>NC_139512.1:354218875-354326375 GCF_947247035.1 Vipera ursinii | reverse complement strand
ATGGATGGATGGATGGATAGATAGAAAGAAAGATAGAAGGCAGATAGAAAGATAGAGATGTAGATAGATAGATAATAGGAAAATAGAGATATAGATAGATAGCAGAAAGATAGAGATGTAGATAGATAATAGGAAGATAGAGATAGATAGATAGATAGATAGATAGATAGATAGATAGATAGATAGATAGATAGATGGATGGAAGGCAGATAGATCGGTAGATAGAGATAGACAGATGATAGAGGTAGATAGATAGATAGATAGATGATAGAAGGCAGATAGAAAGATAGAGATGTAGATAGATAATAGGAAGATAGAGAGATATAGATAGATAGAAGGCAGAAAGATTGAGATGTAGATAGATAGTAGGAAGATAGAAAGATAGAAAGATAGATAGATAGATAGATAGATAGATAGATAGATAGATAGATAGATAGATAGATGGATGGATGGATGGATGGATGGATGACTCCATTGCTTCTGTTGGCAGAATGCTCAGTATGTTTCCAAAATGGAGCGAAAGACTGTCACTCAGTGGAAGATTTTTTCCTGGGCAACCAGGAGGCCTGATTTAATCCCTGCCCTCTCACAGGGTGGCTAAGAAGATCCAGTCTGAAATCTAGAAGGCCGCTTCTAGCTTGTCTGCGTGGGGCAGCATTGACTTGGATGGATGAAAATCTGACTTTGCCGAAGCAGCTTCCCTGATTTTGTCTTCTAAAACAGAGGAATCTTTTTTTCCTCTCTCCTCCCTGCGAGGTAATCTCACACAAGCTCCCAATTACAGAAAAGAAGGATGGAAAATAGACAGATGTGCTGTCGCAACTGTGTGTATCAGAAGTACAAATTACAATTACATCCGGCTTACTGCTCCACGGGAGAGAAAAGAAAACAACTCCCAGCAGAAGCCGGTGAAAAACAATTTAGAAACTTGCCTGTGTGCTTTTCTTCCTATTTATATAAGGGATTATAGGCTGCTCCTGGAAGCAAACTAGAAAGTTATTGATGGGCATCCAGATTTCTCTTGTCCCCTCTTGTCTTGCTACTTCTCTTCTGCGAAACTCTTCGGTTTGATGGCCTCGGAGTCTCTTGAGCCAGACAAAGCAAGAAGCAGTCGTTTTCCTAAACCTGTAGTAAAAAATTTTTCCATCACAGACTGCCTGGTCTTGTTAACTAGAGATAATCTACTTCAGGGATCTTCAAACTTGGCAACTTTAAGATTCAACAACCGTGTTACTAACTTAACAACTGCAGGGATTCACTTAACAACTGTGGCAGGAAAGGTTGTAAAATAGGGCAAAACTCACTGAACAATTGTCTTACTTAGCAGCTGAAATTTTAAGCTCGATTATGGTTGTAAATGGAGGATAACCTGTAATGGCTGGCTTTCTTTCTTTCTTTCTTTCTTTCTTTCTTTCTTTCTTTCTTTCTTTCTTTCTTTCTTTCTTTCTTTCTCTTTCTCTTCCTTCCTTTCTTTCTTTCTCTTTCTTTCTTTCTTTCTTTCTTTCTTTCTTTCTTTCTTTCTTTCTTTCTTTCTTTCTCTTTCTCTTCCTTTTTCTTTCTTTCTTTCTTTCTTTCTTTCTTTCTTTCTTTCTTTCTTTCTTTCTTTCTTTCTTTCTCTTTCTCTTTCTCTTTCTCTTCCTTTCTTTCTCTTTCTTTCTTTCTTTTCTTTCTTTCTTTCTTTCTTTCTTTCTTTCTTTCTTTCTTTCTTTCTTTCTTTCCCATTAAACAAGATTGCAGAGGAGGTGTGTGGCGCTTTGTTGGCAGGAGACACAGTTTTCATTACTTTAATTGTGTGGTTTATCAGGATTTTCAGCTTTGGGGAGGAGGGTTTGCGGGTTAAATGCAAGAGTGTTATGACAGAATTAAAAGGATTTAGAATAAATAGGAGTTAAGGGGGGGAAAAAGCCTTTTGCAACAGGATTTCTATACCTTTTTGATTTGATGGATTTGGCAAGCTGTGGGCTTAAGAAAATATTCCCTGTAAAATGCTGTTTGGCATTTTGTTAAATGTTCTGTACGGAGCAGGTGTGTCGCACCAGTGAGTTGCACATAGAAAACACACAATCTCGTATATTTTTTAAAAACCCATAATCCACTCTAACTTGGAAGGATTAATCCTTTCTATTTCCCAGCCTTGTCAGCTTGTGGGTGAGGCAAATGTTTCCTCTGTTAAAGACTGCCGGTACAGGAGAATCCATGCAGTATTTCAAACCATTGCTTCCCAACCTTGACAACTTTAAGAAGTGTGAACTTCAGTTCCCAGAATTCCCCAGCCAGTCTATAACAGGTAGTCCCTGACTTACAACCTTCCATTTAGTGACCATCGGAAATTACAACACCACTGAAAAAAGTGATTTACCACTGTTGGTTGTAACCTGGTGGCGCAGTGGTTAGAATGTAAATATAGCAGGCTAGCTATGCCCACAATCTAGGAATTTAGAACAGTAAAAATAGAGATTAAGCACTGGAGAAATTCTTGATTATAGGTAATCCTCAACATACGACAATGGAGCCTGCCCATTACAGTCATACAGCACCGTGATTAAAATGCAGTATGGCAGGCTAATTCTGCCGACTGCCAGCAGTTCGACCCTGACCAGCTCAGGGTTGACTCAGCCTTCCATCTTTCTGAAGTTGATAAAATGAGAACCCAGATTGTTGGGGGCAAGATGCTGACCACTCCAAGTGCTGCAAAGCAGTATATAAGTCTAGGCCCTGTTGCTGTTGCTCTTGGTCCTTGCACTTATAACCACTGCAGCATTTCCACGTCATGTGATCCAAATGCGGGCGTTTTGACAACTGGCGTCTATTTATAATGGTTGCAACATCCTGACGTCATGAGGTCACCATTTCCAACCTTCCCAGTCAGCTTCCAACAAGCCAAGTCAATGGGGGAAGTTGGATTCATTTAACGACCGCTCGATTTACTTAACAGCTGCGGCGATTCGCTTAACAACCCTTGATTGTTATTTTTACATTTTTAAAAAATGGCACTTTTTCCACGCTTCAAGGTTCATCCAACTGTTTAGAATACCTCTTGTCCTGTCTATGGAACCACTAGGCAGCATCAGAAGTGTATTAAAAGGTTGTTATACAAAAAAAAACCACTTTTCCCAGGATCCTTTTATTTTTATTTTATTTTTTTTTCAAAAAAAGGTATTTTTCTGGCACACGGCATTCACAGTGTAACTCTTTTTCGTGTTTGCGTTTTAGGCAAAGTTGAGTTGGTCTGTTGGGAGTGACACTTTTGTTTGCCTGAGTTTCTTAAAAGGGCTTCAAATGTTTATCAACAAAGGGTTCATATAATGTAAATGTGCTCATAGAATGGATTGTTGATGGTAAAACTGTCTCTGTGAGTCATTAAATGTTGAATAAACCAAGACATAATTGGGGAGGACGAATCCTGTGTAGAAGATTGGTAAACCTTTTAAGTGCACAGATTCTACCCGGGCTCTTTAATCTTCAGGAATAACCGTTGAGTGAAAAATCTGTCTTTCTGTGTTAATGGTTTTTCTGTTCAGATTATTTCAGATTATTATTTCATTTTTTAGAAGACCATGGTTAAACTGTGAATTAAGCTCTGTGAAGAGCTTTTTCAGCTACGTTTTCTGTTGGATCAAATGGCCTCAATTCCCCTGAGAAAGAAGCCAGTTGTGAGGAAGACTCTTAACTCTTTTTAAATATCATATTATTATAATAAAACTTTTATTCATAAAATGAAACTCAGTCAACTGAACACTCAAATTGACTGGCACTAATGGTTGACACGGGTTGCTGCCAGTATCCTAGGTATCAACCAGGTATCGCCTTAAAATGTAAGATGTTCCAAGTAGCGCAGTTTTTTGTATCATCATCATATCATCATCATCATCATCATCATTATTATTATTATTATTATTATTATTATTATTATTATTATTATTAATTATTGAAGGGACCTTGGAGGTCATCTAGTCCAATCCCCTGCTCAGGCAGGAGACCCTATACCATTTCAGGCAAATGGCTGTCCAGTCTCTTCTTAGAAACTTCCAGTGTTGGAGCATTCACCACTTCTGGAGGCAGGTTGTTCCACTGGCTAATGGTTCTAACTGTCAGGAAGTTTCTCAGTTCTAGGTTGCTGTTGTTGTTGTTATTATTATATTTAATATTTAATCATCAATTCGATTCACTGTCTGGGACTGGTAAAAACAGTTCAAGTCGTAACCAAGGACCTCCTAAGAGTTGTTAAAGTAACGTCTGACTATATAGGCAGTTCCGAATAAGGTGGTGGTTTTTTTTTTCAAAGTCAGAATATTCAAGTTTGATGTTCAAAATTTTCATGTATCTAGGCAATCCTTTGGGTATTGCTCAAAGGGCTTCTATTATTCTTGGTACAACCTTTGACTTCTTCCTCCACAATCACTCAACTTTAGTTTGCAGATGGTATTTTGTTATTTTTTTCTAGTTGTTTCTCTTCCATTCATGCATCACCTGCTATTGCAGTATCAGTGAACAAGACCACCTCCTCCTCCTCCCATTCATTCATTCATTTATTCATTCATTTATTTATTATTTTTAGATTTTCTTTTAGCGTAACAGAAACACTTAAACAGAGTTGAATATTGTTCAGTTGCTCTATCTCTTTCATGTATGGATCGCTAATTATCACTAACAGTGTTTGAGGTGCATATCTGTGCTTGATGACTTTTCAGTAACATTTGTGGGGGGGAAAAAGGTTCACAAATCCAATTTTCTATCAAGAAAAAAATAACTGGGCTGGAATAGCTTTTTTTTAAAAAAATCAACATTAGAATGTGCTAGCTCAAGGGTAGGCAACCTTGGCTCTTTTATGACTCGTGGACTTCAACTCCCAGAATTCCTGAGCCAGCCATGCTGAGGAGAAAAGGAGAGGTTTCCATGCTGAGCCATGCCGGCTCAGGAATTCTGGGAGTTGAAGTCCATGAGGCATAAAAAGAGCCAAGGTTGCCTTACCCCTGTGCTAGCTAGACTATTCTACATCATACAAATCAAAGCGATAAGACCCATTCAGTCGAAGTTGCCCTACATGTAATTGGAGATGAATCTCCAAAGAACTTCTCAATATAGAATGTGATAGATTTATGACAATTGGGACCAGAATTTTCATTGTTAAGCAAGATGGTTGTTAAGTGAGTTACAGCTTGATTGTATGATCTTTGTTGTCACAGTTTAGCGAATCCCTGTTAAGTGAATCTCACTCCTAAGTGAATCCCTTCCCCCATTGACTTGGCTGTTGAAAGTTGATTTGGAAGGTCACAAATAGTGGTCACATTGCCCCAGGACATTGCCAACATTGTAAGTATATCCCTGTTGCCAAGCGCCCAGATTTGTTCTTGTGACCCTGGGAACAGTGCTATAGTGGTAAATTCAAGGACTGGTCATAAGTCACTTTTTTCACTGCTGTTCAATCACTAAATGAACGGCTGTAAGTCAAGGACTATTTGCAAGGGTGGGATTCAGCTGATTTGCACTGGTTCAGTAGAACCGGTAGCTAATTTTTTGTTGACTTTGGTGAACCGGCTGATGCCCTTTTTTGCAAGGCCCAGAACGGCGCACCCAAAGTGCGTGGACGCCACTTCCGGAAGTGCGTTCTGAGCCGGGGAGGCCTCCCAGGCCCAGAACGGCCCATCCAAAGTGCGTGGACGCCACTTCCGGAAGTCCATTTGGAGTGGCCTCCACGTACTTCGTGTGGGTCGTTCTGGGCCCAGGAGGCCTCCCCGGCTCAGAACGCACTTCCGGAAGTGGCATCCATGCAGAGAACCGGTTCTTCAGATGTTTGAATCCCACCTCTGACTACCTGTCCACGGAAAAACCGAATACCCTCCTGCTTCGTAACGTGTGTTTAACCTGAAAGAAGCATTTGTTCCAAGCGAGCTTCCTGAGCAGCTAAATGTCCATGGAGATTCTCAGTCTATGGAGATCCCTGAGTAGCTGCTTATAAGTTCTTAGGCTCAACCCCTTCACTCTTTGGGCGTCACTTTGTGAAAATATCTCTGGTCGTGGTAAACGTATGTCAGATAAGATATATACAGGAAAATGCAAAAGAAATTATACATACACAGATAGATAGATAGATAGATAGATAGATGGATGGATGGATGGATGGATGGCTAGATAGATAGAAAGATAGATAGATAGATAGATAGATAGATAGATAGATAGATAGATAGATAGATAGATAGATAGATAGATTTGAATTATGAAACACACCCCTGAGCAGAAATGGCTTCAGAAGCAATCTAAGAACAAGGAAACTGTGAAATTGAGAAAAAGCCTGCTGGGCTTAGCAGAAATGTGGCCATAATCCTCAATTATCAATTGTACCTAACTAATTAGAAGACTCCTGCGAGTCCCTTGGACTGCAAGGCGATCAAACCGGTCAGTCCTAGAGGAGATCAACCCTGACTGCTCTTTAGAAGGCCAGATCCTGAAGCTAAAACTCAAATACTTTGGCCACCTAATGAGAAGGAAGGACTCACTGGAGAAGAGCCTAATGCTGGGAAAGATTGAGGGCAATAGAAGAAGGGGACGACAGAGAATGAGGTGGCTGGATGGAGTCACTGAAGCAGTAGGCGTGAGCTTAAATGGACTCCAGAAGATGGTAGAGGGCAGGAAGGCCTGGAGGAACATTGTCCATGGGGGTCGCGATGGGTCGGACACGACTTCGCAGCTAACAACAACAGTTAGGAGGAGAGAGATATTTATTAGTGAAAGAGAGAGAGAGAGACAGAGAGAGACAGACAGACAAGGGCCTTGGAACTTGATCTCCCTTTGGAGAAGACAGTGATCCTCAGACTACTCTGATTCAGGACTGTTAAAGATTATAAGGCGATAGCTCAGGTGATGTCATAGCTCATTCTGAGCATTGCTAGTGCGCTTCAACCAGGGGAGTCCAGTCTTGACAACCAAGGTTGAAAAACTCTGCCGCCAAAGGCTTACTAGGAGGTGGGAGACTTGGAGGTGTGACAACGAGACTCATCAGCCTTACCTTGACCTTCAAAAGGAGACCATGAAGGTTTTGGGCAGGTCTCTAAGACTTTGTTCATGTCTCCTGCTACAGTAGATTGGAAGGGATAAGCAAGGGAAAGTAGCCTGTGGGTTGAGAAGAAGATTTTGCCCTCCCAAGAAATCCCAGGCATTGGATTGGCTGGGGAATTCTGGGAACTGAAGTCCATCCATCTTAAAGTGGCCGAGGTTGAGAAACAAAGAGAAGGACAAGGGGGGACATGATAGCAGTGTTCCAGTATCTCAGGGGCTGCCCCAAAGAAGAGGGAGTCAAGCTATTCTCCAAAGCGCCTGAAGGCAGGACAAGAAGCAACGGATGGAAACTCATCAAGGAGAGAAGCAACCTAGAACTAAGAAGGAATTTCCTGAAAGTGAGAACAATTAACCAGTGGAACGGCTTGCCTCCAGAAGTTGTGGGTGCTCCAGTACTGGAGGTTTTTAGAAAAGATTGCTAATAAAGGATAATATTTGCAGCTCAGGGTTGAAATGAGGGGTTCTTGGTCACCCAAACTATGTAACATCAGCAGTGCTTCCATCTGAGACCTGTCGACTTCAACTCCCCGAATTTCTCAGCCAGAAGGGCACAAGCCTTAAGTTGCCAAGGTTGGACCCCTCTGACTTGAACCAAAGTAACTGTCTATGTCAGTGTGAGCCATTTACAACTTTGTTAAGCAAAAACATTAATGGCCCTTTAAAACTCTGCACTGTATTTAGCTTTAATATGTTTAGTTCTATCTCATGTACAGTCCAGCTATAGTGTTGTTAAGGTAAAAGGTAAAGGTTCCCCCACACATGCGTGCTAGTCGTTTCCAACTCTAGGGGCCGGTGCTCATCTCCGTTTCAAAGCCGAAGAGCCAGCGCTTGTCCGAGGACATCTCCATGGTCCTGTGGCCGGCATGACTAGACGCCAAAGGCGCACGGAACGCTGTTACCTTCCCACCGTAGTGGTCCCTATTTTTCTACTTGCATTTTTACGTGCTTTCGAACTGCTAGGTTGGCAGAAGCTGGGATGAGTAACAGGCGCTCACTCTGTTACACAACACTCAGGATTCGACCTGCCAAACTGCCGACCTTCTAATCGACAAGCTCAGCGTCCTAACCCACTGAGCCACCGCGTCCCTATAGTGTTGTTACCTATCCTCTTTATTACGTTCTTCACTTCACCCCATTACTGGTATCATTACTACTACGGTATTATTCTCTCTGTTGCTTTGCAAGTAGACCAAGCAGTTCCGTACCCGGAGACAAATTCCTTATGCATCTTAATCACGTTTGCCCCAATGAAGCATTCGATTCAAATCAGTTCATTTCGGTGATAGCAGCTTTATAGCCCATGTGACCTGTGGTCTGGTTAACCCTTCAGGGCAGCAAAGATGTAACCCACGCTTTTGCGTGTCTCTTGTGTTCTGCTCCCTTCAGATCGCGAGAAGAGCGACAACTTTGCCGAGAAGAGACCTCTGCTCGCTCTGTGCAAAAGCATCGGATCTTCTGGGTAAGCTGATTACATCCAGAGAGGGGCCTGCTCTGTGGCCTTGTTGGCTTGTTACAATAAAGACAGCGAGGAGCCCGGTTGAGCCTTAAAAGACTTAATTGGCTCATTGTGGCAAATCCTGTGTGGGCCAGACCTTGTTCCTATGCAACGTAGAGTGTGAACCTCTGTCTGCAACGAATTTGGGACAGAGATCGCTCCTGTTTCGGTCTCCAAAATAACGTCTGCTTTCCTTCACAGTATATGTGTTTTTTTTCTGAACAAATGTCACCGTCCTCGCCCTTGTAATTAATTAATTACGGTCTTTTCTAGCCCTGTCCTGTAAACTTTTCTGGTTTCCGTAATCGTAGTTGCGGTAAAGATAGGAAACACTAGGTAGACTTTGACTTAGGATCACAATCAAGCCCAAAATTTCAGTTTCGAAATGAAGACAGTTGTTTGCCCCATTTTATGATCTTTTTTTTTTTGTTGCCACAGTTGTTAAGTGAAGCACTGGCGTTGTTAAAGTTAGCAACACGGTTGTTAAGTGAATCTGGCTTCCCCCTTGACTTTGCTTGTCGGAAAGTCACGAACGGCGATCACATTTACGACCTTGCAACCGTCGTAAGTACATGCCTGTTGCCAAGCGCCCAAATTTTGATCACGCGACCCTGGGGAGGCGGCAGCGGTTGTAAGTGTGAAAAACGATCGTAGGTCACTTTTTTCAGTAACGTCATAACTTTGAACTGTTGTAGATTGAAGGTGGAGCTGTAATTGTTTACATTTCTGCAAGAAAGTAGACTCCCCCAGCCTACTCCTTTGTAATGATTTTTTAAAAAAATAATAATTAAAATACTGGTTGGAGTCTGAATAACCAGATGTTTAAGAACAAATATAGCGGGTACCATAAATAAAAAAAAACAACGCAAACTGCAACCCACGAGCTCATGAATCCCTGTTAAAAAAAAATCTGCTCTCACGATAATCCAAACTCAGGGCCAAGAAAACCCCAATTTTGTATCTTTTGTAGATGCAGAGTAAACAGACATATATGAGTCAGTCTTATTCGCACAACTGAACATCTGCTTTTCACAGAATGGAAGCAAAGAGTCATGCCGAGCGCTTAAGCCTCATTTTTGATCAGCGAAGAGGTTATTCAGCTCATTAGCTATGCTACTTGGGGATTCTGAAAGTTGTATTATTGCAACATTATCCTTTAGGATATGTTTACAGCTTACAGGGCTGTTTACATTGGTGATTATATGCTTGTCAGGATGTTTATAATCCTACAGGCAGTGTTTTTGGTCAGAAAAACTTCATGTCCTCCTTGGACTATAGCTGAACGCTTTGCAGTCTGCCTCTTGTTCATTCTTAACTTTCAGCCGGTCCTAAGGTAGCCTAAGAAGAAAACGGGATTTTTTTCCCCCATGAGCATGTCTGTCTAGAGGGGAACGCATAGAAAGGAATTTCCACCGATCCCTTCTGAATTGGGAGGAAAGAAAAATTCTGCACCAAGTTGCGCAGTTGGCCTTAATTTTCCACGCTTTCTTTTCAGAATGCTACTTTCTCCAGGAAAAAAAACACGGTTTGAAGTAAGCAGTTTCTCTTTGTTGTCAGCTTGAGATCCAAAAATGGACACAAGGAAAAAGGAGGGAAGAGAACTAGCCATGGATGCTGTAGTGCAGGGGTAGGCAACCTTGGCTCTTTTATGACTCGTGGACTTCAACTCCCAGAATTCCTGAGCCAGCCACGCTGAGGAGAAAGGGAGAGGTTTCCAAGCTCAGCCATGCCGGCTCAGGAATTCTGGGAGTTGAAGTCCACGAGTCATAAAAGGGCCAAGGTTGCCTACCCCTGAATTAGAGCAATAGACTTCAACTCCCAGAATTCCTGAGCCAGCATGGGGAATTATAGCCCCTTCATGACTCGTGGACTTCAACTCCCAGAATTCCTGAGCCAGCCACGCTGAGGAGAAAGGGAGAGGTTTCCAAGCTCAGCCATGCCGGCTCAGGAATTCTGGGAGTTGAAGTCCACGAGTCATAAAAGGGCCAAGGTTGCCTACCCCTGAATTAGGGCAATAGACTTCAACTCCCAGAATTCCTGAGCCAGCATGGGGAATTATAGCCCCTTCATGACTCGTGGACTTCAACTCCCAGAATTCCTGAGCCAGCCACGCTGAGGAGAAAGGGAGAGGTTTCCAAGCTCAGCCATGCCGGCTCAGGAATTCTGGGAGTTGAAGTCCACGAGTCATCAAAGAACCAAGCTTGCCTACCCCTGTACTAAGAGAAGGGTTCTGGGATCACAAAAGAGATGGTTGTAGATTTGCGTGACAGCCCCGGCCTGTACGTTTTGCACCCCTTGATCCAGTGGACCCTCTTCCTTCCACACTGAAAGAAGCTGAGTTCTTGTCGACTTCAAAGACTCTCATTGAAGCTTCAGACAAGACTTGATTTGGGCACTTGATCTGCACAGAAAAAGTCCCTGAGTTGGAATAATTAAGTTTGCTCAGCTTCACTGTGTTACATGCCGATGACGGTGACTTCCCCCTCCTGTTGCAACCATCAAAAAGGACGCAGCCTTGAAGTACAAATGGGAAGCAGATTTGTCTATTCTGTCGGTCCTGTTTGATGCTGGTTTCGTTAACGGCTCCAGCCGACGCGGGCCTTATAAGACGACAAGATTTGCGAAATGGAAGGAGAGCCACCCCCATTTCTCCCCTGCAACGAAAAAAGAAAAAAAAGGGAAGAAAACATTTGCAAGGAGGAGTTGATGGAAATAGAACAAGAGAGGACGGCTTTGGGTATCCCCAAAGAATTTGAAAAAAAAAAGAGCCAAGTGGCAAGGATGGGAGAAGGGAGAATCCATGGGAAACTGTTTCAGTGACTTGGTAAAAGCGAACCATCGTTTACCCGGCACAGGGTCGCATGCAGTGGTGGGATTCAAAGATGGGAACAACCGGTTCTCTGTGTGGATGCCGCTTCCGGAAGTCCGTTCTGGACGTGGGCAACATAAAACTAAGCTACCGGTTCTGCCAAAGTGGTGCGAACCAGCTGAATCCCACCACTGGTTGGGCAATTCATGAAAAGAAGGAAATAGGGCAGGGGTCCCCAACCTTTCTGGCTTGGCGGCCCAAGGCGGGGGGCGGTGGAGGCGCCTTTATGCGTGTGAGCATGCGCAAACGGGGCCGTGCAAGCACGAACGGGGCTCCGCACATGCGAACGGGGCCGTGATTCCACGTGCGATGCAAACGGGGCCATGAGCGCCCACACAATGCCGCAATGCTAGCGCGAGTGGGGCTGTTGCGCTTGCAGTGACGCTAGCGCCGGCATGACACCACGATGCTAGCGCGAGTGGGGTGAGTAGGATTGTGGCGACCCCAGTATGAAAAATGGTCATAAGTCACTTTTTTTCACTGCTGTAACTTTGAATGGGCATTAAATGAACTGTTGTAAGTTGAGGACTACCTGTATTGATCAGATTTTATAACAGCAGGGGCCAGAGCAGCAACATTTGTAAGTAAATCGACGGAAAATTGAGGAATAACATATAATATATGCGTATAAAAACAGTTAGTTGAATGTGAAACTACGGGCAGTCCTTGACTTGCATCTATTTTTTTAGTGACCATTCAAAGTGACACCGACACTGGAGAAAATGACTTAACCACCAATCCTTGCACTTAAAACTGACACAGCATCCCCATGGTCGTGTGATCAAAATTTGAGTGCTTGGCAGCTGGCATGTTTTTATAGCAGTGTCCCGGGCTCATGTGAATGCCATTTGCAACATTCCTAGCCAACGTTCAAGAAGCCAAGTCAATGGGGGAAGCCAGATTCGTTTAATGACTGTGTGATTCACTTAACTGCAGTGATTTGCTTTAACAACCCTGATGAAAAATGTCAAGGTATTGATTTAACACAGGGCTCTTCAAACTTGGCAACTTTTAAGACTTCAGCTCCCAGAATTCCTCAGCCAGCCCTGGAAGTCCACAAGTCTTACGTTCGGAGGCTTGACAGCTGACTCACATTAATGACAGTCGCAGTGTCCCAGGATCTCATGATCCCTTTTTGCGACCTTCTGACAAGCAAAGTCAATGGGGGAAAGCCAGATTCACTTCACCCACCACCGGGTTACTGATTTAACAACTGCAGCGACTCGCTTAGCAAATGGGGCAAGAAAAGTCATAAAACGGGGCAAAACTCACTTAATGAATTTTCTCACTTTGTTGTTAGCTGCAAAGTCGTGTCCGACCCATCGCAACCCCATGGACAACGTTCCTCCAGGCCTTCCTGTCCTCTACCATCTTCTGGAGTCCCTTTAAGCTCGCGCCTCCTGCTTCAGTGACTCCATCCAGCCACCTCATTGTCTGTTGTCCCCTTCTTCTCTTGCCCTCAACCTTTCCCAGCATGAGGCTCTTCTCCAGTGAGTCCTTCCTTCTCATTAGGTGGCCAAAGTATTTGAGTTTTAGCTTCAGGATCTGGCCTTCTAAAGAGCAGTCAGGGTTGATCTCCTCTAGGACCGACCGGTTTGATCGCCTCGCAGTCCAAGGGACTCGCAGGAGTCTTCTCCAGCACCACAGTTCAAAGGCCTCACTTAGCAACATACATTTTGGTCTCAATGGTGGTTGTACGTTGGGGATGACCCGTAGAATTGGGGAAGGTGGGGAATGCAGCTTGTCTTTCTCAAAAGTACCCCACTCTTTTAGCCCTGGATTGCTTTCATCGGAAAAAAAAAGTACCAAACTGTTTTAGACGGAAAGCTGACTTGAGTGGAGGGGGCCTTCATTTTGCAAGCCAGAAATCCACGGGCGGGGTGGGATTTTATCTCGCCATCTTTGCTTCCCCCCACTTCCCCAGAGGTTTGGTGGAAATACACCCGGTCTGCTTTATCTCTCTCACAATCAGGGCTGCACAGTTGTTGGTGCAACTCATGGATCCTGTTCCAAGTTTGGAGAAGAGATGCTGTTTCTTGGAGGCAGCCCATGACTGCAAATTTGGCATTGACCTGTGTTACCCTCCTTCGGCTAATTCAGGGCTTTTCAACCTTTTCACCCGTTGTACCACTTTTAGGAGATGGCAACATCTGGGTACCACCAGTCGCCTAGCAAGGGGTCAAAAACTTGACCAAAAAAAAAAAAGGAAAAAAGTGATGAAGTACAGGTAGCCCTCGACTTACAACAGTTCGCTTAGTGATTGTTCGAAGTTACCATGGCACTGAAAAAAGTGCCCCCCAAGCCACAGCCGAGCAAGACACCTGCCTGCCCGCCCGGCGGCGCTCTTCCTCTTGTCCAAGGTTTTCATTGTTAGCATTTCTGTTGAGGATTGGCAGCGGTAGTGGGGTGGGGGGTGTTTGGTTTTTATTCCCCCCATCTGCTGGGTGGTTGCAGCAGGTTTTGGTCACTTCACATGACCCTGGGACACTGTGGCCGTCATAAATATGAATCAGTTGCCAAGCATCTGAATGTAAATCACAAGACCCTGGAGATGCTGCAACATTCCAGCTGATCGGCGCTTCTTCTGGGCTCAGCAGAAATGCCAGGATCAGCGCTGAGCTCCAGCTGAATCCTGGTGCTGAATCCTGGTGCTGATCCTGGCACTTCCGCTGAGCCCTGACAGCCCTGAAGCTCCAGCCGTCTCTCGCTCAGGCTTGTGCGGTGCTGCCACCGTGTTCAGCTCATTCCCCTCCCCCGCTACCCCTTTTCTAGGATGTTCGTGTACCACCTGCCAGGTGCCAATGTACCACAGGTGGTACCCGTACCACTGGTTGAAAAGCCCCAGACTAATTCTTGGGCTTCAAAGAAGTAATTTTTTTCTATTTTATTGACTAGGCACCAGGTACCATGTTAGTTGCCACCCTCTAATGCGAGATTCGAAACAAAGCAAGTCAGAACATGGTTCTTTTATTTATTCTGAGCAACTCCTTAGGGTTTCACTTGCGCATCTTTCCCCTCACCTATTTTATTTACCCTTTTATGTTGGAGATGTTGAGATTGATGGTTGCAGGCTCCATGACTCAACCGTGGTCTTTACCTTACAATACGTCATGGACAAAAAAATGCACTCACTTGCTCAATCTTCCTTAAAAATAGGTATATCTATGAGTTAGGTCCATATTGGATATGCAAAAATTGAAGGATGTTTCACTTTAAATTGTGGAAGCTGCCTCGTATGATTTTCTTTTTTGCAAGTAATACAAGTAGTTGTGGACTTACAACCCCAATTGAGCTTAAAATTTCTGTTTCTAAGTGAAACATTTTGTCAAGGTATTTATTTAACAGCTAACCAGCTTATGTAATGTAAGATTTAAGATGTAATGATGGGAAGGACCAAAGCAGGGTCTGAGTCTCTTTAAGAGCCTTTGTATGAAGAGAAGGCTCCGCTGATATGTTCTTTCTCTTCCATTTCCTGCTGTAACTGTGGTTTGTTGGGTCCTGCTGTATTGGCATGTGTATGTATATTGTTCCCGGTGTATGATAGAGTAAGATAAACCACCATTTAATATAGACCACTGTTTACTGTGTTTACTCCTGGGTTATCTTGCACAATAAGACTGTGCACACTCTTAACACATTTGTTAAATGAGTTTTGGCCCATTTTACAACCGTCCTTGCCACAGTTGTTAAATGAATCACTGCAGTTGTTAAATTAGTAACCTGGGTTGTTAAGGGAATCCAGCTTCCTCCTTGATTTCGCTTGTCAGAACGTCACAAAAGGGGATCACGTGACCCCGGGACACCGCAATGGTCATGGTCAGTTGCCAAGCGTCTGAATTTTCCTAATGTGACCGTGGGGATGCTGTAACGGTTGTTAAGTGTGACAAACCATCATAAGTCACTTTTTTCAGTGCAGTTGTAACTTCAAACGGTCACTAAATGAACTGCTGTAAGTCGAGGACTATCTGTGCTGTTCATTTTTTTAATTTTTTTATTTTTTTACCAATCTTGATTCAACATTCAGAGCATCTTTGGAATGGACGTAAGGAATCTGTAAAACAAAAAAACAAAAAAAAGCTGCGTTTGTGTTTCTTAAACAGCCTTCCAGTTGAGTTTTCTTTGGGAATAATCCGGGATTTTTTATGAAAAATAGCTCCTTATGAAGAACATCTACCCAATCCCCATTTTATTTTTTAAAGGGGAAAGGGAATTTCAGTAAATAAGTATTGATTACACATCGGTAAAACTAATTTCACGATCCTTCTCTCTCTTAACCTCTTTTACGGTCCCCTCCCCATTAATTCCCAGCGCTTAAAAGAAAATCAGATTTAAATTAAAACTTGCCCACTTCCCCCCAAATTAAATGCTCTGTGGGGACCTATAGGGGAAATTCTGTTGTCCGGGCCGAGAGGGTGGAACTCACCCAGTGAAAACAGCCGGCAACAGCCAGCTTCAAACCGCAAATTCCATTTGATTTCAGACGTCTTATATTCAGTTCAGGAAATTTTGCCATATTCATTTCTTCTTTACCTTGCCCCAAAGTTTATTTGCAGCCCAGGCTAGATTTTTCTGAAAGTAGCACGTTTTATTCCTCAGCGCGAACGGAAAGGGCGTTTGGGACACGTAGTTTGCGGGTTGACACAATATTCCCAGCTTCTTGCTTAATTGTTGGAACAAAATGCCCGCATTGGTGCCCATTAGGAGCAAGTTGGACGTTATCGCTGATGGGAAAAATACCGATAGTCCTCGACTTACGACCACCGTTGAGCCCAAAATTCCTGTTGCCAAGCAAGACAGTTGTCGTGAGCTTTGGCCTCGGGACACTGCAGCCGTCAGGAATATGAATCAGTTGCCAAGTGTATGGAGTTTGTTCAGGTGACGTGGGGATGCTGCAATGGTCGTAAGTGTGAAAAATGGTCATAAGTCACTCTTTTTCAGTTCCGTCGCCTCTTTGAATGGTCACCAGATGAACCGTTGTAAGTTGGGAACAACCTGTACTTTGGGGATTGGCCGTATTTTCATGCAGCCTGGGAGTTGTGGTGGACAGCCAAAAGGGTCTTTTCTTTTGTCGTGTGGAGTTTTCCACCGTGAAAAATCAGTTTTTATCTCATAATAAATTGAGCTTCAGTTCTAACTGAAGAAGCTTCTTGGATGAGAAGTGAAACATTTTCAAAGGAAAAAACAACCCAGTCGCCTTTTGGAAAAAGCCCCTTTGGTACAACCATGACCTGGATCATTGAACATCTCAAATCTCTAGTCCTTTGTCGTTTTAGGTCACCAGTTTCTTTATATGTTGTAGATTATTTTTAATATTTTAGTATTTGGGGGCCTTATGAGCATGATGTGGCTGGGAGGGATCCTAATCTTTCTGAAGCCTTTTGTTGTTGCCTTCAGAAGTTGTGGGCGCTCCATCGTTGGAGGTTTTTTAAGAAGAGACTGGACGGTCCTTTGTCTGAAACGGCATAGGTCTTCTGCTTGAGCAGGGGGTTGGACTAGATGACCTCCAGGGTCCCTTCCAGATCTGTTATTCTGTACTGTGTTCTCTGTTCTCTGTCACAGAGTTATGGAGAGAAGACAAAGCTGTTCTGTCTCTCCTTCAGCAGTGCCCAAGCATTTCTCCTTTTTTTCAGATTGGGTGTCAAGCTTGAATAGCTTAGGGAAAAAAATTCCTCGTGCTTGATCTGTATCTGTATTTAGATCTGTGTCTAAATGTAGGTTTATTTTTCCTGTAACTATCATCCCGCTTTTGTATCGGACACCAAATCGTGATCTTAACCGTGAACGTTTGAAAAACAAAGAGGGGCCTGTTGAGCGTCAAGACAGAATTATCCTGCTGCTCAACCTTGGCCACTTTAAGAGGCGTGGACTTCAGTTCCCAGAATTCCCCAGCCAAGCATGATGGGTGGACTTCTAAAACTCCCAACACGGCTGGCTGGGGAATTCTGGGAATTGGAAGTCTTTAACATCTTAAAATGGCCAAGGTGGAGAAGCGCTGCTGTAGATACCTATCCAAGAGGGAACTTACCGTATAAATTCCCAGCCAAGAGCAGGGCCAGGGAATCCAAGTCAAGGCAAATGCGCTCAGGCAGTTTGGGCTAAGTTTGGGAAGTCTTTTGTAGCCCTCCCTGTATCAATAGAAGAGAATATTTGTAGCTCAGGGTTGACCTGTGGGGTCCTTGGTGCACTCCGATCTTGGCTGTTTCCTTGCAGACGTTTCATGACCCAACTAGGTAACGTCATCAGTGCTGGAAGGGAGGAGGGCGCTGGGTTTTCCATTGCTAGAAGATGCTCCAGTTTTCAGTCCTGTTGGCTTCAAGAGAGTGCGTAGCTGTAGTTCCAGTCCTTCTCACCTGCCGTTCCTGACCGCTGACTCTTATGAAATATTTATGGCTCCGGAATAAAGGAGGAAGGAAGGAAGGAAGGAGAGAATTCCCCAAGGGCCAATAAAATGCGTTTTCTTTGCTTTTAATTGTTTCAGCTGGATGCGTTTCAGAAAAGTGTTCTTTATTCAAGGACGCTCTGAAAGCAAAAAAAAAAAAAAAACTAAATGAAAAGTAAAAAAAAAAAATCACTGACAGATCTACAGCGACTTCCAGAGCACGTTCGTCCGTGATCTAAGTCGCATTGACAGTCGGAAAAGAAAGAGAAGGACATTGTCTCCGGTCCGAATGCCTTATATTTGTTCTGCCTGGCCCCGCTTTCTTCTGGTGCAAATCAGCCTAAACGTGCCATACTTTACAGCAGAGGTGTCCAACCTTGGCAACCTGGCGGACTCCAACTCCCAGAATTCTCAAGCTTGGCCGCTTTAAGATGTATGGACTTCGACTCCCAGTTTTCCCCCAGCCAGCATGGCTGGCCTGCGAATTCGGGGAGTTGAAAGTCCGCAAGCCTTGAAAGACACCTTTCTCCTTTCCAGGTTCCCCTTGTACCCTGGGGTTTTCTGAGCCAAACCTTGCGCAACACTAGATCTGTGCAGCAGGGATGAGAGCAGTCCTCTGCACAAATCCACACGGAAGAATAAAAATACGCTGAAGTTAAAGCTGTGCCCGTTTCACATGCTTACATTTGAAATGATGCAGGGATGTGTGCAGAGATTGCCCCCACAATGTGTCTTGAGCTGTGAATAGAATAGAATAGAATAGAATAGAATAGAATAGAATAGAATAGAATAGAACCATTATATAGAATAGAATAAAATAGAACCTTTATATAGAATAGAATAAAATAGAATCTTTATATAGAATAGAATAAGGAATAGAATAAGAAGAATAGGAATAGAATAGAATAGAATAGAATAGAATAGAATAGAATAGAATAGAATAGAATAGAACCATTATATAGAATAGAATAGAATAAGGAATAGAATAAGAAATAGAATAGAATAGAATAAGAAATAATAGAATAGAATAGAATAAAATAAGGAATAGAATAAGAAATAGAATAGAATTAGAATAGAATAAGAAATAGAATAGAATAGAATAGAATACAATAAGGAATAGAATAAGAAATAGAATAGAATTAGAATAGAATAGAATAGAATCTTTATATAGAATAGAATAGAATAAGGAATAGAATAAGAAATAGAATAGAATTAGAATAGAATAGAATAGAATCTTTATATAGAATAGAATAGAATAAGGAATAGAATAAGAAATAGAATAGGAATAGAAATAGAATAGAATAAGAAATAGAATAGAATAGAATAGAATAGAATAGAATAGAATAGAATAGAATAAGGAATAGAATAAGAAATAGAAAATAGAATCGAATAGAATAGAATAGAAAATATAGAATCGAATAGAATAGAAAATATGGAATGAATAGAATGGAATAGAATAGAATAGAATCTTTATATAGAATAGAATAGAATAAGGAATAGAATAAGAAATAGAATAGAAATAGAATAGAATAGAATAAGAAATAGAATAGAATAGAATAGAATAAAATAAGGAATAGAATAAGAAATAGAATAGAATTAGAATAGAATAAGAAATAGAATAGAATAGAATAGAATAGAATAATAGAATAAGAAATAGAATAGAAATAGAATAGAATAAGAAATAGAATAGAATAGAATAGAATAGAATAGAATAGAATAGAATAAGAAATAGAATAAGAAATAGAAAATAGAATCGAATAGAATAGAATAGAAAATATGGAATGAATAGAATGGAATAGAATAGAATTGAATCTTTATATAGAATAGAATAGAATAAGGAATAGAATAAGAAATAGAATAGAAATAGAATAGAATAGAATAAGAAATAGAATAGAATAGAATAGAATAAAATAAGGAATAGAATAAGAAATAGAATAGAATTAGAATAGAATAAGAAATAGAATAGAATAGAATAGAATAAGGAATAGAATAAGAAATAGAATAGAAATAGAATAGAATAAGAAATAGAATAGAATAGAATAGAATCTTTATATAGAATAGAATAGAATAAGGAATAGAATAAGAAATAGAATAAGAAATAGAATAGAATAGAATAGAATAAGGAATAGAATAAGAAATAGAAAATAGAATAGAATAGAATAGAATAGAAAATATAGAATAGAATAGAATAGAAAATATGGAATGAATAGAATAGAATAGAATAGAATAGAATCTTTATATAGAATAGAATAGAATAAGGAATAGAATAAGAAATAGAATAGAAATAGAATAGAATAGAATAAGAAATAGAATAGAATAGAATAGAATAAAATAAGGAATAGAATAAGAAATAGAATAGAATTAGAATAGAATAAGAAATAGAATAGAATAGAATAGAATAAGGAATAGAATAAGAAATAGAATAGAAATAGAATAGAATAAGAAATAGAATAGAATAGAATAGAATAAGGAATAGAATAAGAAATAGAAAATAGAATCGAATCGAATAGAATAGAAAATATAGAATAGAATAGAATAGAGTAGAGTAGAATAGAATAGAATCTTTATAGAGAATAGAATAGAACAGAATAGGGAATAGAATAAGAAATAGAATAGAATAGAATAGAATAGAATAGAATAGAATAGAATAGAATAGAATAGAATAGAATAGAGAATGGAATGGAATAATGAAAGAACGGAATAGAATAGAATAGACTGGAATAGAACAGAACAGAACAGAATAGAAACAGAGTTGGAAGGGACCTTGGAGGTCTTCTAGTCCAACCCCCTGCTCATTTCTGATGGCTGTCCAATCTCTGCTTAAAAACTTCCAGTGTTGGAGCATTTACAACTTCTGGTGGGCAAGCTCTTCCACTGATTAATTGTCCCCACTGTCAGGAAATTCCTCCTTAGTTCTAAGGTTGTTTCTCTCCTCCCCCCCCCCTCAGGGTGCCTGCCTTTCTTTTGACAATTACTTATTTTATTTATTTTAATCCCATTGATATCCCGCCCTTCTCCGAAGACTCAGGGCGGCTTACAATTTAAAGCACAAACCAACGTGCTTAGCAATTACCCATTGACACCAGAAAATTAAACCAAAATATAACTGCCGGCCAGAAGAGACTCCCGGCTCCCTTCCCCCACCCGCCCCCCTCTACACACACACACACACACACACACACACACACACACACACACACACACACCGGCAAGGGACAGCTTAAGTGATAATCCCTATTCCTGCAAGGGAGCCATCGCCTTGGCCCCCAAGCCTACCTTTCAAGAAAAAACAACACAACACCCCCCACCCCGAGCCCTTTAATTTATTAAATAACGCAAACTTTGCGATCAAGCTAATTAGAAGAGCCGGGGAGGGATCCGCGGAGCCCCAAATTGTTTTCAATCTGGTCTTTCTTTCTGCAGGCAAGGCAGGCAGGCAGGCAGCCGGGCGGGTAGAGAATTAAGAAGCCAGGAGAAGGGAAGGAAATCTTTTATTTCTGGCAGCTGGGCAGACGCAGAGCTGCGGTTGAACTTTTTACCCTAATTATTACGTCCTTGCTAATGCCCAGAGCAGTCTGGAATCAAAAGCCTCCCTTCGGGCCTTGGAAAGTTTCTCATGTGGCCAACAACGTTTTTTTTTAAATTGTTGTTGTTGTTGTGTGATGTTGAGGGGACGATGCTTTTAAGAGGGGAATGAAGAGAGGGAGGTAGAGGGAATAAAAGGCCTCGGACTATTGCGGACTATTGCGGCGTTTGCCTTATTCCTTCCCTCCCCCTCCTTCCCCCCCCCACTTCCAACCTTTTCAAAATTTTCTCAGTTACCACCCACCTCACTCCTTGCCTACAAAAATAGGGTAATGGTTTGCATCTGTGTGTTTTTGACTGCCCTCCGAATGGCTGCTATCAATCAGTGTGAGAGAGGGGCGAGGAGGGCGCACCTCTTCTTCTTCCTCCTCCTCCTTGTTCTCTAATTGTTTATTTTATTTTATTTATTTATTTTATGACATTTATATACCGCCCTTTCCCCCCCCCCCAAGGACTCAGGGCGGTTTACAGGGTCATACAAAACAAAAATACAAACGTTAAAAACAATTTAAAAAAATTATATCCGTCCCTGCACAAATAAAACCCCAGTTAAAATTCAAATTCAAATTCAAATTCTCAGCCTGGGCCAGAGAGCTCGAAGAGCCAGGTCTTCAGGTCCCGGCGGAATGAATGGAGGTCGGGGGCAGTCCTAAGCTCCACGGGCAGCTGGTTCCAAAGGGCAGGCGCCCCCACTGAGAAGGCCCTGTCCCTGGGTGTCATCTGCTGGCAATCTCTTACCGGTGGCACCCTGAGAAGACCCTCCCCGTGGGAGCGCACTGGACGAAGGGAGCTTGATGCCGGCAGCAGGTGTTCCCTCAGATATCCCGGACCCAAGCCATTTACTCTCTCTTCCTTCCTTCCTTGCCTTCCTAGTCGCTGTGGCATAAAGCAGGGCTTCTTAACCTTTTCACCCAGGGCACCACTTTTAGGAGACTGGCAACATCCCAGGACCACCAGTCGCCTAGCAAGGGGGTCAAAAACTTGACCAAAAAAAAAAAAAGAAAAAAAGAAAAAGTGATGAAGTACAGGTAGTCCTCGACTTACAACAGTTCGCTTAGTGACTTGTTCGAAGTTACCGTGGCACTGAAAAAAGCGCCCCCCGAGCCACAGCCGAGCAAGACGCCTGCCTGCCCGCCCGGCGGCGCTCTTCCTCCTGTCCGAGGTTTTCATTGTTGGGAGCATTGGCAGCGGGGGTGGGATGGGGGGGGTGTTTGGTTTTTATTCCCCCCCCCCGTCTGCTGAGTGGTTGCAGCAGGTTTTGGTCACTTCACATGGCCCTGGGACACTGTGACCGTCATAAATATGAATCAGTTGCCAAGCATCTGAATGTAACTCACAACCTGTTGCAAAATTCCAGCTGATCGGCACTTCTTCTGGGCTCAGCAAAAGTGCCGGGATCGGCACCGAGCTCCGGTTGGATCCTGGCGCTGATCCTGGCACTTCTGCTGAACCCTGACAGCCCTGCAGCTCCAGCCGTCTCTCGCTCAGGCTTGTGCGGTGCTGCCACCGGTTCAGCTCATTCCCCTCCCCCGCTGCCACTTTTCTGGGATGGTCGCGTACCACCTGCCAGGTGCCAATGTACCACAGGTGGTACCCGTACCACTGGTTGAAAAGCCCTGGCATAAAGTAATATTCTTGAACAGGAAGCGGCCTTGGGAGTCCCCCACCCCATATCCCTCCCTTGCTGATGAGCATCGTTGATGCGGGGGAGGGGGGTCTTCGGTGTCCTCCATGATGCTTTTCTTGGCGACGTCTCTTTACCAGAGTAGATAACGTCATCAGTGCGAGAAGGGAGTGGGGTTTTGCTCTCTGTTCCTATACTCATTTGGACCGCAGAATACAAGTGAAACATTAAATGGTAGGCTTGGAAGGGTACCTTGGAGGTCTTCTAGTCCAACCCGCTGCTCGAGCAAGGAGACCCTCTCTCTTCGATGATCTCCCACCCATTACTCCTTGTCCTGCGTTCAGGTGCTTTGGAGAATAGGTCGCCCCCCCCCTCAAGTGATAGCCCCTCAAATACTGGAAGACTGGAAGTACTTGCTCAGTGCCAATGAAACATCTGCAAGAAAACCACAAAGCTCAGAGAGCACCAAGGACATTACAGCCCTCCTCCTCCTCCTCCTCCTCCTCCTCCTCCTCCTCCTCCTCCTCCTCTCCGCATCCCCCATTCTCTTCTAGCCCTGATGATGTAACCTAGGTGGGTCATGAAACGTCTAGAAGAAAACCACCAAGCAAAAAGAGCACCAAGGACACCATGGTCCTCCTCTTTCTCTTTCTCCTCCCCACTTTCCAAACCTCCCTCCCTCTAGCCCTGATGATGTTACCTAGCTGGGTCATGAAACGTCTGCAGGAAAACCACCCAGCTCAGAGAGCACCAAACATCCCACAATCCTCTTCCTCTTCCTTCTTCTCCACTCTTCAAACCCCACTCCCTTCTAGCGCTGATGATGTTACCTAGTTGGGTCATGAAACGTCTGCAGGAAAACCACCCAGCTCAGAGAGCAATGAACAAAGTGATTTACAACTGGTCCTTGCACATACTGTACAACTGTTGCAGCATCCCCATGGTCACGCGATGAATATTTGGGCGCTGGCCTCCATTTACAGTGGTTGCAGTGTCTGGGAGGGAGTGTGTGCGCTACGTGACTGCCATTTGTGACCTTCCCAGCTGCCTTCCCAACGAAGTCAACGGAGGAAGCTGGATTCATTTAACGTCCTCACGATTCCCTTTAAAAGCTGTAGCGATCTTGCCTGGCCAAAAGAAAAAAAAACCGGTCACGACATCAGGTGCAATTCACTGAACAAGTCTTTTGCTTAGCGACGAAAATCCTTGTCGTGAAGTTCAGGGCTACCTGTATTTCATTCCATTGTTGCTTTAGGGTGCTGAAAGTAATTCAGATAATGTTACTTTCCTTTTTAAAACAAAACAAAACAAAACAACAACCTTGCAAGGAAGATTAGACAGGCAGATTGGTTACGTTCACGAGACAAGAAATGGCTAATTGATTATCGGAAGCATCAGGTCATTTTTAAGGGCAGTTCCATTCTGCTATTGCCCTCTACCCCCAGCATCCTTATCTCAGGAACATAAGAATTTGGGGAAAAATAATGTTCCTACTGTTTAGCCATTTGGACTCATCATCTCCTGAGATCTACTACTACCCATCATGTATTTATATGCTTTATCTTAGCCTCCATATGTTCTGAAAAGTGCGTGTAGTCAAGGCCATGGTCTTCCCAGTTGCAATGTATGGCAGTGAAAGTTGGACCGTAAGAAAGGCCGAGCGCCAAAGAATTGAGGCCTTTGAGCTATATGGTGCTGGAGAAGACTCCTGCGAGTCCCTTGGACTGCCAGGCGATCAAACCGGTCGGTCCTAGAGGAGATCAACCCTGACTGCTCTTTAGAAGGCCAGATCCTGAAGCGGAAACTCAAATCCTTTGGCCACCTAATGAGAAGGAAGGACTCACTGGAGAAGAGCCTAATGCTGGGAAAGGTTGAGGGCAAGAGAAGAAGGGGACGACAGAGAATGAGGTGGCTGGATGGAGTCACTGAAGCAGGAGGCGTGAGCCTAAATGGACTCCAGAAGATGGTAGAGGACAGGAAGGCCTGGAGGAACACTGTCCATGGGGTCTCAATGGGCCGGACACGACTTCGCAACTAACAACAACAACATATGTTTTAAATCGCAACACCCAGCAAGTCTGGTCAATTTCGCCCAGGCCTGGGCATTTTACAGCCCATGGGCCACCTCAGCTGTCCCTGTCTGGCTGTGGTGGCATTGGGGGGGGCAATGGGATGAGAGTGGGGCATTGACATCAGACAGGGCAGGGAGTTGGCAGACCTCTACAACGCTCCCTGTTTCTCATGTGACCCCCCCTTGGGGAAATTAATGGTCCAATCCTGGTTTAGCCGATGGCCCTTCTCACCAGAGCATTGATCAGAGCATCAGGGCTAAGAGAACCTCAAAGGCAGTTTGTCAAGAGGCCACTGGACTTCCTTGTCCAGTGGCCTCTTGAAAAAGCACCTTTGGCATAGCCATGACCCGGATGAGTGAGAATTTCCATAGAGACTAAGAAGAGAAGTGAACACAAGGAACAGAATAACCGAGTGGGAAGGGACCTTGGAGGTCATCTAGTCCAACCCCCTGCTCAGGCAGGAAACCCTATCCCATTTCAGACAAATGGCTGTCCAGTCTCTTCTTAAAAACTTCCAATGATGGAGCACCCTCAATTCCAGGAGGCAGGTTGTTCCACGGGTTAATTGTTCTCACTGTCAGGAAGTTTCTCCTTAGTTCTAGGTTGCTTCTCTCCTTGGTTAGTTTCCCTCCGTTGCTTCTTGTCCTGCCTTCAGGTGCTTTGGAGAAGAGCTTGACTCCCTCTTCTTTGGGGCAGCCCCTGAGATATTGGAAGACTGCTATCATGTCACTTCCTGGTCCTTCTCTTCATTAAACTAGACATGCCCAATTCCAGCAGCCGTTCTTTATATATTTAGTCTCCAGTCCCCTGATCCTCTTTGTTGCTCTTCTCTGCACTCTTTCCAGAGTCTCAACATCTTCTTTACATCGTGGTGACCAAAACTGGATGCAGCATTCCAAGTGTGGCCTTACCAATGTCTCCGTTCTAAATTTCCATTTTCGTACTTTACTAGTTACGGTCTCACGAAGTTTGAGAGCCGCAGGTACAGTTTCTCAGCTCCGGCACCCCACGTTCCTACAAGGATACTTTGCCAAAACCTCACAAAGTGTCAAGTTGTACCAAGCCAGCTACGTGCATATACGAAGTGCAACAGCGGTGAGACTTGGGAAGAGGCCAGGGTGTCCCCGTTGGGTTGTAAACCCAACCAGCTGCTGTTACTGAAAAGTGAGGCTCAGGACTGCCCTCGACCCACAAATTGCCCTGCTCTGCTGAACCATCTACAGCCACTTCCCCCCCCCCGCCCCACAATCTGTGGACTTCATCTTCCAGAATTCCCGAGACAGAAAGGGCCATTTGTTGGGAGGGGAAGCCCACACACGGCGGGGGCCCAGAAGTCAGCGAGAGCTTTTTTTGTGTGTGTGTGATAAAATGGCTGTGTATGTGTTGCAACATGAAAGGAGCTCTACCGATAATTATATTTATCTTGTGGTTTGTAGCCAAGATAGGCCCTGAAAGTGGGCTAAAGCATTTAGAATCTATCCCAAACGTCGCACCCAGAGGATGTAGGGCAGCTGTTCCTGACACAGTCCAAAATGCACAGGGTTTTTCCCCCCCCCACTCCTTCACATCGTCCTTTAAAACGTTTCCTGCCTAAAGTGTTAGAATGTCCTTTGTGTGTGTGTGTGTGTGTGTGTGTGTGTGAGAGAGAGAGAGAGAGAGAGAGAGAGAGAGATTTTTGTCCTAAGCTAAAAGGGATCTCCCGGGGGTGGGGGTGGGGAGAAAGACACGATGTTTTGCATTTGCCCAGCAAGAGTCTGTATTAACCTTCCTACTACAGGCAGTTCTCGACTTACAACAGGTCATTTAGTGACCAAAGTTACAACGGCACTGAAAAAAAAAGCGATTTAGGACTGTTTTTCGCCCTTATGACCGTTTCAGCATCCCCACGGTCAGGCGAACACAATCCAGATGCTTGGCAACTGACTCGTGTTTCTGACGGTCGCAACCTCCCGGGGTCCCGCGATCCCAATTTTGCGACCTTCTGATAAGCAGAGTCCGTGGGGAAAAGCCGGATTCGCTTAACAACCGTGTTACTAACTGAACTGAAAACCCTCTCGACCAGCGTTTCACTCAGCAGCAGAAATTTGGGGCTCAGTTGCGGTCGTAAGTCGAGGACTACCTGTGTTTCGAATGCCTTTCTCAATTGCTTCTGACCAGAAATGACGGAGGGAGTATGTATGAGCGCAAAAGAACCGTTAAGAAGGGGAAAAATTGATTTATAGCTCTCGTGCCTTGGCAGAATGTGTGAGAACCGGGCCAACTAGATCTCCCCGAAATCTGGAAGCTGGCGCTGTAGAATTGCAGTGTTTCTGTCTTCTCTGCTTGCGGGGTAAAAGCTCGGCTGCCGATGGGGATCTTTCGCCAGCGCCAAACGCTCCAAACATCTTCAGCTACCCCATCACTTTTTATTAAGCCGTGGCCTGTGGTTGCCCATCTTTCGGTCTCGTTGGTTTGGGACTTCTTGCTTTTGATCTTGTCTAGGATTTGAAGCAGAGCTTTCTTCCGGGGGGGGGGGGAATCTTCCCTGCTTTATAGCCGCCCGTTTTTTTTTCCTTTTCCTTTTGTTTGTTTGTTTACAGGATGAATTTGCCATCCTCTTCTCTGATTGGCTGGCTGTGGGTTCCGTCGTATCGGGATTCTTGCTCTCCTCCTATCAGAATCCTTGTAGGGATGCTCCTCTGGGTATCCCATCCCGCCCTGGACCACAACTCTATGGTCAATCCTCCCCGCAGCTCCCTTGGGTGCTGTGCATGCTTATTGTACGTTTCCTGCTAGGAAAACAAATCTTGGCCTGCAATGTTTATTCATTTATTCATTTATTTTATTTAATTTGTATACCGCCCTTCTCCCAAAGGACTCAGGGCGGTGAACAGGGCAATAAATATCAAAATACCGAAATACAAAAATTAAGAACAGATTAACAGATTGTCTCTTATCTTTTTCATTTCTCCCCACCACCCCCCTTCCAAAAAAAGAATGATTTTACTACCTTGCAGCATGGATAAGCCTCCTTTCCCCCCCTCACCCGCCTGGTCCATCCCAGTATCCAGAAGACGGATGCTGTTGGATTTTAAAGTACGGCTTTGAACTTCAGCTGGGCTGTTGGAATTTTTTTTCCAGATGATCCCAAACTTTTTTTTTTTAGAAAAAAAATACGTATCAATTTCCCACCTTAAATTTACACGAATAAATAAATAGGCCCGGCGGTGGTGCTCTGGCAACATCCGCCGTTTAAATTACCGTAAAGCGTTAGGAAAAGTGGCCGATGGGGAAAGGCAGGGAGGACGAGAGGTATGGACGACACAGTTGTCAAATTGGACGGAGAATTCTGCTCTGCAGGCTTTAGAGGGGCGGTGTGTGTGTGTGGGGTGAAAAGGGTAGAAAAATCTCATTAAAATGGAGGAGGGGAAAAAGGGAATAGGAAAACGCAGTAGCCAAGCGGCAATGTTTTGCGTTTGGTTTCACCTCAAGGTGAGGGAGGAAATAAGTTTGTGAACTGAATTATTCACCCACAGATACCAGGCGAGGAAGGACGGCGCATGAGCTCTGTCGGAGTGGTACTACTGATCTCATCATCCACTCCTCCAGGCAATTGAGGCACACAAACACCCCGCGCCCACAGCACGTGGTTCGAAATGACTCGATCAGACAAATGCAGCCATTTTTCTCTTTCCCCCCGCCCCCCCCAGGCATCAAGAAAGGCAGGAAGCTGTTTGCACCCCCCCCCTTAGAGCACAACAGCAATGTTAGCACCCACGGCAGAAAACTTATTCATTCATTGATCGAGCACATTTCATTCCTGCTGTAATCAAAAAGACCTTTGAAAAACAACGAAAGGGTCCGACGTACAGCTTTCACCATGAGAATCACAACAAGACCGAACATTAAAGAGCTTCTGGTGGCTAATGACTGCTTCGAAACCAGCAGTCCTTTTTATTTAAATTTTTCTGCCAGGCCGTAAGAGTCAGGTACAGAGTTAAAGGAGAGCAGCATGCAAAAGCTAAGACTTAATGTTTGAAACGTCACGCTCACAGCTTCCTTGTTTCCTTGCAGACATTTCGTCACCCAAACTAGGTAACATCGTCAGTGCTAGCAGGTAACTAGGTAACATCACTGATGATGGTACCTAGTTTGGGTCATGGAACGTCTGCAAGAAAACAAGCCAGCTCAGAGAGCACCAAGGAGCCCACAGCCCTCCTCCTCCTCCTCCTCCTCCTCCTCTTCCTCCTCCTCCTCCTCTCCACAAACCCCACTCCCTTTTAGCACTGATGATGTTACCTAGCTGGGTTGTGAAACATCTGCAGGAAAACAAGCCAGCTCAAAGAGCACCAAGGAACCCACAGTCGTCATCGTCGTTGTCGTCGTCGTCGTCCTCCTCCTCCATGAGATGTCTGCAAGAAGCCATCAAAGTCAGAGAGCAGCAAGAACCCCACAGTTGTCTTCCTCCTCCTCCTCCTCCTCCTCCTCCTCCTCCTCCTCCTCCTCCTCCTCCTCTTCCACCTCTTCCTCCTCCTGCTCCTCTTCCTCTCTGCATCCCCCAGTCTCTTCCAGCACTGATGACGTTACCTAGTTGGGTCATGATATGTCTGCAAGAAGCCATAAAAGTCAGAGAGCAGCAAGAACCCCACAGTTGTCTTCCTCCTCCTCCTCCTCCTCCTCCTCCTCTCCACAAACCCCACTCCCTTTTAGCACTGATGATGTTACCTAGCTGGGTCGTGAAACGTCTGCAGGAAAACAAGCCAGCTCAGAGAGCACCAAGGACCCATCATGTCAACTCTGAGCTACAAATATTGTCCTTTATTGGCACATAATGCTCCCAGTAGGGAAACCTGTCAGTGGATTAGTGAAAAGATTAAAAATCCCCCATGACACGGGTAAAGTCAGCACCGCCGGAGACCAAAGGTAGAAACGGCCCACCTTTCAAACGGGACCAGGAGGAGGAAAAAGGTGTCCTTGCGAAGTGCCAGATCAAAGCTTTTTTTTCTTTCTTTCTGGCTTGCCAAACTGCACTCATCGCAATCTTTTTTTGCCCCCTTCGGCACTCTTCCCGTTGAAAGAAACCTGGCTTTTTACAAAGGAATCGCCGGGCCACCTTCTTGATATTAAAGTGATAAAAGTAGTGCGTGCTGTGCCTTGGATGTTAAAATCAGTAAGGAGTCTGTTAAAGTGCACCTGGATCCTTTTGCACTGGGGCAGGGGTTAGGCAACCTCGGCTCTTTTGTGACTCGTGGACTTCAACTCCCAGAATTCCTGAGCCGGCATGGCTCAGCATTTGAAACCTCTCCCTTTCCCCTCAGCATGGCTGGCTCAGGAATTCTGGGAGTTGAAGTCCACGAGTCACAAAAGAGCCGAGGCTGCCTAACCCCTGCACTGGAGTGACACCAGCAGCTGTGTTATCTGTCTCTTGAGCCATGAGGTCTGTTGGCAAAATTCACAACAAATGTCTCACTTAACAACAGAAATTTTGTGCTCGATTCTGGTTGTAAATTGAGGACTACAGTACCTATAATTGGTGTAACATCAACCCAAAGACTTACCTGGACCCTGTTTCTTTGATCTCCTTGGAGTCGACAAAAACCATTTTCTTAATTATCCCTTCTTGGAACTACGTTGCAAACTGGAGATAGGTGGTGTCTTGCCCCCCTTTATTGAAAGAGGAATAGAATAGAATAGAATAGAATAGAATAGAATAGAATAGAATAGAATAGAATAGAATAGAATAGAATAGAATAGAATAGAACTGGAAGGGACCTTGGAGGTCTTCTAGTCCAGCCCCCTGCTCAAGCAGGAGAACCTATACCATCTCAGACAAGTGACTGTCTAGTCTCTTCTTAAAAACCTCCAGTGATGGAGCATCCACAATTTCTGGAAGCAAGCTGTTCCCCTGGTTAATTGTCCTCACTGCTGTTAGGAAGTTTCTCCTTAATTCCAGGTTGCTTCTCTCCTTGATGAGTTTCCAACCATTGTTTCTCGTCCTTCCCTGCAGTGCTCTGGTGAATAACCTGACCCCCTCTTCTTTGTGGCAGCCCCTCAAATACTGGAATACGGCTATCATGTCTCCCCTATTTCTTCTTTTCTTTAGACTAGCCAAACCCGAGTCCCATAGCTGTTCTTTGTATGTTTTAGTCTCCAGGCCTTTGATCATCTTAGTTTCCCTTCGATTTTTTTTTCCAAACTCTCAACATCTTTTTTGTGGTATGGTGACCAAAATTGGCTGCAGTATTCCAGGTGTGGTTTTACTAGGGCTTTGTAAAGCCGTACTAGTACTTTGTGTGATCTTGATTCTATGCCTCTGTTTATACAACCCAGGATTGTATTAGCTTTTTTGGTTGCTGCTGCACACGGCTGGCTCATGGTCAAGTGATCGTCCACTAGGACTCCAAGGTCCCTCTCACAGTTGCTGTTTTTGATGTTCGATTCAAACAGAGATGATATTCTTTTACCACTCTTTCAAACCAGAGATCCTCTCTACCCACAATGTGGACTGTTGGATTTTATATTTTCTTAATTTCTCTTTCAGGACCAGCCCTCCTTACTGCTGCGTAGATCTCTATTCTTTGAGAACAGGGGAAGTAGTCAAATCCGTGCAGTTCAAAACACCTATTTACGATCTCCACTGCAACAGAAGGTAATTCCTTTTGATCTCCAAATACCTTTCGCATCCAGTGTTTTTAAAGCTGTCTCCCTTGATTCCCAGTCACTTCGTGTTATTTCAATTTCCTGGTCAAAAAACGGGGCTGGAAGTTTTGGTATTGATGAAAGAAAAGGTCCCAATTGGCTTTTTTGTTTTATGCATAAATGTATTTTTTTTGTTTTATGCATAAAAGTTCGAAAGCACGTAAAAATGCAAGTAGAAAAATAGGGACCACTATGGTGGGAAGGTAACAGCGTTCCGTGCGCCTTTGGCGTCTTGTCATGCCGGCCACATGACCACGGAGACGTCCTCGGACAAGCGCTGGCTCTTCGGCTTTGAAACGGAGATGAGCACCGGCCACTAGAGTTGGAAACGACTAGCACACATGTGCGGGGGAACCTTTACCTTTTACCTTTACCTATACTATACTATATAAGGGACGCGGTGGCTCAGTGGGTTAGGACGCTGAGCTTGTCGATCAGATGGTCGGCAGTTTGGCAGGTCGAATCCTGAGTGCCGCGTAGCAGAGTGAGCGCCTGTTACTCGTCCCAGCTCCTGCCAACCTAGCAGTTCGAAAGCACGTAAAAATGCAAGTAGGGAAATAGGGACCACTACGGTGGGAAGGTAACAGCGTTCCATGCGCCTTTGGCGTCTAGTCATGCCGGCCACATCACCACGGAGACGTCCTCGGACAAGCGCTGTCTCTTTGGCTTTGAAACGGAGATGAGCACCGGCCCCTAGAGTCGGAAACGACTAGCACGCATGTGCAGAGGAACCTTTACCTTTACCTTTATTTAAATGGAAAGGTAGAAAAAAATATCCCTCTCATCTTGGTATGCTGGCTGGGAAATTCTGGGAGTTGAAGTCCACAAATCTTAAAGTTGCCAAGTTTGGAGACCCCTGGCCTAAAGTTACAGCTAAGTTTGTAATGAGGGGTTCCTTTGAGAGAGGCACAACACCCTACAGCTCCCAGGTGCATTTTTACACACTTCTCTTCTTTGCAAAATATCTCCTTGCCCTTCTGGTGTAAAGGGTGAGGTTGGAAATGATGTGAAGAGTTTACTTTTGCGTGAGAGTTAAGAAAGATAGCTTGAGGGCAGATATTACGAAGTTAAAGAGTGAATAGCCTGATTCTGTTATAAAGACGTTTCCTCTGTTCCTGGGACACACAAAGAGAATTTTTTTCTCCCGGGGAAATTCTCTGCAGAGCAAAAGGGAGATGGATTTTAAAGTTTGTGGACATAAATGAGATGTGTATTCTGAGTGGTGCAAAGGGTTAGGGTCTCTTGTTCAGAGAACCCCCTCAAACCCAGCTCCCATCGTTTCCCCCCCCCCCCTTCTTGAGATTTTGTTTGGTACATTTTGTCGTTGTATTTCACGTCCTGGTAATTATATAAAGTGATTTCCCCACCCCCCGTCTCCTCCTCTTAATTCCATTGTATGGAAGGCAGCGGAGGTCAAAGCAAGGAAAAACACTTTTAGCAAATAAGGCCTGGCTATTAGGCCTAGCAGATTTGCAATAAAAAAAAACATCCCAGCAATATGATTATTTTTTTTGAGGATGAAACACTTTTCAGATTAATATACTGGGTGCTTTTGATGGATTTTCAATCTGAACTGCCGGGGCAAATGAGTGTTTTAAAAAAATTACATGAGGTATAATGCCCGTTTTGTTAACAAGGTACGGTCTCGGTTCCCCCCCCCACCCCCTTCATTCTCTCCAGCAATTTATTGTTGGCAATAGAATCATGGGTGCCCTAATTGTTTCCCTTGAATATGACAAACCTGTCATGTTACACATCTGAAAGTTTCACCCTGTCGAATCTGCTGTTGGCTGCAAAATCCAACTTTGCTGATCCTAGTTGTTCAAGACCACCCAGTAGGAAAAGAGGAAGGAAGGAAGGAAGGAAGGAAGGAAGGAAGGAAGGAAGGAAGGAAAGAAAGAAAGAAAGAAAGAAAGAAAGAAAGAAAGAAAGAAAGAAAGAAAGAAAGAAAGAAAGAAAAGAAAGAAAGGAAAAAAGAGAAAGAGAAGGGAAGGAAGGAAAGAAAGAAAGAAAGGGAAAAAAGAGAAAGAGAAGGGAAGGAAGGAAGGAAGGAAGAAAGAAAGAAGAGAGAGCGAATAGAGAGAAGAAAAGGGAGATAGAAGGAAAGGAGAAAAAGGAAAGAAAGAAAGAGAAAGAGAAAGCTAGAGAGATAGTTTGGTTGGTTTTCTTATATTTTTAATTTAACATTACAAGCATTTCTATCTCCTCCTTTAATTTCTGTGCCTTATAAATGCTCATTTAAAGTTACAACACAGGTCAACTGCCCTTTTATATTTTTGTATAAAACTACGTGTTCCATGTAAATACAGCAGAAGTTCCACAGGATTAAGTTGAAGCAAATTATCAGGTCCTTGGTAAATACTAGTTCTTTTTTCTTCCTGCAAACTGAAATTCTGCTTAATGACCACAGTAACTCCCTTCCTCTAAAAAAAAAAGCAATAAAACAACTCCTGTCAAGTTTAACCTTGCTTTATATTCCCCCCCCCCCAAAAAAAGCAAGTAACAGCCAACAGACATTGAAATACTTTGTGTGAAGTTAACAGTTTTTCTTAAGGCATCTTTCTCTCCTCCTTCTCCTTCTCTACACACACACACACACACACACACACACACACACACACACACAATATATATATATTGACCTGCATGGATCTCTTGGGCGAAACCATTACAAAAAGAGGGGAGAAATGGGAAGCACTTTTTTTTTTTAAAAAAAGCACATTTTGCACTTCAGGTATTCTTTATTTTGTACATATGTACCTTTGTGTGCATTTTCAGGATTCTTGTTGTCGTCTTGCAAGAGAAGATTGCTGCCTTTGACAGCTGCACTTTCACTAAAAAATTCTTCGTCACAAGTAAGTGTTCGAAACGATTTCTCATCAACTTATCATCAAAACTTATCTATTCGAACAAGCCGGCCTGGTCTGATGGCTTTGGGGTTTTAATATTGATTTTAATTAATTTATTGCATCTGGCACAATTATTTAATTTTTTTTTTAACTTTTGTATCTTGTATTTTTGATGTTTATTGCCCTGTACACCGCCCTGAGTCCTTCGGGAGAAGGGCGGTATATAAATCAAATAAATATAAATATAAATATAAACTTCCACACTATAATATTTGCTCTGCCTCCAGAATGGATCAGTTCAAGCATTGGTTTAGGATGGGAAATCAGCCATATTAGAGAGTCAGTCTAGTGGTTAAGGCATCAGGCTGGAAGCCAGGAGATGGTGAGTTCTAGTCCCACCTTAGCTATGAAAGCCAGATGGGTGACCTTGGGAGAGTAGAGAAGAGAAGAGAAGAGAGCTGGAAGGGACCTTGGAGGTCTTCTAGTCCAGCCCCCTGCTCAAGCAGGAGAACCTATACCATTTCAGACAAGTGACCGTCCAGTCTTTCCTTAAAAACCTCCAGTGATGGAGCGTCCACGATTTCTGGAGGCAAGCTGTTCCACTGGTTAATTGTCCTCACTGTCAGGAAGTTTCTCCTTAATTCCAGGTTGCTTCTCTCTTTGATCAGTCTCCAACCATTGTTTCTCGTCCTACCCTCTGGTGCTTTGGAGAATAACGTGACCCCCCCTCTTCTTTGTGGCATCCCCTCAAATAATCACGGTGACGTGATCAGACTTTGGGCGTTTGGCAACCGGCCTGTGTTTACGACGGGCGCAGTGTCTTGAGGACCTGGGGAATTGTCATTTGCAACCTTCTTAGGGAACTTCCGGCAAACAAAGTCAGTGAGGGTAGCCAGATTTGCTTAACGAATGAGTGGTTCATTTCACAACGATGACAAAAAAAGTCATAAAATGGGGTGCGACTCATTTAAGAACTGCCTGGCTTAGCTATGGAACTTTAGGGTTCAATTATGGTCATAGGTTGAGGGTGACTTGTACAGTATCATCTCAGAAAACAGGAGGACTGCGTGTTGATGTTTCTTTATTATTATTATTAATTTCTGAAAGAAATGGATATCACATTTCTAAGCAGTCTGATCTCACAATCTTCTAAGATGGAATTTGGTCTTTATTTTTTATGAGAACATTGAGGTCTGCTGTATCCAAAACGGTGGTTCTAAGGAGCCAAATATTAAAAAGAACGAAATATTCTTTGAGCACATGCCCAGAAATTGGTGCTCGGTGTCTGCACCAATTTCCCAGGATTTTTTTTTTCACCTGAGAAAAATATTTACTGAAGTTATTTTCTAGACATGGAAGCAAAATAAGTCCTTTGAAGACACTTTGGATGATCTGTCCTTCTTCCACCTACTCAGTCATCACTCTTTTGGAATTGTTGCCTAAGGAAGATGTAAACTAAGATAAAGTGTGCCTCCAGGTTTTAACCTAGAACAGTGTTTCCCAGTCTTGCTGAATAGAATAGAATAGAATAGAATAGAATAGAATAGAATAGAATAGAAAAGAATAGAAAATGGATTAGAATAGGATAGAATAGAATAGAAAATAGAATAGAAAATGGAATAGAATAGAATAGAATAAGAATTAGGAATAGAATAGAATAGAATAAAAAATGGAATAGAATAGAATAGAATAGAAAATGGAATAGAATAGAATAGAATAGAATAGAATAGAATAGAATAGAATAGAATAGAATAGAATAAGAATTAGGAATAGAATAGAATAGAATAGAACAATGAAAGAATAGAATTTTTATTGAGAATAGAATAGAATAAGGAATAGAATAGAATAGAATAGAATAGAATAGAATAGAATAGAATAGAATAGGAATAGAGCTGGAAGGGACCTTGGAGGTCTTCTAGTCCAGCCCCCTGCTCAAGCAGGAGAACCTATAGTACCATCTCAGACAAGTGGCTCTCCAGTCTCTTCTTAAAAACCTCCAGTGATGGAGCGCCCACGATTTCTGGAGGCAAGCTGTTCCCCTGGTTAATTGTCCTCACTGCTGTTAGGAAGCTTTTTTTCTTAATTCCACGTTGCTTCTCTCTTTGATCAGTTTCCAACCACTGTTTCTCCTCCACATTGCTGAGAATTCTGGGAGTCGAAGTCCACTCACCTTCCACTCACCTAGACTGAAATAACACTGCTCTAGAAGAGCAGTCATAACTACACTCTGGGTATCAAAAATCTGCCTGGAATGACTATTTTATTTCTGCTAGGAGAGACTTGCAGGCCGACCGGGAAAGTAGGCTCTCCATTTATAAACAAGACACAGGGCAGTCGTCTTTTTCACGTGCTTCTTTCGACTTCTGAAAGGAAGATAATAAGTTGCCCGGGCCCCCCAAAACGCCAACTTCCTTCAACGAAGAAGCAGCGGGGGGAAATCTGCCTTTCGCCCCCAGACGTTCGGGCTGTCACTCCTCCTAACCCTTCTTGAAAAGGGCCAGCTTGGCTGGCCTTGATGTATGTTTGTTTACTGTGACGCTCCCACTGCTAAAAGATGCTGGGATCCGAAGCTCCTGCGAGAAGGTTTTGACCTTAAAAGGAAAGCTGCAGCTAAGTATGGTCAGAATTTAAAGTGGTGGGGTGGAAGGGGGGGGCGGTGGAGGGGGGGGAAAGCACTAGAAGACATGCCTTGAATTGACTCCGTCTCTGGGTTGCAACATTTCCCTCCGCTGCTGCAGGAACCCATTTGGGATAATCTGAAAGTTACCGACAGGGGTCAGTTTTTCTCCATGGCTGGACGTGAGACGTCCTGGAAGGATCCCGTCGGCCGATTATTGCAAAGGGGCTCGATTTTTGAAGGCACTCCGGTGAATTGTCAGTACAGCCGCTCCTCGACATGTGAGCGTTTTTCACACTCAACGACCATTGCAGCCGTCCCCACGGGCGTGGGATTCATATTCGGATGCTGGACCGCCGGCTCACGTTTGTGACGGTTGCAGCGCCGTGGGGTTCACGCGGTGCTGGAGACTCAACCGTGCCTTTCACAAAAGGGGAGGGAAGTGGATTTTTTTTTTTGGGGGGGACTTCAACTTCCAGAGTTCCTTGGCCGGCTTGAAAAAAATTTCTATAATATTACAGGTAGTTCTCGACTTAACAACCACAACGGAGCCCCAAATTTCCGTTGCTAAGCGAGACAGTTCTTAAGTGAGATTTGCCCCATTTTACTACCTCTCTTCGCCACAGTTGCATACCAAAGAGGGTGTGGGCTGGCGTGCTGTGGTCCGTGGGGTCACGAAGAGTCAGACAGGACTTAGCGACTGAACAACAGCAAGCAAAATTATATACTGGAGGCTTCTGTTTGATGTTGCCCTTAATTTTATTTTTAATGGGAAACAGGTTGATCTTTCCCATTCTGTTGAAGCCAAAGCCACTGATAGACCATAACACGAAAGAAAAGTTATTTTTCAAATTGCCTTTCAGATTAAATCTTCATTAAAGCGCCAGCTTCTCTGTGGTAGTAGCCGAGCAGATATTTACTGTAGGATAATTTTTGCTTGGTTGGGTGTGCATTTACGTGCTGTATGTTATGCTTCCATTACTGAGAGCAAAAATGGCAAAGGATTTTTTTTTAAAACAACAACAACAACGTAATTGAAGGAGTGCTTTACGGTAGATCTGTGGTGGCTTTGCGAAATATACTTACATTGATTGTTGTATTATGCCTTGATTTATTTAAGGCCAAATTATTAGTGATAATGCAGCAAAGCCACCAAGAGCTTCCGTTGTTTTAACTTGCTGACTGCATTTCCAAGTAATTTTTGCTTCACCTAAGGATCGTTTTGCATAGCTTGCACAGTGATTTAATGCACTTTAATCAATCAATCAGAATAGACCTCGGAGGTCTTCTGGTCCAACACCTCCCCTCCCCGTCAAGCAGGAGACCCTCTACCATTTCAGACAAGTGACTGTCCAGCCTCTTCTTAAAAATCTCCAGTGATGGAGCACCCACAATTTCTGGTGGCAAGCTGTTCCACTGGTTGATTGTCCTCAGGAAGTTTCTCCTTAATTCTAGGTTGCTTCTCTCCTTGGTCAGTTTCCATCCATTGTTCCTTGTCTTGCTTTTTTGGTGCTTTGGAAAATAAATTGACCCCCTCCTCTTTGTGCCATGTCTCTCTTCTTTGGCCAATGAATGGACCAGGTTGGTGTTTTCCTTCTGTTTTGTTTTTTTCCTAAGATGGGGAGGCCTATAGCTTCCCTCACCTCCTAGTCTCACGGCTTTTGGTTTCCTATTGTGGGAGAAGCCACAATTGGCTTCTTTTCAATTCTGAAATCCCAGCGCAGTTAATTAAATCAGTTCATTAAGAGTAATCAGTACCTTCATCGATTGAAAATTTTCTTTTGTAAACTGTGGGGCTGCAACGTCACGGTATATTTGATCCTCAAGTGTTTGAATCTTAAAAAAGAGAAACAGACTGTCCATGCCTTTTGTTTTGCTTTGGTTTTGCCCGAGAAGAAGTAGTAATTTTTCTTAAAAACAGATTTTAATTAAAATTAAACACTTTAATATTTTGACAAGGTTCTTGGATTACGGCTTCAGGAATAAAAGCACATATATTTAAGCTGAAATCATGAATTTGTTTTAAAGACATAAATAATCCACTATACGGGCCGTCCTCGACTTACGACCACGAGCCCAAAATTTATGCTGCTAAATGATAACATCTGCTAAGGGAGTGTTTTGCCCCATTGTACGGCGTTTCTTGCCACAATTGTTAAGTGAACCACTGCAGTTGTTAAGCCACTAACACATTTGTAAAGTGAAGCCGTCTCCCCCATTGGCTTTGCTTGTCAAAAGGTTGCAAAAGATGATCACAGGATCCCCGGGACACTGTAACCGTCGTAAGTACATGCCAGTTGCCAAGCTTCCGAATTTTGATCACTTGGCTGCGGGGAGGATGCTGACGTGGTAAGCACAACATCACCACTCCTGCCTCGGCTATGGTTCATTTAAAGCAGGGGTCCCCAGCCGTGGCCACTTTATGACTTGTGGACTTCAACTCCCAGAATTCCTCAGCCAGCCATGTAAACCGCTTAGACAGGGCTGTAAAAGCACGGTGAAGTGGTATGTAAGCCTAAGTGCCATTGCAACCATTCAAAGTTACAGTGGCTTGGGGAAAAAAAGTCACCACCACTGGCCTGAGGAATCCTGGGAGTTGAAGTCCACAAGTCATAAAAGGGCCAGGTTTGAAGACCCCTGCCTTAAAAGGAAGGACCTTTGCAGAATACTCTGTTGTGGGTTAAAGCAGAGGCCCCCAACCTTTTGGGGCACCAGGGACCGGTTCCGTGGAGAGAGGTTTTTCCGCGACTCGGAGGGTGCGTGGTTTTGTGTGCTGCCTGCGTCTCACGGATAGGGCTTTGCTTACTTGTGTGGACCGGTTGCTGGCATGTCGCGGCCCGGTACTGGTCCACGGACTGGGGGTTGGTGGGGACCCCTGCGTTAAAGAGATGGAAGAGAAGGCTTTGCCACCGTGGGTCCCCGCTTCTCGCCGTCATCCTTCCTTCTGCTGACCTCTCCTTCAAATGTGTTTACTTGGCTGAACATAATGGACGGAGAATGTCTGCTTCCTTTGAAAGGGGACAAGTAGTAGCTAAACGTTGTGATATGGCAGCCACGTCATGTCCCATAATGACAAGTGATGGTCCACTTTCTCCAAATCCTTGTCAACCTCCCTTGATGGGGTTCCTGGTCTCCGGGGAGGAAGACAATGACTAAAGCCATTATCTGGCACCAAGTTTCTATCGATGGGATGCAGCTCAGTCCCTAAAGTGGCTATTTTCTTGAAGAATTTCGGCAGTGTGCTTACTCCGGGCTATATTAAAAATGATGATTCTGCTCTCGATAGGTTGAATTGTATAGAGCCATTACTTATTTATGCAGAGCTGGTGCCAATTTTTTTTCCCCCCTCTGCTTGTGGGATTTAGCTCGGCCCCCAGTCGAGGTGGACATCTGCACATTTTTTCCCCCCAGGATCCCAACCCAAAGATAACTCAAAATACGTGTCCCCCACCCTCTCTCCAGCCCCACACCTACATCCATTTTGGAGAACCACAGAGTTTAATTCTTCAATTAGGTAGACCCGTCTTCCTTTATGCATCTTTCTTCAATTTGATGTCGAAAACTGAGTTCTTGACTTACAACTATTCCTTTAGCAAATGTTTGAAGTTATAAAGCCCCTGAAAAAAGTGACTTGCTACTGGTCCTCCCACATAAAACAGTCGTAGCATCCCAATGGTCAGTGTCTATTGTAGGTTCTTAGCCAGCCAGGTCACGGTTGTCCCAAAGGCGCTTTTTTTCAGGACGCAACTGGACTTCCTTGTTTTTCTGTGAAGACGTTTCGCTTCTCATCTAAGGAGCTTCTTCAACTCTGACTGGATGGTGGGGAACGGAAGGATTTATATTCTGGTTAAGAAGGCTCCACACCCATTTGCACCACTCAGGTGACCTTGAGGAGACAGACAAACCTCCAAGTGGCCTCAAGGACTCCCTAAAAAAAGACAAATGACTGGATGTCAGAGCTGAAGAAGCTCCTCGGATGAGAAGCGAAAGATCTTAAAAAAACAAACAAACACACGAAAGTCCAGTTGCCTCCTGAAAAAGCACCTTTGTGATCCCAACGGTGACGTGATCAAAATTTGGTGCTTGGTAATGGGCATGAATTTATGACAATTGCAGCATCCCGGCATCGCCATTTGCCAACCGGCTTCCGATAAGCAAAGCCGATGTGGGGGGGGGGGGGAAGGCAGATTTGCTTAAAGATCACATTATTCATTTAGCAACCGCTGAGTGGTTTGCTTAACAACTGTGGCAAAAAACAACAACAACAACAACAACAACAAAAAACAGGCCGTAAAATTTGGCAGGACTTCACCGAAGACCCATCTTGCTTAGCAACTGAAATTCTGCTCCCAGTTATGTCCATAAGTTGAGAATTCCCCGTAGACAGTATTTTCTGGAAGAATTGCCCTGAATCAGTGTTCCTGGATGGAAGGCTTATAATCTTTTAACAAATCACAGGATATTGGGCAACTGTTCCGGGTTTTTTCCCCCCCCCCCTTCCCTGATATAATTTTCCTTCCTGGGGTGGGGGCGGCGGAGTTGGGGGTGAAGGGAAGGATAAGAAGATGAGTTAGAACGAAAGAGAATTAACGATGAATGGAAAACCACGTCTCTCGGGGCGTCCTCTAAAACTCCCATGATTAGGGCCGGGCAGTTGTAGAAGGAAAAAAAAAAAGTTCATCTGGAAGCTTCTGCAGAAGTCAGACTCCTTCAGTCTGCTCCAAATAATAAAAAAAAAGCTTGAAGTGAGACAGGATCGCTTTGAGTGCTAAGGTTTGGCTGGTTTTTGGCCGGGCTGGCTGGGGGTATCATTTCCCAGGACAGCTGTCTTTGATCAGGAAACGACTCTCAACTTCCTCAACTTCGTTTGCCCAGTTCATTTTGAAGTCTCAACTGGTTTTGTCACAGAGAGCTGGGGGGGGACGCTTGGTGGGTGGATGTCTGTGCTTTGAACAATAAAAGTTGTTTCTAACAAGGTTGCTAAGCACATTGATTTGTGCTTTAAATTGTAAGCCGCCCTGAGTCTTCGGAGAAGGGCGGGATGTAAATGGGATTAAAATAATAATAATAATAATAATAATAATAATAATAATAATAATAATAATAATAATAATAATAATAATAATAATAATAAAGGTTTGCGTCTACGGAGATTTCTCAATCATCCAGGCCATAGCTGTGCCAAAGATGCTTTTCGAAAGGCAGCTGGACTTTCTTAGTGGGTTTTTTTTTTCTTTGAAAATGTTTCGCTTCTCATCCAGAACCGAAGAAGCTTTTTGGGTGACAAGTGAAACATTTTAAAAAAACAAAACAAAAGTAAAAGTCCAATTGTCTTTTCAAAAGCATCTTTAGGTCTGACAGGGTTTCTACAATAGCAGAAGCTTGCCTGGTCTGGCACAGGATTATATAGAATAGAATAGAATAGAATAGAATAGAATAGAATAGAATAGAATAGAATAGAATAGAATAGAATAGAATAGAATAGAATAGAATAGAATAGAATAGAATGAGGTAGAATAGAATAGAATAGAATAGAATAGAATAGAATAGAATAGAAGAATAGAATAGAATAGAATAGAATGAGGTAGAATAGAATAGAATAATGAAATAATAGAATAGAATAGAATAGAATAGAAACTTTATTGCGAATAGAATAGAATAGAATAAGAAATAGAATCTTTATTGAGAACAGAATAGAATAAAATAGAATAGAATAGAAACTATTGAGAATAGAATAGAATAGAATAGAATAGAATAGAATCTTTATTGAGAATAGAATAGAATAAAATAAAATAGAATAGAATAGAATAGAAACTTTATGGAGAATAGAATAGAATAGAATAAATATTGGAGAATAGAATAGAATAGAATAGAATGGAATAGAATAGAATGGAATAGAATAGAATAGAATAGAATAGAATAGAATAGAATAGAATAGAATAGAATAGAATAGAATAGAATAGAATAGAGCTGGAAGGGACCTTGGAGGTCTTCTAGTCCAGCCCCCTGCTCAAGCTGGGCCGTATCGGGGCTGCAGAAATTGGGACTTACAGGTAGTCCTCAACTTATAACCATTCATTTGGTCACCAATTAAAGTTACAATAGCATTTAAAAAATGGTTTACAATTGATCCTCATACTTATTTTGTTTATTTTATTTTATTGGATTTGTATACCGCCCTATTCCCGTAGGACTCAGGGCGGTTTACAGGGCAGTTAAAACCATGAATACAAAAAATTAAAAACAAATAAAACAATTAAATAAAATTCAAGCCCCAAGAGTAAATCTAAAACCCAATTAAATTAACAACCCCACAGTCTGGACCAAACAGATCGAAGAGCCAAGTTTTCAGGTCCCGGCGAAATGAGCGAAGGTCGGGGGCAGTCCTAAGTTCTGTGGGTAGTTGGTTCCATAGGGGAGGCGCACCCACAGAGAACTACTTACACCTGATGTAGCAACCCCATGGTCATGTGATCAAAATTCAGGTGCTTGGCAATTGGCATATATTTATGACAGTGTCCCAGGGTCATATCATCACCATCTGTAACCTTCCCAGCCGGTTCCCAGCAAGCAAAGTCATTGGGGGAGGCCAGATTTGCTGAATGACTGCATGATTCACTTAACAACGGCAGTGATTTGGTTCACAACCGCGGCAAAGAAAGTTGTAAAATTAGCCTCTCACTCCGTAACGGCCTGGCTTAACGACAGAAATTTTGATCTCCGTTGCGCGTAGTAAGCTGAAGACTACCTGTACTACATTAGGAGCTGGCAGCCATTTTCTTAGTGATTGCCCAAGATTTTTGCATTCCAGATCTGGCAGTCCAGCTGTTCCTCAGCATTTTTTCTGGATGAAATCGGGAGGTGGGGGACGGGGAAATCCTTCACCTAGAAAAAGCTGGTTTCTGGAAGGGGCAAGCGTGGGAATTGTCTGAGTAACCTTCTCTTTCCCATTTCCCAATTGGTGGTGACTAATGGTTGGTCATCAGAGGAGGAATTCTGTCTCTTTGTCTGACTTCTCAGCTGTGCCTCCAGGAGTTTTAGGTTGAGGAAACACAGACCTGAGTCTCATGAAGGCAGACCTTCCCATTCAGGACCTGCCATAAATTATGTCAGCCCTGCTTGACTTCTTGATGGGGAGGTTCAGGCTCTTCTTACCAGTTGGAAGTCCTCAACTTATGACCACAGTGGAGAGAAGAATTTCTGTGGTTTAAGCAAGGTGGTTGTTAAGTCATGCTCAATTTTATGACCTTTTTTACCACCTTGTTAAGCAAAACATTGCTATCTTTAAGTGAACCATGTGGTCGTTAAGCAAATCTGACTTTTCTATTCTATTCTGTTCTGTTCTGTTCTGTTCTGTTCTGTTCTGTTCTATTCTATTTCTATTTCTATTCTATTCTATTCTATTCTTCAATCGTCTATTCTATTCTATTCTGTTCTGTTCTGTTCTGTTCTGTTCTATTCTATTCCATTTTCTATTCTATTCTATTCTGTTCTGTTCTGTTCTGTTCTGTTCTGTTCTGTTCTATTTCTATTTCTATTCTATTCTATTCATCAATCGTCTATTCTATTCTATTCTGTTCTGTTCTGTTCTGTTCTATTCTATTCCATTTTCTATTCTATTCTATTCTGTTCTGTTCTGTTCTGTTCTATTCTATTCTATTCTATTCTATTTCTATTTCTATTTCTATTTCTATTTCTATTTCTATTTCTATTTCTATTTCTATTTCTATTTCTATTTCTATTTCTATTTCTCTCCTCTCCTCTCCTCTCCTCTCCTCTCCTCTCCTCTCCTCTCCTCTCCTCTCCTCTCCTCTCCTCTCCTCTCCTCTCCTCTCCTGTTCTGTTCTATTTCTATTTCTCTCCTCTCCTCTCCTCTCCTCTTCTCTTCTCTTCTCTTCTCTTCTCTTCTCTTCTCTTCTCTTCTCTTCTCTTCTCTTTTCATTATTCTGTTCTGTTCTGTTCTGTTCTGTTCTTTTCTATTTCTATTCTGTTCTATTCTATTCTATTCTATTCTATTCTATTCTATTCTATTCTATTCTATTCTATTCTATTCTATTTATTCCATTCCATTCCATTCCATTCCATTCCATTCCATTCCATTCCATTCCATTCCATTCCATTCCATTCCATTCCTATTTTATTCATTATTTTATTTCTATTTCTCTTCTATTTCTATTTTTTATTCTGTTCTATTCATTATTCTATTTCTATTTCTCTTCTCTTCATTATTCTCTTCTCTTCTCTTCTCTTCTCTTCTCTTCTCTTCTCTTCTCTTCTCTTCTCTTCTCTTCTCTTCTCTTCTATTCTTTCCAATATTTATTCTATTCTATTCTATTCTTTGCTGCTGGACTTTCTTTCTTTTTCCTTGAAGACCTTTCGCTTTTCCTCCAAGTAGCTTCAGAACTGAAAAAGCTCACAAGGCTAAAGTTCCTTCCATTAAGAGAGCCATCTGCTTGTTCATATCTCACGGGCCTGGAGAGTAATCTTGCCCGTACGGCCCATCTTAAGGTCAAGTGGCAAGCTGATAACACCCCGGGAACAGCCGCGAGAAAAGCTTCTTGGACGAGAAGCGAAACGTCTTCAAGGAAAAACAAAGTCCAGTTGTCTTTTGAAGAAGCTCCTTTGGGAGAATTGCTTTCCTTAGCTTAGCAATGGAAATGTTGGATTCAGTCACGGTCACACGCCGAGGACTACCTGTATATTGTAGGGAGGGAGGTGACAGGAGGGATCAGAGGGGAGTGAAGGCAGCCTTGCTTTGGATGTAGACCGGGGCTTTTCAACCAGTGGTACGGGTACCACCTGGGGTACATTGGCACCTGGCAGGTGGTACGCGACCATCATAGAAAAGTGGTAGCGGGGGAGGGGAATGAGCTGAACCGGTGGCAGCACCGCACAAGCCTGAGCGAGAGACGGCTGGAGCTGCAGGGCTGTCGGGGCTCATTGGAAGCGCCAGGATCAGCGCCAGGCTTCAGCTGGAGTTCAGCACTAATCCTGGCACTTTTGCTGAGCCCAGAAGAAGCGCCGATCAGCTGGAATGTTGCAGCATCTCCAGGGTCTTGTGATTTAATTTAATTTAATTTAATTTAATTTTAATTCCATTTATATCCCGCCCTTCTCAGAAGACTCAGGGCAGCTTACAAGCTTAGCAGTAGCCTTCATTCTATGTATATGCCTGCTTATTAGGGCTTTCACACACACCCCAAGCAGCATTATTACAAAGTCAGCTTAATTGCCCCCAACAATCTGGGTCCTCATTTTACCTACCTGGGAAGGATGGAAGGCTGAGTCAACCTTGAGCCTGGTGGGATGCGAACCTGCCCTAATTGCAGGCAGCTGGTGTTACTTAAGGAGGCATTAGCCCACTGCTCCACCAAGGCTCCACCAAAGAATTGAAGCCTTTGAACTCTGGTGCTGGAGAAGACTCCTGCGAGTCCCTTGGACTGCAAGGCGATCAAACCGGTCAGTCCTAGAGGAGATCAACCCTGACTGCTCTTTAGAAGGCCAGATCCTGAAGCTAAAACTCAAATCCTTTGGCCACCTCATGAGAAGGAAGGACTCGCTGGAGAAGAGCCTAATGCTGGGAAAGATTGAGGGCAAGAGAAGAAGGGGACGACAGAGAACGAGGTGGCTGGATGGAGTCACTGAAGCAGTAGGCATGAGCTTAAATGGACTCCAGAAGATGGTAGAGGACAGGAAGGCCTGGAGGAACTTTGTCCATGGGGTCGCGATGGGTCAGACACAACTTCGCAATTAACAGATATATATATATATATATATATATATATATATATATATATATATATATATATATATATATATATATATATATATATATATGCATCTTTGGTTATTCGGGTTTTTCCCGGCGAAAACCTCAGAAAACACACACACACACACACACACACACACACACACACACACACATATATATATATATATATATATATATATATATATATATATATATATATATATACTGTATATACTGTATATATTGTATATATATATACTGTATATATATATATATATATATATATATATATATATATATATATATATATTATTTTGAACAAAGAGGCAGCGAGTGACGCAGCTGCTGAAGAATTGCAGGTCTGTCGGAAGAGGGACCGCCGCTGCACAAGTAACCCGTTTCCCATCATCTCTTGCCAGACTGCACTAGGAACCAGCAGGCTTTTGTTAGGAGTCCTTGGGAAAAGGGGTTCAAGGGTGGCTTTCAACAGGAAGAAGCTTCAAAACAATAGAAGATGCGATGGGCTGGGTGGGTGAACGATGACATTTCTGCAGGGCTTTTCATCTCAAAGGGGAATCTGTAAACACAATTGCAAACTTGGGTTCCTTTATGCTCTTTATAAACATCTGTAATGTATCTTTGTGTGTGTGTGTGTGTGTTGTTTTGGAGGAATAAACAAAATATTAGTTAAAAGGCCTCCACAGTTTGTTTATCGTCTGTGGGCCATAAACAGTGCCGAGCAGCAAAGACTTCCCTCTGATCCTTTATTTACTCTTTCCCCATTCCACACCTCTGTCTGTCTTGATCTGTGACCAGTTGGGTTGGGTTGGGTTAGCCAACCCTGGGAGGAATTGCATGGGAAGGGAAAAACATCCTTCATCTCATCGTATGATCGTGAGCTACTTCGGTAGGCCTAGTGCAGTTAGGCTCCTAGTGCAGTTCGGGCTATTTTATTGTTTTAGTGGGAATCTGAAACACGCCACAAGACACGACATCTGCTGCGCGGGCCGAAAGTCCCAAAAGAGCCCTGTTAACAAAATATAACAGAGTTGGAAGTGACCTTGGAGGTCTTCTAGTCCAACCCCCTGCTCAGGCAGGAGACCCTGTACCATTTCAGACAAATGGCTGTCCAGTCTCTTCTTAAAAACTTTCAGTGTTGGAGCATTCACCGCTTCTGGAGAGAAATCGTTCCACTGGTTGATTGTTCTCACTGTCAGGAAATAATAATAAAGTTGGAAGGGACCTTAGCGGTCATCTTAGTTCTAGGATGATTCTGTCCTTGACGAGTTTCTATTCATCGTCATCTCTTGTCCTGCCTTCAGGTGCTTTGGGGAATAGGTTGGCCCCCTCGTCTTTGTGGCAGCCCCTCAGATACTGGAATACTGCTACAGTTCCTTCACTCTCTATTCCCATCGACAGGAGGTATCTGGGGCATTTGTCCAGCTTGTAAAAATTGATCTCGGATTGAGTTGCTGTGATGTCCAAATTAGAAGCACTTCAGCCAAGCACTTTCTAAGTCCTTGTAGAAATGCTGCCCGGTGCAATAGGCAGAACGGTCAGATGCCGAGCTGAGTGTCTAAACTCAGCAGAAGACAACTTGGCATGCTAATAAAAGTCTAAATCAGGGGCCTTCCAACTTGGGCCTTTTATGACTTGTGGACTTCAACTCCCAGAATTCCCCAGCCAGGCACATGTGGAATTCTGGGAGTTGAAGTCCACAAGTCATAAAAGGCCCAAGTTAGAAGACCCCTGATACAGACTTTAAGAGGAGTGGAGTTCAACTCCCAGAATTCGTCAGCCAGCATGCCTGGCTGAGGAATTCTGGGAGTTGAAGTCCACGAGTCATAAAAGGCCCAGGTTTGAAGACCCCTAGTCTAATTGCTGACCCAGTATTCTGTCCAGCAGCAAGCCGACAGATGCTTCTAGAAACTTTTTAAAAAGAGCCTTGCTATTAACAGGTAGTCCTCAACGTACGACCACACTTAGTTGAGCCCCAGATTTCCATTTGCTGAGCAAGACAGTTCCTAACTGAGTTTTGTCCCCTTTTACGACCTCTTTTGCCACAGTTCTTAAGCGAATAGCTTCCGTTGTCAAGACGGTAACACAGTTCTTAAGGGAATCCGGCTTCCCCCTTGGACTTTGCTTGTCAGAAGGTCGCGAAAGGGGATCATAAATACATGCCAGTTGCCATGTTTTGATCACATGATGGTTGTAAGTGTGAAAAGTGATCCTAAGTCACTTTTTCCAGGGCTGTTGCAACTTGGAGTGGTCACTGAACGAACAGCTGCAAGTTGAGGATTACCTTCACAGGTAGTTCCTCATTTACAACCATTTGTTTAGTGACCATTCCACTTTACAATGGCAGTGGGGAAAAAAGCGGCTTGTGACCATTGCAGCATCCCCGTAGTCACGTGATCAGAATCCAGCTGCTTAGCAACTGACTCATATTTATGATGGTCACAGGGTCCCGGGGTCACGCGATCCCCTTTTGCAACCTTCGGACCAGCAAAGTCAGTGGGCGTGGTGGTCAGATTCACTTAACAACCAGATCACTAACTTTATCAACCGCATGGGTTCACTGAACAACCGTGGCACCAAAAGTCATAAAATTGGGCAAAATTCACTTAGCAGACATTTCACTTAGCGGCGAACATGTGGTTGTACATTGAGGACTACCTATATATGGCATCTAGCAACTCGTACTTCTTTTGCCCCCTTGTTTCTCCTAGTTTTCAAGACAAATGATTCATCAGAGACGCATTTCCTGTGAATTTTGGAATCACTGGATTGGATGGTACAAGCTAAACTTTCACTTCTTGTCATCCCTGACTGCAGGCTGGAAGAGCGAGGTCAGGGGTAGGCAACCTTGGCTCTTTTGTGACTCGTGGACTTCAACTCCCAGAATTCCTGAGCTGGCATGGCTCAGCATGGAAACCTCCCCATTTCTCCTCAGCATGGGTTGCTCAGGAATTCTGGGAATTGAAGTCCATGAGACATAAAAGAGCCAAGGTTGCCTACCCCTGCATTGCTAGGTGATGCAATCCAGGGACCCGAATTTGAAAGCTCTTTTTTAAAAAAGCTGCTGAAGCTGCTGAGTATCAACCCTATCCCTCTTTGCAGATGCGGGGTTATAAAATGTGTTAATTGCTTTCCCTTGGCATTTATTGGAATACTGTAATGGTCTAAAATGCTCCAGCATTTATTGCTATCTGCGATTAACTCCCTAAAGCATTTCATGGCCACAATTAGAGATGGATTTGCAAAATGGGGGCTTGGATCCATAGCTTTGCAAAAAAGCGATTTGCAAAAAGTGGTTCGATAACGCAGTTGCCAAAAGCATCGTTGTAACCTCAATTATCTATCCTTTGTTTTTTTAAAAAAAAAAGACAAGAAAGGAAGACGGTTCCTTTCTGGGGGAATATGTGATAGAGTCTATAAATCTTTTTTTTTTTGTACTGCAAGATTGTTTAGGAAATCAGGTGAAATATTGCGTTAGCACTAAGCCCAAATGTGAGAGGTAACTTCAAGGAAAATAGGCACTTTCATTAACAGAGCAAAGAAGAATTGTGTGAAAAATGCAAAACCAAACGAGGAATGATGGGACGGCCAACTTTTTAAGAGCCACATAAAAATAAGGGATGTAAGTTAGCCTAGCCATGAATTGAACTTAGATTGTATGTCCAGAAGATGGGCCACCACGTTATATTAAGCTCACGTAGACTCAATATAATGATATACATATATAGGCTTGTCCAAAGTAGAGAGTTGTAACTTCAGAGTTTTTGCAACCAAAGAGTACTTTGTCCTCTCCCCATTTTAAATGAACTTGTACAGTATGAAAGTTTTATGCTGCATCAGAATGTATGTCCAGTGGGGGGAAAAAATCCAAGCAGACCAAATGTGCAGTTATTTGTTTTAAACTAGGAAGAGCAGTCATAACTGTTGAAGCTTGTAGAGTTGAGGGTTGAAGTTCATGGACAAGGGAGGCTTCAGTACTTGAAGGGTGTTCCTCCTCCTCCTCCTCCTCCTCCTCCTCCTCCTCCTCCTCCTCCTCCTCCTCCTCCTCCTCCTCCTCCTCCTCCTCCTTCTTCCAAACCCCACTCTTTTCTAGCACTGATGATGTTACCTACCAATAGCACTTATATACTGCTTCACAGTGCTTTACAAGCTGTTGACAGAGTCAGCGTATTTGCTCCCAACCATCTGAGTCCTCATTTTACCGACCTCGGAAAGATAGAAGGAGGAGTCAACCTTGAGCCGGTGAGAATCGAACTGCCAAACTGCTGGCTGCCGGCAGTAAGCAGAATGTAGCCTGCAGTACTGCATTCTAACCATCGTGCCACCATGGTTCATAGTTATGGTAATGAAACATCTGCAAGAAAGCCACCAAGCCGAAAGAACACCAAGGACCCCACAGTCGTCCTCCTCCTCCTGTCTCCATTTCCATCTCTTCTCCTCCTTCTCCCCCCCTCCTCCTCCCCCCTCCTCCTCTATGTCTTAGGCACAAACCAGCAGAACCAAACTAGCTACTCTCAGCCAATCTCATTGTATACGTGGTTGTACTTTGGCAATAAAGTTTCATTCAGTCGTTCATTCAGCTACCTTATTGTTCTCTAAGGGACGCGGTGGCTCAGTGGGTTAGGACGCTGAGCTTGTCGATTGGAAGGTCGGCAGTTTGGCGGGTCGAATCCCGAGTGCCGTGTAGCAGAGTGAGCGCCTGTTACTCGTCCCAGCTTCTGCCAACCTAGCAGTTTGAAAGCACGTAAAAATGCAAGTAGAAAAATAGGGACCACTGCGGTGGGAAGGTAACAGCGTTCCGTGCGCCTTTGGCGTCTAGTCATGCCGGCCACATGACCACGGAGACGTCCTCGGACAAGCGCTGGCTCTTCGGCTTTGAAACAGAGATGAGCACCGGCCCCTAGAGTCGGAAACGACTAGCACGCATGTGCGGGGGAACCTTTACCTTTATTGTTCTCTGCCTGTTTCACAGGAATCTCCCTTTGCTCTTTTGTGTCTACGTAAGGAGTCCAGACTAATTCCCTGTTTGCCCCCTCCTCCTAAGTGGGACGGTTGCTCTCCAGCATCACACATGTATAGAAAGTAATGATGGCATTTTGATAATAAATATATAACGATTAGAGTGGGCTTGGCCTATTCCACCCCAAAATATGCTGTATATTAGTGTGTTGCTTCAGCTTCCTTTGCTACTTCTACTTCTGCCCTCTCAACTCTCAAGTGAAACGAGCAGTTGTACAAGACACGGCCTTTTCATTTATCTCACCCAGACATCAAAACTCACTTCCTTGGGACTCATTTATTTTTAGCTTTCCAACACTCCATAAAAAAAAACAAAAAAACCTTCGGGTGGGAGCCCTTCAGTCCAAATGTATCAGTAACCACTTTGAAGTTTCCAAGTTCCTTACTTTGGTCCCCAGCTCTTCGTTTAGGAATCTTCTTTTGCCTTTTAACTGTTACATGTTTTTGTTATCTCTGTGAACAGTTTTTTGATGTTACAAGTGAGAAAGGCAGTGGAGACATTTCACATAAAGGAGGTTTGAAAAGCAATAAGCTGGTGGTGTTTCTGCCCTGGAAATCCTGCTTGGTGTAGAATGTCTGGGTTTTATAAGGGGGTCTGGCCTGGTGCAACTTAGGCTCTCTCTGTCGAGTGAAGAATGTGCCTAAAGGCACTCAAATTGTGGTCCTCAATCGGGGGCAAGTTCCCCTCAGTGCGCCTCAGAGAAGGTAAGGAGGAACCAGAAGGGTCTATGGCAGGGGTAGGCAACCTCGGCTCTTTTATGACTCATGGACTTCAACTCCCAGAATTCCTGAGCCAGCCATGCTGAGGGGAAAGGGAGAGGTTTCCAAGCTGAGCCATGCTGGCTCAGGAATTCTGGGAGTTGAAGTCCACGAGTCATAAAAGAGCCGAGGTTGCCTACCCCTGGTCTATGGAGATTCTCAATCATCCAACTGCACTCATTTTTATTTATTTATTTTAATTCCATTTATATCCCGCCCTTCTCCGAAGACTCAGGGCGGCTTACAAGCTTAGCAGTAGCCTTCATTCTATGTATATGCCTGCTTATTAGGGCTTTCACACACACCCCAAGCGGCATTATTACAAAGTCAGCTTAATTGCCCCCAACAATCTGGGTCCTCATTTTACCTACCTCGGAAGGATGGAAGGCTGAGTCAACCTTGAGCCTGGTGGGATGCGAACCTGCACTAATTGCAGGCAGCTGGTGTTACTTAAGGAGGCATTAGCCCACTGCTCCACCAAGGAGCAGTGTGTGGTCCTCAATAGAACCACATCTACATGGAAGGAAGCGTGTAGTGGGGTGCCTCAGGGCTCTGTCTTGGGTCCAGGACTTTTCAACAGCTTCATCAACGATTTGGACAAGGGGATTTATGGGGAACTCATCAAACTTTCAGACGACACCAAGCTGGCAGGAATAACCAACACTGCAGAAGACAGGCTTAAGATGCAGGAGGATCTGGACAGACTTGAACATTTGGCGCTATCTAACAAAATGAAATTCAGTGGTGGAAAAAGTAATGTTCTACATTTGGGGGGGAAACCCAAATGCATGGGTATAGTGTAGGTGGCACCTGGCTCAATAGTAGCAACTGCGAGAGGGATCTTGGAGTCCTAGTGGGCAATCACTTCAATATGAGCCAGACGTGTGCTGCAGCTGCCAAAAAAGCCAACGCAGTTCTAGGCTGCATTGACAGAGGGATAGAATCAAGAATATGTGAAGTGTTAATACCACTTTACAATGCCTTGGTAAGGCCACACTTAGAATACTACAACCAGTTTTGGTCACCACAATGTAAAAAAAGATGTTGAGATTCTGGAAAGAGTGCAGAGAAGAGCAACAAAGATGATCAGGGGACTGGAGGCTAAAACATATAAGGAACGGTTGCTGGAATTGGGTACGTCTAGTTTAATGAACAGAAGGGTGAGGTGGGACATGATAGCAGTTTTCCAGTATCTCAGGGGTTGCCCCAAAGAAGAGGGAGTCAAGCTATTCTCCAAAGCACCAGAAGCCAGGACAAGAAACAACGGAGAGAAACTAAACAAGGAGAGAAGCAACCTGGAACTAAGGAGAAACTTCCTGACAGTGAGAACATTAACCAGCGGAACTCCTTGCCTCCAGAAGCTGTGAATGCTCCAACACTGGAAGTTTTTAAGAAGAGACTGGACAGCCATTTTTCTGGAATGGTATAGGATTTTCTGCCTGAGCAGGGGGTTGGGCCGCTAGATGACCTCCGAGGTCCCTTCCAACTCTGTTATTCTATTATTGTATCCTGGTTATGGCCATCCCAAAGGTGCTTTTTCCACAAGGCAACTGGATTTTCTTGGTTTTCTCCCTTGTAAGGGTTTCGCTTCTCATCCAAGGAGCTTCTTCAGTTCTAACTGTTAAGCAAGACAAGTAGAACCGGAAGAGGCTTCTTAGACGAGAAGTGAAAGTTTTTCAAAGAAAGAAAAAAACCCAAGAAAGTCCAGTTGCTTTGTGGGGGGGTGGGGGGCGGAAAGCACTTTTGGGACGAGTAAGCAGAAATATCTGCGCTTTGGTCCTGAAAACTCATTCATTTATGTCATCTGACCGAGACTATTTTGACTGGGACCGAATGTTGAACAGCTTGCTGAGATAGGTGCTAATCAAAGGCTTGCGATTATTAATCATATAAAGCACTGGGTTTTCTATTTCTAATCCACCAGTGAAAGACGGGACCTTAGTTATGAAAATGTGAATCAACCATGTTTTTTGGTTTGTGTAATAAAACTGTCAAAAACTCTCTCCCCCCCCCCAAAGTCTTGGAAGATGGAAGATAGATGCACCCAAAAAAACACCTCTCATCGTTCGTTCCACAGCAGAGAAAGGAAGGAGTTAGGGAATGATTAGCTATCTCCCAGTGACGGTTAGATAGAGGAACAACCCCCCCCTCCAAATGTATCTTGTTGAAGGGAATTAATTAATTAAGGGAGGTCCATCTACTGGGAGCAAGAAGAAGGCTCTTCTCTGTGATAGCTCCCTCCTTGTGGAAGACCATCCCTACCGAAACGAGATTAATGTCAACGCTGCTAACATCGGATGTCTTTGCATTGACAACAGATGGAAATGGAGCCATCTTTTTCCCTTTCGCTTTTTAGAGTTAGATGATGATACTGGGAGGGGGGGCAGGGGATGTGAATGAGAGTCCAGGTAGACATAACAACACTAAACGTAGCGTGAGAATCAAGGTTACCGAGCCCAGAGCTGATAAAGAATTGGCAGGCTGGGGAAATGGAGAGGAAGCCCGCACTTCAAGCTAATTGGGAAGAGTTTTGTGTGGAGGAGGAGTGCTTATTTATCACCATTCCAACAATGCCACTTTTTGCATATTTTGTTCTCAGGTTGCTATCCTTGTCCAGGGCCAAATATGAACCCCATAGCTCTAGGAAGCCGGTGGCTGGCCTATGCGGAAAACAAGGTAAGGAATCAATTCTAATTTTGTTACTGATTTACATCTGACTCACTCTCTCTCTCTCTCTCTCTCTCTCTCTCTCTCTCTCTCTCTCCCTCCCTCCCTCCTTCTCTCTCTCTCTCTCTCTCCCCCCCTCTCTCTCCCTCTCCCTCCCTCCCTCTCTCTCTCTCCCTCTCTCTCTCTCCCTCTCTCTCTCTCTCTCTCCCTCCCTCCCCCTCTCTCTCTCCCTCTCTCCCTCCCTCCCTCCCTCTCTCTCTCTCTCTCTCTCTCCCTCTCTCTCTCCCTCCCTCTCTCTCTCTCTCTCCCTCCCTCCCTCCTCCCCCCCCTCTCTCTCTGAAATAGTAGGAAATATTTGTAGCTTGAGGTTTTAGATTTTGGCTGTGCTCTGTTCTCCAAGCTTGCTTTAATATAATTCCTCAACTTTGAAGTAATAGGAAATATTTGTAGCTCCGGTTTTAAGTTTTAGTTTCCCCCTCCCCTTCCCTCCCTCCCTCTCTCTGTCTCTCTCTGTCTCTCTCTGTCTCTCTCTCTCTCTCTCTCTCTCTCTCACACACACACACACACACACACACACACACACGGTAGAAAAAGAACATGTGTAAGGATGGTTGACTTCCAAATAGTCCCTTTAATGTTTTTCTTATGAGTACTGTAGTTTACGCGTTCATTGCAGCGCACCAGGGCGGTGTAATCTGAAGTCCCGGTGCTCCAGGGGCCTGTGTAAACTTGGATGAAATCCCCCTAATGGGAAGGAAAGACTTCCCAGAAGTAGGTTTGAGAAATTCATGAATCACATCTCTGCAAAACTATTAATAGCTGCCTGGACTGATAAAAGAGAGAAAAAAGAAATATTTGTTCCAGTTGCTTTCCTGCCTCTGTTTTCTTGCATGGGCTCATTTGCTGGCACGGTCTCTGGCTGGAGGAGAGAATGCCGCAATAAACAGGACTTTCTTACACAAACTCACACAGGCAGAGAGAGGAGGCGGGGGGAGGGGGCTTAAGTATTTTTGTTAAGATGGTAATTGTAGAGGCGTGATTGAAGATGTCCTTGAGTATCTGCTCTTGCTATCATCTCAAGTCCTCGACTTACCACCACAACGGAGGCCCAGATTTGCATTGCTAAGCGAGACGGTGGTTAAGTGAAGTTTTCCCCGTTTTACAACCGTTCCCGCCACAGGCGTGAAGCGAAATCACCACTGTTGTTAAGCTAGGCACATTCTTAAGTGAATCTGGCTCCCCTTTGCTTGTCCGGAGGTCGCAAAATGTGCTCACCTCAACCGTCATAAGTACACGCCAGTTGCCAAGCCTCCGACTTCTGATCGCATGGCCGCGGGGATGCCGCAAAGGGCATAACTGGGAGAAATAGTCACCGGTCGCTTTTTTCAGCCCTGTGGTCAGGATCACTTAAGTGAAGTGTAGTCAAGCCCTGCTTGCAGCGGGGTGGAGGGCTGGACGGAAGGGTCTTCACGAGGAGTATGCTGTCTCCTTGACTCAATAAAGTTGGAAGGGACCTCGGAGGTCATCTACTCCAACCCCCCCTGCTCAGGCAGGAAACCCTATACCGTTTCAGACAAACGGCTGCCCAGTCTCTTCTTAAAAACTTCCAGTGTTGGAAGTTCACATTCACAGCTTCTGGAGGCAAGGAGTTCCGCTGGTTAATTGTTCTGACTTGACCTAACGCCAGCTCTTTCTTCTTGCAGCTCATTCGGTGCCATCAGTCCCGGGGTGGAGCTTGTGGAGATAACATTCAGTCCTACACAGCCACAGTCATCAGCGCAGCCAAAGTGAGTATAACAACAACAACAACAACAACAACAATAAAGCTGGAAGGGACCTTGGAGGTCATCTAGTCCAACCCCCTGCTCAAGCAGAAAACCCTATACCCGTGGTGGCGAACCTATGGCACGCATGCCAAAGATGGCACGCAGAGCCCTCTCTGTGGGCACACGCACGCCGTCGCCCCAGTCCTAGGGCTTCAGCTGGGTTTTATAAAACCTTTTCGCTTTGGGCCTCTGCCGCCGTGTGCAAAAAGAAAAAAAGAAAAAAAAAGTTTCAATCCATCAATCAATTTTGACTTCTTGCAGGGGGAAAAAAAAAACCTTGCAAAGTTGGAATTGATTGATTGAACTTTTTAATCCCACCCAGTCTCCCGTTACCATCGCGGCCACGCCTACCCAATGGGCCACGCTCATCCGGCACCCGACGATACATAAGTGGGTTTGGGGTTGCAGCTTGGGCACTTGGTCTCTAAAAGGTTCGCCATCACTGCCCTGTACCATTTCAGACAAACGGCTGTCCAGGCTCTTCTTCAAAACTTCCAGTGTTGGAGCATTCACAGCTTCTGGAGGCAGGTTGTTCCACTGGTTAATTGTTCTAACTGTCAGGAAGTTTCTCCTTAGTTCTAGGTTGCTTCTCTCCTTGATTAGTTTCCATCCGTTGCTTCTTCTCCTGCCTTCAGGGGCTTTGGAGAATAGCTTGACTCCCTCTTCTTTGGGGCAGCCCCTGAGATACTGGAAGGCTGCTATCATGTCACCCCTTGGCCTTCTCTTCATTAAACCAGACATACCCAATTCAAGCAACCGTTCCTTATATGTTTTAGCCCCCGGTCCTTGGATCAGTAGTCCTTTCAGTGGCTTACACGGCAGTGTACTTTTTATTTAAAAGTATTTTTTATACTGACTTTCATTCTAGGGTTGCCCAGTGCTTTTTTTGTAAAAGAAAAAGGTGCCGGAACTCACACATGTCAAACAACCTGCCTTGCCTATCATACAAGGTTCCATCCAAAAAAGGTGCCGGAACTCCGTTCTGAGAGTTCTATGAGAAAAAAAGCCCTGGGGTTGCCTATAGCCAAAAAGCATTTATTGAAGTTGCATAACTCCCCTTTCCTCCAAAGAGAGATAGGCCAAAATAAGGAAACTGCAGGTTTTCTGTCACAATAAAATAAAATAAAATAAAAGGTCAAACAGGTTAATTGGTCAAGCCAATTAAAAGGGCATCCAAGAGGCATTTTTCACCTGAGAAGAATGGTTGGAACTTCAACATAGCTGTGCTTTTTATAAAATGGGGATTTTCGGCCTAATCCAGCATTTACTCCCAAAATGGTTATCCAGAAACCCACAGGCACGGTAGGAGCCTAGCCCCGGCAGAGCCGGTGGTCAGGCATGATCAAGGCTGAAACAACATCTGGAGGGCCACCGTTTTGACATAAATATAAATGTGAATGAAGAAATATATATTTTCACAGCGTGAGGATATATGCCTGTAAAAAAAAAAATCATGTCTCTGAATATGGAAATCCTATGGAAAACATCTGGGTAAGATTAAAGACTAAAAAGTGGTACCTCTGCGGGCATCAGCTGCAGGCCACCTACCGAGATAAAAGACGTGGAGGATGGATTTTAAAATCCTAGCCCCAATACAGGTAGTCCTCGACTTACGACCACAATTGAGCCCAAAATTTATGTGGCTGAACCAGACAGTTGTTAAGCGAGCTTTGTTCCATTTCATGACCTTTCTTGTCACAGCTGTTAAGTGAATGACTGCAGCTCTTAAATTAGTAACACGGTTGTTAAATGAATCTGGCTTCCCCCTTGACTTTGCCTGACAGAAGGTCGCAAAAGGGGATCACATGGCCCCAGGACGCTGCAATGGTCATAAACACGAGTCAGCTGCCAAGCATCCGAATTTTGATCACGTGACCACGGGGGATGCTGCAATGGTCATAAGTGTGAAAACGGTCATCATTCACTTTTTCAGCGCTGTTGTAACTTTGAACGGTCACTAACTGCGGTCTACCTGGATTCAAAACGATTAGAAAGCGAGGATCGGGAAATCAGATAGAACTAGGTCTAGAAGGAGAGTAGCAACCTAACAGTGAGAGCAATTAACCAGTGGAACTACTTGCCTCTAGAAGTTGTGGGTGTTCCATCAAAGGTGGATTTTAAAGAAAGGCTGGACAACCATTTGTCTAAAATGGTATAGGGCCTCCTGCCTGAGCAGGGGTTGGACTAGAACAGGGGTCTTCCAACTTGGCCCTTTTATGACTCGTGGACTTCAACTCCCAGAATTCCTCAGCCAGGCACGCTGAGGATAAATGGAGAGGTTTCCAAGCTGAGCCATGCTGGCTGAGGAATTCTGGGAGTTGAAGTCCACAAGTCATAAAAGAGCCAAGGTGGCCTACCCCTGGCCTAGGCCTAGGCTGCTTTATGACTCGTGGACTTCAACTCCCAGAATTCCTGAGCCAGCCATGCTGAGGGGAAAGGGAGAGGTTTCCAAGCTGAGCCATGCTGGCTGAGGAATTCTGGGAGTTGAAGTCCACAAGTCATAAAAAGGGCCAAGTTTGAAGACCCCTGCTCTACAGTCTGGTAGGAAAGTGTGACACACAGATCCATAATTCAGGAATTCTCTTTCTGGTGGTGGCCTTCTGTCTGGCATCCTTCAGCAGATTTTTTGAATGGAGTAAAGGGTTAGATTAGGTAACAGTCCTTTACAGCTCCTTCATTCTAAATTTATATCTGTAACTTCAGTTAAAGACAAAGAAACATTGTCATTTAACTGCAAAACACCTCCCTTTCTGGGTTTCTGAAGCTGTGCTGATTATAACTTCATCATTTTCTCACTTTCTGAGAGAAGACATGGCGGTTTGCAAGAAAGGGACTGAAAATTTGAAGTTTTCAGTTGGCGGGCTTGACCGGCTCCTTCCAAACAACCCACAGCAAAAGGCAGGGAATGTGCGCATTTCCTTAGAATAAACAAGCAACATTTTGAAAAGGAAAAGAAAACACGTATATCCCATAATGATGACTATGGATGCCAACCAATCTTCTTTTAAATGTGCCGGGGGGGGGGGAAACCCACAGTTTTTGTATCGGTCAAAAGAAATATGGATCTGGGTGTGTATTTTTTTTTGCGGGGCGGGGTGGGGCAGGAGTATGGAATCGTGTTACACAATTTGTTTTGTCATCTTTAATATGTTTTCTTCATTTCATGAATTCCAGCACATTCTTATTCTTACAATTAAAAAATGTAGCCTCTCCATTTCTGGATTTGTATTTCTGCTTAAATAGGGATCATTTAAATATTCCTCAAGTGAAATGCACCTTGATGCTCAAGTAGGTTTTCTGCTGCAGATGTTAAACACGCATATTGTATGGCAGTTGATTAATATTTAGTGTGTCCCGTTTCCCCAAGAAATTGAGGGGAACAAGGACACTTGGGATATTCTGAAGCTTTCTTTGGTGGGCTTTCAAAGTACAAGGCAGGGGTGTCAAACTGCCGGCCCGCAGGCTGGATGTGTCATCCGGAAGCCACGCCCACCCCATTGCTGGCAATGGCAAAACTGTCCTGATACGTTGCGCGATGTCACGTGACGTCGCGAGTTTGACATGTTTGGTACAAGGCATGCTGAATAGAGCCAAATAGAGTTTGGTCTAGCAGTGGCTAAGGCAGCAGATTAGAAACTGGGAGACTGCGAGTTCTAGTGCTACCTTAGGCATGAAAGCCGGCTGGGTGACTTTGGGCCAATCACCAGGAGATGGAGAGTTCTAGTTCTGCCTTAGGCATGAAAGCCAGCTGGCTGATTCTGGGCCAATCATCAGGAGACAGGGAGTTCTAGTCCCGCCTTAGGCATGAAAGCCAACTGGCTGACTTTGGGCCAATCACCAGGTGACAGGGAGTTCTAGTCCCGCCTGAGGCATGAAAACCAACTGGCTGATTTTGGGCCAATCACCAGGAGACGGGGAGTTCTAGTTCTGTCTTAGGCATGAAAGCCAACTGGCTGACTTTGGGCCAATTACCAGGTGATGGGGAGTCCTAGTTCTGTCTTAGGCATAAAAGCCAGCTGGCTGATTCTGGGCCAATCACCAGGAGATGGGGATTTCTAGTTCTGTCTTAGGCATGAAAGCCAACTGGCTGACTTTGGGCCAATCACCAGGGGACGGGGAGTCCTAGTTCTGTCTTAGGCATAAAAGCCAGCTGACTGATTCTGGGCCAATCACCAGGAGATGGGTAGTTCTAGTCCCGCCTTAGGCATGAAAGCCAACTGGCTAACTTTGGGCCAGTTACCAGGAGACGGGGATTTCTAGTTCTGTCTTAGGCATAAAAGCCATCTGGCTGATTTTGGGCCAATCACCAGGAGATGGGGAATTCTAGTCCCGCCTTAAGCCTGAAAGCTGGATTACCTTAGGCCAGTCACTCTCAGCCCTACTCACCTCACACTGTTATTGTGGGGAAGATAAGAGGAGGAAGGAGTATTGTATGTGTTCTCCTATCTATCCTAACGTCGTAAAGCGGGCACTTCATTCATTGAAACTAGCAAAAAGCTGGATCTGTTACCTAGGCAACTCTGCATCTTTGCTGTTTTTAACAAATACTGGTGAAGTTTTCTTTAGCCACTGAAGTATTGTCAACAGTAGTTCCTGTGAGAGCGAGCGAGCTAGGAGTCCTAGTGGACCCCCCACTTCAGTATGAGCCGGCAGTGTGTTGCAGCAGCCCAAAAAGCCAATGCGGTCCTGGGCTGCATCAACAGAAGGATAGCATCAAGATGACATGAAGTGGTAGTACCACTTTATACTGCCCAAGTGAGGCCACATATGGAATAGCGCACACAGTTCTGGTCACCATAATCCCCCAAAAATTCTGAGACCCTTGAAAGTATACACAGAAGAACAATAAAGATGATAAGGGGTCTGGACCCTAAACCATAGGATAAATGTCTAAGGCACAGGTCTGCAACCCGCGGCTCCGGACCCGCAGCCATCTCCTGCGGCTCCCAGTCCTCTGCCATGTGCAATCCAAAAAAAAAGTGGGACTAAAAAAGTTCAACCAATCAATTCAAATATGCAGGGTAGGTGCATATCTCGCCTTGGCTCCACGCTTCAATGAAACCCTGTTCTGCACATGCGCGCATGTACGCGCATGCGCACACATTTTTTGCGGCTCCCAGTTTTTCCTTTTGTGAGGGAACCGGTTCCAAGTGGCTCTTTTACTGTTTCAGGTTGCTGACCCCTGGTCTAAGGCAACTAGGTATGTAGGGGGTATATATATGTGTGTGTGTGTGTGTGTAAATTACTAACAAAGAATTTAGGGAGGCTGATATGCATTTCGGACTCATTAGTCTTCATCAGTCAGTCATACCCTTCTGAGATTCGAACCTGGGCTGCTTGCACGTTAGGCAGTGTTTTTACTTCTTGAGCCACAGGTTCTCTCTCGCTTTGTTAGCTTTTTTGCAAGGGGAGAAATATATATATAATTTTTTATAAGATAACATTCTTTTGCAGTGCTTTTTTTTTGTAAAAGAAAAAGGTGCCGGAACTCACACATGTCACACAACCCGTCTTGCCTAACCTACAAGGTTCCATCCAAAAAAAGGTGCCGGAACTCCGTTCTGAGCGTTCTGTGACAAAAAAAAGCCCTGTTCTTTTGTATTTAGCAAACTGCATGTTGTCTGGATTCATGTGTTTAAAAAACAAGCAGTAATAATTAGTTTCTGTATTTTCATAATCAATATGTTAGTTAATAACACGTTTCTTACATCTTCACTTCACCCAATACTCTTCTCCTTACTAATACATATTTAATGTTACATATTACATACCACGTTCCTTTCTCTCCAATTCGTTTTTTTCTAGCCACTGATAAAAATTGTCCCATCTTCTAAAGTATACTGAATCTTCTTTCTCTTTTATCTTCAATGTCAATCTGTCCATTTCTGCACAATCTTAAGATTTTCTTAATTAATTCTTCCTCCATTGTTCCCTTCTGGGAGGGGGCGGGGCTTCGTGGTACCCGTAGCAGAACATCCAGATTCAGCCATAGTTTCGTCACATGCAGCATTAACCTTGTGAACTCTCAAGCTTTCTCCTTCCATTATATATTCAAGATGGGACAGTATTTAATATTTTTTTTGTTTTATATATATATATATATAAGTAGGGGTGTGGGTCTATACATATGCTGCATGTAGTATGTTTTAGGTGTGTGTCATGTATGTGTTTCACTTTGAGAGCGGGCAACTAAATTTCATTTTTGATGTGCGCCGTTGTCCCCACAGTAAAAAAATGACAATAAAGATTATCTACTAATTCTAATGACCAAATAAGATAATACTCAGGATTTTCACAGCTTCCCCCCCCCCCCCACAAACACACACACCCCTCTCAAAGAATGTACTTCTGACATGCCAGACACAAATTTAAACACCCGGACTTTCTCACCCACAGTAACAATGATACTTTCTCCGTTCTTTTTCGAGTCTCTTTAAGCCCCAAAGCGGCACAAGTCACCACTTAGAAAAACCATACACAAAAAGCACGCAACCTGTTTTCTCTTGTTACCTGATAACTCGGTAATGACTCCCAACAACTTGTGTGAGAGCAGGGCCATTAGCACTAATGGACCCAGAAGACAGCTGATACGGCATGGGAAAGGTTAAAAGATTACTGAAGGGGGAGTGAAAAAAAAATTCAACAATTTGCTTACTGCAGAAGGGAAGGAGCGGGCATAGCTGGCGGTCCGCAGGCTGGGTATTTATGGACTAATGGATCGGTTCAGATTGGAATCCGCTTCTCTGATTTCTTTTTTTGGCTGCCTTGCCTTCCTGTTCTGCATTTTGTGCTTATTGCTTAGATAAGCACCGTGCCTTTTATTTTCTGAAAACCCTGCAGTGGTTCCCTCGTCCTGTGGCCGGGCTGGCTTACCTTGCGCGCGTCCGAGCAGGCATCTCAGAAGAACCACAAAACCCGCAACATCTGGACAAACATTTCGTGGCTACAGTTGAAGAGGGATCTTCTTTTCATCCGAAGAGCTCTCTAAAAACTCACCCAGGAGGGCCGTACAGTCGATTGAATCGGTCCAGGTTTTAGACAGGAACCGGTTGCATGGGATCTCCAACTTATGACCGTTTGCTTAGCAACCGTTCGAAGTTATAACGGCGTTGAGTGAAGTGACTTGTGACCGTTTTTCACACCGACAGCCATTGCAGCGTCCCCACGGTCACCCGATTGAAGTTCGGATTCTTGGCCACTGGCTCGTATTTACGACGGTTGTAGTGTCCCCGGGATCGTGTGATCCCTTTTTGCGAACTTCTGACGAGCAAACCCCCATGGGAGAGCCAGATTCACTTAACAACCGTGTTACTAGCTGAACTACTGCAGTGGTTCCCTCAATAACTGTAGCACGAAAGGTCGTAAAATGGGGCAAAAATCCACTTAAGAAATGTCTCCGTTAGCAAGAGAAATGTTGGGCTCTGTTGTGGTCGTAAGTCGAGGACTAGCTGTATTATTGAAGACCTTGTACGGAGTGACTTGGTTGGGTTGGGTGGCTGTAGAAATTGAATGAAGGAATCGATGTATAAATGCGTTATTTTTGGTAGCTTCAAGTCAGCCTTGATTCTTTGTAAGGACATGGCCAAGTCTGTCGGCTTTATTCTTTGGAAGCGGTTTTCCATTGCCTTCTTTCTGGGGCTGAGAGACAGTGACCGGCTGAAATTCACCCTTTAGCTACCTATTCTTAGCTACCTTAACCATTACACCAGGGGTGGGCAACCTCTGCTCTTTTATGACCTGTGGACTTCAACTCCCAGAATTCCTGAGCCAGCCATGCTGAGGAGAAATGGAGAGGTTTCCATGCTGAGCCATGCTGGCTCACGAATTCTGGGAATTGTAGTCCACGAGTCATAAAAGAGCCAAGGTTGCCTACCCCTGGCTTAGCCAGTTTAGCTGTGTAAGGCCTAGTTTCAGGGGTCTCCAAACTTGGCAACTTTAAGACTTGTGGACTTCAACTCCCAGAATACCTGAGCCAGCCCTGCTGAGGAGAAATGGAGAGGTTTCCATGCTGAGTCATGCTGGCTCAGGAATTCTGGGAGTTGAAGTCCACGAGTCATGAAAGAGCCAGGGTTTGCCTACCCCTACACTAGAACAAACAGACTTTTGTATAGCTCATCCCCCATATTAGCTGATCATGGGGGGAAAGAGAGTTCTGTGTCTATTTTTACTAGTCTGCATGTTGGGAGAATTAATTCAGATTTTAACCAGCAATGGTCTACTCCGATGAGTGCCATTAGTGATACTCCTCCACTTATAAACATTCGTTTAGTGACTTTTTTTAAGTTACAACGGCACTGAAAAAGCAACTTATGTCTGTTTTTCACACTTATGACCGCTGCAGGCCCACCCCCTCCAATCATATGATCAGAATTCAGACATGTGGCAACTGACTCATGCTTATGACAGTCCCAGAGGGTCCCAGAGCTCTGTGATCCCTTTTTGCGACATTCCGACAAGCAAAGTCAATTGAGAAACCAGATTCACTTCACAACTGTGTTACTAACTTAACAATATCGCAGGGGCTGCCCCAAAGAAGAGGGAGTCAAGCTATTCTCCAAAGCGCCAGAAGGCAGGACAAGAAGCAACGGATAGAAACTAATCAAGGAGAGAAGCAACCTAGAACTAAGGGGAAATTTCCTGACAGTGAGAACAATTAACCAGTGGAACAACCTGCCTCCAGAAGCTGTGAATGCTCCAACACTGGAAGTTTTTAAGAAGAGATTGGACAGCCATTTGTCTGAAATGATCTAGGGTTTCCTGTCTGAGCAGGGGGTTGGACTAGATCAGACATGTCAAACACAAGGCCCGGGGGCCAGATCCGGCCCGCGAAGTGGTTTTATGCGGCCCGCGAAGCCATCCTGGTGTTCTGTACCAGCCTGCTACCGGCCGTGCAGATAAGGCAGGGACAACCCCTTTTACAAGAAGGCAAGAGGCTGGAACTAAGCCTGCCAAATTTATTAACATAAAAACATAAACAGAGCAAAGAGAGCAAACGAACCATGAAACAGGAACTATTCAAATGGTTGCCTTCAGCAAACGAGTCCTCCCACGCATTCCCCTTTTATAAAGTTCAGGGCGTGGCTTCTCTCTGCCTCCTTCCGAGGTGCCCCATTGCCTTCCTCTGTTTACTCCTGATTGCCTCCTGCGTCGGGCGTCCTTGAACAGGGCCAGCTGTGGGTCATCTTCATCCACGCTGTCAGGCTCACACAGCTGGGTCTGCATCGTGACCAGGTGGGAAGGGCCTGGCTGAGGGCTCTCATCAGCAAGCTCTCCGACCCCCTCAGCAACCTCTTCAACAACCCCCTCCTCCTCTGAGTCGTCCAACCCAACTGCCGAACCCACAGGCTGACCCTGAATCACAACACCTGGAAACAGTGAGGGAACGGCCCCCACTGCCTTGGCCCTGACCCAGAGACCCTCCTTCTGCCAGAGACCCTCAGATCTGTCCCACTCCTGACAAGGCCCCCATAGGCACCCTTGATGCGAACAATGTAGAGCTGGCCACGCCCACCCAGTAGGCCATACGCACTCTAGCCACGCCCACCCAGTAGGCCACGCCCACCCAGGCCACACCCACCCGGCCCCCTGAGGGCAACCGCAATGCTGATGCGGCCCTCAGTGAAATTGAGTTTGACACCCCTGGACGAGATGACCCCCAAGGTCCCTTCCAACTTTATTATTATTATTAACTGCAGTGATTCGTGTAACAACTGTTACAAGGTAGGTCATAAAATGGAGCAAAACCCACTTAACCAGCTGTCTTTCTTGGCAAAGGAAATGCTGGGCTCAGTTGTATAGAATTGCAGAAATTCACGACAATCCTTTCACTGGTGGATTGTATTAATTATCCAAGTGAGTTCAGGGGATCTTTACAGTTCTCAAGAGATTCGTTCACAGATCTGATTCACACGCTCCGTTTACCTTTTTTATTACGATTTTATGTAAAGGAAGAGCTTCCAAGTAGCCACAGGTCAGGGCAGCAACCGCAATCTGAACACTTCCACTTGACGTACTTTAGGCAAATCCATATTTGCTCAGTCTTTAGTAAGTCCTGATCTGCCATCTTTGCAGTTTAGTCAAATGTGGTTAAGAAACGGCCGCTCCTAATTGCTTGCTGGAATTGGCCCTAATTGTGCCGCATTCAGATCTGAAGCCCGATTAAAAACATTTACCAATAAGTTGATCCAGTACAGTTTTAATTGATCAGAGGAGAGAGCAACCTGCTTTTAAGCGACTCAGTTAAGTCAGGATTTCTTTATATATTTCTGCTGTCTTCGCTTCCATACATGCTAGTATCATTAAGAATCGCTTAGATTCTTAAAGATGAGATAAGATAAGCTTTATTGTCATTTTTTTTCTACTGTGGGCACACTGGCACAGGTTAAAAATGAAATTCTGTTGCTTGCTCTCAAAAGCGTACACATACATAACACACACACATAGGCATGCTATATAGATACACATATGTGTATACCGACACCCAGTGCTTTATTTTTTGTCATAGAACGCACCGGAATGGTGTTCTGGCACCTTTTTCCGCTGGATTTTTCCCCAAGTTTTAAAAGTAACTTTTGAAAATGGGATGTTTGGTCCAGGTGGACTTGAATCGCCTGTCGAGCGTAGCAGGTCGGCGGCAAAATCATTAAAACGGTCCAGGCGAGCCGCTTGTGTTTCAAGTCCAATGCATGTATACTTAGTCCAAGCTGGATTAACAAGGAGCGCCCGATCTTCGCTCCTTTCGCCGCGATCTAAAAACATTTTTATTCGAACAAGCCGCCCTGGCCTGATGGGGGATTGGTGGGGTTTTTATTGCTGTATTTTTGGGGGTTTTATAAATGTATTGTATTAATTGTTTTTTAATGGGCAACTATTTAATCTTCTTTTAATATTTGTAACCTTGCATTTTATTCTTGCCCTGTTCACCGCCCTGAGTCCTTCGGGAGAAGGGCGGTATAGAAATATTAATAAACTAAACTAAACTAAACAAGGTGTGAGTTCTGGCACCTTTTTTCTTACAAAAAAGGGACTGCCTACCTACACCCTTATATAAAAATACATATAAATATTAATCACTGTCCGTCTTGAATACATAGCGGAAAGAGGAAGCTTGAGAGTTCACAAGGTTGATACCATATGGCAGGGGTCCCCAGCCTGTGGTCCGCGGCCCTCTACCAGGCTGTGGCCTATTGGCCACTGGGCCACATGAGTGGCTGGCTGGGGCGTGTGTATGCACATGGCCCCTCTTGCACGAGCATTGGCGTGAGAGTCGTGGGTGTTTGCGGCCCCATGCACGAGCGTTCACATCACTGGGAGCGTCGCGGGTGCTCGCAACCCCACTCATAGGAGCAATGGGTGTTTGTGCACACACATTCGCACACGCATGCGTTTACACCCTCACAAAATCATCCTTTCTTTCCCTCTTCCCTCCGCTCCGGGCCTCCAATCACAAAAGGTTGGGGAACTCTGTTGTATAGTTAGAGAGATCATCTTTATTGTCATTTTTTACTGTGGGCACAACGGCACACATCAAAAATGAAATGTAATATGGAACAAAACTTTGACTGACTCTGGATGCTCTGCCTCGGATACCACGGAGCCCCCTTCTCCCAGAAGGAACAAGGAAAACAGGTCGTGGAGAGGATGTGTGATGTCCCAGATAATCTTACGGACCCTTCTCAAGCAACGCTTCTGTGTCATGTCCTGGATGGGAGGGAGGGATCTGCCGAGGATCTTTTTGGCCGTCCTCACCCCTCTGCTTCCTGTCTGAAGCAGTCTGATACTAGCATGTCCAGACGGTCCTTGACAACAATTGAGCCCAAAATTTCTGTTCCTTAGTGAGACAGTTGTTAAGTGAGTTTGGCTCCCATTTTACAACCTTTCTGGCCTTAGTTGTTAAGTGAACTATAGCAGTTATTAAGTTGGTGACACAATTGCTAAGTGAATGGCTTTACCATTGACTTTGCTTGTAAGAAAGTCACAAAAGGGGATCACATGACCCCGGGACAATGCAGCCGTCATAAATGTGACTCAATAATGATGATGACGATGATGATGATGATCAAGTTGGAAGGGACCTTGAAGGTCATCTAGTCCAACCCCCTGCTCAGGCAGGAAACCCTATGCCATTTCAGACAAATGGCTGTCCAGTCTCTTCTTAAAAACTTCCAGTGTTGGAGCATTCACAGCTTCTGGAGGCAGTTTGTTCCACTGGTTAATTATTCTAACTGTGAGGAAGTTTCTCCTTAGTTCTAGGTTACTTCTCTCCTTGATGAGTTTCCATCCGCTGCTTCTTGTCCTGCCTTCAGGGGCTTTGGAGAATAGCTTGACTCCCTCTTGTTTGGGGCAGCCCCTGAGATATTGGAACACTGCTATCATGTCCCCCCTCGTCCTTCTCTTCATTAAACTAGACATTCCCAGTTCCAGCAACCGTTCCTTATATGTTTTAGCCTCCAGTCCCCTGATCATCTTTGTTGCTCTTCTCTGCACTCTTTCCAGAGTCTCAACATCTTTTTTACATCGTGGTGACCAAAACTGCATGCCATATTCCAAGTGTGCCCTTACCAAGGCATTGTAAACTGGTATTAATCAATCAATCAATTAATTAATTGCCAAGCATCTGAATTTTGATTACGTGATCATGGGGATGCTACAACGGTTGTATGTGTGAAAAACGCTCGTAAGTCACTTTTTTCAGTTGTGTTGTAACTTTGAACGGTCAGTAGCGAACTTTTGTGAGTTGGGGACTGCCTGTATTGTAAGGGACAGCTCCATCAGCTCTTCCAAAGTTTGAATCTGCCCAAATTTTCTAATAATATTGGTTGAATCAGTTAAATGTTCTGGCTACCAAGCAACTGCATATTTGTGGCTGCTATAAATACTATGAAATCAATCAAATAAATGGATAATCTGAATTTCAGATAATAATTCCAAAATGACATCCATCTGAAAGCTTTGACAGTGGAAGCAAGCATGCTTAAATGGAATATCAATTGCTCTTAGCCCATTTTATTTATATATTTCATTTTCTACCAATTCATGAAGGTCAGGTTGATTCATAGACTGTAACAGGCAGTTGAAATCTGGTGATATTACAGTAGCCAGGATAACAAACTTGCATTTCATGTGAAAAGGAATCTGACAGTTCAAGAATTAACAGCATCGTTGAAAAGCTATCCAAAGTTTGAGGAGTATAAAATATTCCCTGACATCAAGTTAACACAATTCCAAAACATCAACAATATAATATGTACTGTATTGATATGCAGATGATAGGGGAGCTAAAATCATTGAAATTAATGGGTAGGCAACCCAATACAGTGGCTAGGTCAGGAGTAGGCAACCCTGGCTCTTTTATGACTCGTGGACTTCAACTCCCAGAATTCCTGAGCTGGCATGGCTCAGTATGGAAACCTCTCCATTTCTCCTCAGCATGGCTGGCTCAGGAATTCTGGGAGTTGAAGTCCACGAGTCATAAAAGAGCCAAAGTTGCCTACCCCTGCGCTAGGTTGTCCTCAATTTAGCACCACAATTGAGCCCAACATTTCTGTTTCTAAGTGAGACAGTTGTTAAGCGAGTTTTGCCTCATTTTAGGACCTTTCCTGCCACAGTTGTTAAGCGAATCACTGCAGTCCTTCAGTTAGTAGCACGGTTGTTAAGTGAATCTTCTGACTTTGTCAGAAGGTCACAAAACGTGATCACATGACCCCGGGACACATCATAAATAGGAACCAGTTGCCAAGCATCCAGATTTTGGTCATGTGACCACGGGGATGCCGCAACCATCGTAAGAATGAAAAAAACCCCGGTCGTTAGTCACTTTCTTCGAGGCTGTTGTAACTTCAGTCACTGAACAAATGGTTGTAAGTTGAGGACTCCTTGCATATATTTGGAAAATACTGACTGAGTGTCTGTAGGAAAAGACAGACCGGTAGTCCTTGAAATACGCCTGTAATGGGACCTGCCCATTACGGTCACATGTTGCGACGGCCATTCCGTGAAGCATCTCATTTAATGATCCCTCCCATCCCTGCTTTGTCCAATGCAGTACTTAAACAAATGAGTGGGTTGTTAAATGGAACACAGAGTACCATGGATGAGGGAAGCCCTTGAAGGCCTAGCTCAGGTCCAGGCTTTCCCAAGGCCCCTCCAACCCCTGAGATACCCCTCACTCTGCTTCCTGCCCTTTGGGTCCCCACAGGCCTTTTCCCACCCCCACTGGGAGCCCCCTTCCCAATTCGTAGCCCTGGTTGCTACCGCATCAGGCCAAACTGCCTCTTCCTCACTTACCTTTTGAAGAGCTCCACGGCCTTCCAGAGCACCTGGAATGGATGGGTGGCTTCATCACGCAGCCCTGTGGCCTGTTTCCAGATGTGGCAGCGATATTCATCGCTTTGTTGTTAGCTGCGAAGTCGTGTCCGACCCATCGCGACCCTATGGACAACGTTCCTCCAGGCCTTCCTGTCCTCCACCATCTTCTGGAGTCCATTTAAGCTCAGGCCTCCTGCTTCAGTGACTCCATCCAGCCACCTCATTTTCTGTCGTCTCCTTCTCTTGTCCTCCATCTTTCCCAACATTAGGCTCTTTTCCAGTGAGTCCTTCCTTCTCATTAGGTGGCCAAATCATCGCTACCAGGATGCAATTTGTCCGCTGTAAAGGTGGCGACTGCTCGTCCCAAAGGGGCTTTTTCAAAAAGCAACCTGGACTTTGTTTTTCCTTGAAGGCATTTCCCTTCTCATCCAAGGAGCTTCTTCAGTTCTGACCGAAGGGTGGAAGGATTTGTATTCTTACGTTTTGATAGTCCTCTGCTCGCTAGCGCTCTTTCAGGGAGTCGTTGAGGCCACTGGGAGGTTTATCTGTGCCCACAGGATCACCTGAACGGTGCAAATGTAGGTAGAAATGTGTGTGGAGAGTGCTGATGACCAAATGACTGCAAGGAATAATAATAATATGGATGCATGGATGTGGGGTCCTTGGTGCTCTCCAAGCTTGGTTGTTTTCCTGTGGACGTTTCATGGCCCAGCTTGATAACATCATCAGTGCTAGAAGGCAGTGGGTTTTGTTCTCTGTTGACATACAAGTTGCTTACCTGCCACTTCCTCATCAGCAATCACTACCCAGATAAGGAGAGATTAACACCAGCATTAATACTAGACTGTCAAGCAGTAAACAGCAGCGTAGTCGAGGAACTACCAAGATACTCCCGCCAACACTAACAGGCCATGCCACTGGTACATAAAAGGAGAGCAAACCTCGTTCCCTTCTAGCTCCAAAGATGGTGGCTGTTTGGGTAACGAAACGTCTGCAAGAAAGTCATCCAGCTCAGAGAGCACCAAGGACCCCAAAGTTCAATCTTCAGCTACATATAGTCTCTTCTATTGGTATAGAGCAGGGGTAGGCAAACTTGGCTCTTTTATATGACTCGTGGACTTCAACTCCCAGAATTCCTCAGCCAGCCATGCTGAGGAGAAAGGGAGAGGTTTCTATGCTGAACCATGCCGGCTCAGGAACTCTGGGAGTTGAAGTCCACGAGTCATAAGAGAGCCAAGGTTGCCTACCCCTGGCCTAGGCCTAGGCCGCTTTATGACTCGTGGACTTCAACTCCCAGAATTCCTCAGCCAGCCCTGCTGAGGAGAAAGGGAGAGGTTTCCGTGCTGAGCCATGCTGGCTCAGGAATTCTGGGAGTTGAAGTCCACGAGTCATAAGAGGGCCAAGGTTGCCTACCCCTGGCCTAGGCCTAGGCCGCTTTATGACTCGTGGACTTCAACTCCCAGAATTCCTGAGCCAGCCATGCTGAGGAGAAAGGGAGAGGTTTCCATGCTGAGCCATGCTGGCTCAGGAATTCTGGGAGTTGAAGTCCACGAGTCATAAGAGGGCCAAGGTTGCCTACCCCTGGCCTAGGCCTAGGCCGCTTTATGACTCGTGGACTTCAACTCCCAGAATTCCTGAGCCAGCCCTGCTGAGGAGAAAGGGAGAGGTTTCCGTGCTGAGCCATGCTGGCTCAGGAATTCTGGGAGTTGAAGTCCACGAGTCATAAGAGGGCCAAGGTTGCCTACCCCTGGCCTAGGCCTAGGCCGCTTTATGACTCGTGGACTTCAACTCCCAGAATTCCTGAGCCAGCCATGCTGAGGAGAAAGGGAGAGGTTTCCATGCTGAGCCATGCCGGCTCAGGAACTTTGGGAGTTGAAGTCCACGAGTCATTAAAAGAGCCGAGGTTTGCCTACCCCTGGTATAGAGAATAAGAAGTTCACCTGACAGCCCAGCCCACCTCCCCATATCGGATAATTTGCTCAGATCCAAAAGCGAATTCTGAACCTTGAACTTTATATGTCAGGTGGGCCTGGATGACTTCTTGAAGTCAGGTGTCCAGAAGGTTGAAAAGCTGGCATTGCACCTTAGGTAGCACTCTTAGCATACCCAATTATACTTCTCAGGCTGCTCATAGAAAATAGAAGCCGACTGGGGAACCCATCTCAGTTCAGGGTACCACATCCATGTATCTCCCTCCCCCCCAAAAATAAAATAAAAGAAAAGAAAAGAAAGAAAAACCTTACATGGAGATGAATGAATCTGTGGCATTTGCTAACGTACACGCCTCCGCAGTTAAAGGAAACAATTCCCAATTTGCTTTTCTGCGGCACCTCCTGTTTACTTCAGAGGGATCCGCCATTCTTTCTATTTCTGAACAGTTTCCTGCACCCTGAATAGGGTAGCCGAGGAAGCGTCCTGCCTGATAAACAATATTAATATTTAAGGCATTCGAGATACAGAAAGAAGCCAGCCAGGGTTGATCTAATCCTTGGCAAAATCTGGCTCTTCGTGAAGAACGGGGAATTGATTTCTAGAAAGTTGCGGGTTCGGTCTGGGGCGAGGGCGGTGGGGGGGAGCAGGATGAACGGTCCAAAAGATATGTCTCCTAGTTGCAGAACCCATTAGAGAAGCCTTACAGCAGGGGTTAGGCAACCTCGGACTTCAAGACTCGTGGACTTCAACTCCCAGAATTCCTGAGCCAGCATGCTCAGCAAGGAAACTCTCCCTTTCCCCTCAGCATGGCTGGCTCAGGAATTCTGGGAGTTGAAGTCCACGAGTCGTAAAAGAGCCAGGGTTGCCTACCCCTGCCTTAGAGGAACCATCACTATCTTATAGGTTTAAGTCAGGGCTCCCCAAACTTGGCAACTTTTAAGAGTTGGGTGGACTTCAACTCCCAGAATTCCTCAGCCACCCATGCTGGCTGGGGAATTCTGGCAGTTGAAGTCCTCAAGTTTTAAAGTTACCAAGTTTGGGGACCCTTGCTTTAAGTGATTGGTCTACCATTCTATTAAACAGCAGAGACATCACCTGGCTGAAAAGGGTCTGAGCTATGGTTTTCCCAGGAGTAACGTATGGCTGCGAGAGTCAGACCGTAAGGAAGGCTGAGCATCAAAGAATTGATGCTTTTGAATTGGGGTGCTAGGGGAAAGCGAAGGCACAAATACAGATTGGGCGAGATCTGGCTTAAAAACAGTAACTGTGAGAGGGACCTTGGAGTCCTAGTGGATGATCACTTGCCCGTGAGCCAGCCATGTTGCAGCAGCAACCAAAAAAGCTAACACAATCCTGGGTTGTATAAACAGAGGCATAGAATCAAGATCACGCAAAGTATTAGTACCACTTTATAAAACCCTAGTAAGACCACACCTGGAATACCACAGCCAATTTTGGTCACCATATTACAAAAAAGATGTTGAGAGTTTTGAAAAAATTCAGAGAAGAGCAACTAAGATGATCCAAGGCCTGGAGACCAAAACATATGACGAACGGCTGCGGGACTTGGGTTTGGCTAGTCTAAAAAAAAGAACAAACAGAGAAGACGTGATAGCAGTAATCCAGTATCTGAGGGGCTTCCACAAAGAAGAGGGGGGTCAAATTATTCTTCAAAGCACCAGAGGGAAGGATGAGAAACAATGGTTGGAAGCTGATTAAAGAGAGAAGCAACCTGGAATTAAGGAGAAACTTCCTGACAGTGAGGACAATCAACCAGTGCAACAGCTTGCCTTCAGAAATCGTGGGCGCTCCATCACTGGAGGTTTTTAAGAAGAGACTAGACATTCACCTGTCTGAGATGGTACTATAGGTTCTCCTGCTTGAGCAGGGGGCTGGACTAGAAAACTAGAAGGGGACGATAGAGGATGAGGTGGTTAGATGGTGCCATCGATACAATGAACATGAATTTCGGCAAACTCCGGGAGACAGTGGAGGACAGGGGGGTCCTGGCGTGCCACGGGATTGCGAAGACTCGGACACAACTCCTGTTCTGCAGCCATCACCTGCCCAAGATGCATTTTCAGAATAATTATGGCAGTTGAGGGAGGGGTAGTGGGCTGAATCTTTTGTGCCTATAAACTTCTTTAAAATGTCCATCTTCCTGTCGGCGCAGTTCCCCCATTCCTAAATGCGGGATTGTGTATGTTTAGTTGAACTTTCAATTCTAAGTTGAGTCAGTCTCCAAAACACACTTTTTCTGTGAAGGTTGCTGGGCTGTTAGTCCTGTGCCAAACACCAGATGAGCAGAGTCTCTGCCTCGTAGCAAAGAAGCTGTCCCAGCGGCCCCAAAGCTTTGCACAACTTAACAAATTCCAACTTCCACCTAAAGTTCCTCCTAAAGTCTTCTGGGCGAGTGTGGACACGTGTGGAAGGCGTCTTCAATCTGGCTGCCTTATTGAATGATTTACACAGCTCCAAAAGGCTCCTGGTGCCTAATAACGTGGCCTTTTCATCACCAGCCCTTCAATCTTTTCAGCTTAAAAAGTTCCAATACAGGTTAGTCCTTGACTTACGACCACAGTAGAGCCCAAAATTTATGTTGCTAAGGGAGAAACCGGTCAGTCCTAGAGGAAATCAACCCTGACTGCTCTTGAGAAGGCCAGATCCTGAAGTTGAAACTCAAATACTTTGGCCACCTCATGAGAAGGAAGGACTCACTGGAGAAGAGCTTCATGCTGGGAAAGGTGGAGGGCAAGAGAAGAAGGGGATGACGGAGAACGAGGTGGCTGGATGGAGTCACTGAAGCAGTAGGCGTGAGCCTAAATGTACTCCAGAAGATGGTAGAGGACAGGAAGGCCTGGAGGAACATTGTCCATGGGGTCGTGATGGATCGGACACGACTTCGCAGCTAACAACAAGGGAGAAATTCGTTAAGTGAGTTTTGCCCCATTTTATGAACTTTCTTGTCAAAGTTGCTAAGCGGATCACCGCAGTTAAGCTGATAGCAAGGTTGTCAAGTCAATCTGGCTTCCCCATTGAATTGGCTGGTCAGAAGATCACAAAAGGGGATCCGGTGACCCCGGACGCAGCAACCGCCATAGTGTGAGAATGCTGCGAGGGAATGCTGCAGTGGTTGTCAGTGTTACAAATAGTCATAAGTCACTGAATGGAAAAGAAATCAGTGCAGGCCATTGACAGTCGGTGTAAAGCTTTTGATGAACCAGACTGAGTTGGAAGAATAAGCAGCTGATGGTTTTCCCAGGTCAGCTAAATATGGCATTCTACTTTCAGGTCTTGTATTTTGATGTGCCTCTTCTTTGCTCACATTTAAACTGCTCACAACTCCAGCCTTGGTTATATAAACAGAGGCATTGAATCAAAATTTAATAGAGAAGAACCATGAATGATACAATAGCAGTGTTCCAATATCTTAAGGGCTGCCCCAAAGAAGAGGGAGTCAAGCTATCCTCCAAAGCCCCTGAAGGCAGGACAAGAAGCAACGGATGGAAACTAATCAAGGAGAGAAGCAACCTAGAACTAAGGAGAAATTTCCTGATAAGAACAATTAATGGAATAGCTTGTCTCCTATAGTTGCATTGGAAAGAGTCCAGAGAAGAGCAACAAACTTGATTAGAGGACTGGAGGCTAAAACATATAAGGAACAGTTGCAGGAATTGGGTATGTGTGGCTCAGTGGGTTAGGACGCTGAGCTTGCTGATCAGAAGGTCGGCAGTTTGGCGGGTCGAATCCCGAGTGCCGCATAACAGAGTGAGCGCCTGTTACTCGTCCCACCTTCTGCCAACCTAGCAGTTCGAAAGCACGTAAAAATGCAAGTAGAAAAATAGGGACCACTACGGTGGGAAGGTAACAGCGTTGCGTGCGCCTTTGGCATCTAGTCATGCCGGCCACATGACCACGGAGACGTCCTCGGACAAGCGCTGGCTCTTCGGCTTTGAAACGGAGATGAGCACCGGCCCCTAGAGTCAGAAACGACTAGCATGTGCGGTGGAAACTTTACTTTTAATTTAACGAAGAGAAGGGTGAGGGGTGACATGATAGCAGTGTTCCAGTATCTTAGGTGCTGCCACAAATAAGAGGGAGTCAAGCTAATCTCCAAAGCACCAGAAGCCAGGACAAGAAACAATGGATGGAAACTAAACAAGGAGAGAACTAAGGAGAAACTTCCTGACAGAACAATCAACCAGTGGAACAAGCTGCCTCCAGAAGCTGTGCATGCTCCAATACTGGGAGTTTTTAAGAAGAGACTGGACAGCCATTTGTCTGAAACGGTATAGGGTTTCCTGCCTGAGCAGGGGGTTGGACTAGAAGACCTCCAAGGTCCTTTCCATCATCACCATCATCATCATCATCTATTATATCACATAAAGTATCAGTACCACTTTATAAAGCCTGGAATACTGGATCCAATTTTGGTCCCCACATTACAAAAAAGATATAGAGACTTTGGAAGAAGTGCAGAGAAGAGCAATTAAGATGATCGAAGGTCTTGAGACTAAAACGTATGAATTAACAGCTGCAGGACTTGGGTTTGGCTAGTCTAGGGAAAAGAAGAACTAGAGGGGACATGATAGCAGTATTCCAGTATTTGAGGGGCTGCCACAAAGAGGTCAATTCACTCTCCAAAGCACCAGAGGACAGGACAAGAAGCAACTTGGATGGAAACTGATCAAGGAGAGAAACAACTTGGAATTAAGGACAAACTTCCTAACAGTGAGGACAATTAACCAGTGGAATGACTTGCCTTCAGAAGTTGTAGGTGCTTCATCACTGGAGATTTTTTAAGAAGAGACCGGACAGCCACTTGTGTCACATTGTATAAGGTCTCCCGCTTGGACTAGAAGACCTTCAAGGTCCCTTCCAACTCTTGTTATTCTGCTCTTTTCTTGCCTGCTCCAAATTCAAGTGCACAGAAAGCGGGAGGGAGTGTGTGTTTGTGGGTCTTGTTTCGTTTTTGATGATGATCTGGCCCATCAAGGCTGAGAACATGATGTGCACATTGGATGTGGGGTGTGTGTGTGTGTGTGTGTGTGTGTGTGTGTTTTCTGAGAAGTTGACCACGTGCCAGTTGTTTAAGGATTTTATTTCTTCCTCTTCTGGGGAAGAGTTTAAAAGGGCTGGGGGAGGGAGGCGGGGTGGAGTGGGAAGGACAAGACCCAAAGGACAGGATGTGTGTATTGCTAAGAGATGTTAAAAACCTAGCGACCTCTCCTTTGATAAAGCTTTGGCTGGCTCCGACTTCGTTTTTTGTTTTTCTTTTCCCTTTCCCCCCCCCTCCATTTTTTTTTGTTTTGTTGTTTAAGTGGTAGCATCTCCATTAGCATTAATGGGGTAAGTACATCAAGCGAGGCACCTTGGAGGTTAATCAGGCTTCCTGGCTGGATCGGTGCCGTCAATACCCCGTGGCGCCTGGTTCTGTTGGCTTGGCAGAGGTTTTCCTGACAACACACCGGCCCACGTCTTGTGTGTCAGTCATTTCCCCATGAATAATTGAAGGCAAACGCTCAGCTGCTAATTGATGAACACTAATGTGTCTTCTAATCACTGCAGTTTGAGGTTTTAGCACTAAACAAAGCCGGCCCCATTGATTTGTGGATTCAGCTGCAGCCCTGAATCTGGTTTCTCCTGCCCCCCCACCCCGCCTCTCCCCTCTCCAAACCTGATCTGTAATAATAAGTCTTATCGGTTTGTCAAAATGTAAAATACCGAAGAGAAATTCAAAAGAGTAATAGAAAACTAGAAGAAGGGAGAGGGGAAAGGGGAAAAAAAAAAGATAGCGGACTCTCTTTAGCACCGTAGAAGATAAGAACATTAACAATCGCGACTTTTTTTTTAAACTTTTGAACCGCAGTACGTACACACCGGACAGGAAGGCCTGGAGGAACATCGTCCATGGGGTGGCGATGGGTCGGACACGACTTTGCAACTAACAACAACAACAGCAACAACGTACAGACCATTTCTATAACAATAAACCTGTCTAATTAGCAAAAAAACAAACAAACAACAAAATCAAGATTTCGTTTTCCTTTTTTCATTGCAAGCGCAAAATCTGGGAGCCATTTCAGAATAGAAACAGGGTTCGTTGGATACATCCTCATTTTGGGATCAAAGATTCCGCTTGACCGTCTCTGCTTCTCTTTGCTGTGGGCATCTGAACAGGGAGCTTTGGGGAATTCTACCACTATATTTGAAGCTCCTTCCTTTATCCTGGGAACTGGAGTTGGCCCTAAGCTTTTGGGGGTCCTAATGATGAACATAACCCTCTCATTTCATTCTGTATCCTCCAAGATGGGCAGAGAAGAACAACAAAGACAATAAAGGCTCTGGTGAATTGTTGTTGTTAGTTGCGAAGTCGTGTCCAACCCATCGCAACCCCATGGACAAAATTCCTCCAGGCCTTCCTGTCCTCTACCATCTTCTGGAGTCCCTTTAAGCTCACGCCTACTGCTTCAGTGACTCCATCCAGCCACCTCGTTCTCTGTCGTCCCCTTCTTCTCTTGCCCTCAACTTTTCCCAGCATGAGGCTTGTTCTGAACCAGCCCTCTTCTGGCCTTGAGTAAGGCAAACCCCTATTCAGAAAGAAGAGACTGGAGAGCGTCCAAGGCTAAAAGGCATCTGCCAAGATTTATTGCGCAGTTAACAAAAACACCAGAGCTTGTCTTCTCAAGCGGAAAAGTTGCTTTCAGCAACCAGCCCCTCCCCAAACACTCCTTTTATAGAGAGCTCAGGGCGTGGTCTCCCTGTGCCTCCTCCCGAGGAGTCCCACATTCTTTCTTTGTTTGTTCCTGCTTGACTGCCTCCTGCGTCGGGCGTCCTTGAACAGGGCCAGCTGTGGGTCATCATCTTCCGCACTATCGGGCTCACGCAGCTGAGAAGAGGGCCCCGGCTGGGAACTCTGCCAAGCCTCCACGCCATCATCAACCGGTTCGTCTCCCACACGGTCCTCCTCCCCCTCATCTGAGTCCTCCGACACATCTGAGCCGGCTGCCGAAACCACAGGCTGGCCCTGAGTCACAACAAGGCTCTTCTCCCGTGAGTCCTTCCTTCCCATTAGGTGGCCAAAGGATTTGAGTTTCAACTTCAGGATCTGGCCTTCTAAAGAGCAGTCAGGGTTGATCTCCTCTAGGACTGACCGGTTGGATCGCCTTGCAGTCCAAGGGACTCGCAGGAGTCTTCTCCGGCATCAGAGTTCAAAGGCCTCCGTTATTTGGTGCTCAGCCTTTCTTGTGGTCCAACTTTCACGGCCATCTGATGACTAAGTCTTATTTATTATTACTTTTTATTAAATTTATTGGCCTCCCCTCTCGTTTTGAAGCGGCGCCTGGCAGCTTAGAGTGTAAAAAAAATACATTAATTTTATCAAGTATAAATATTCCAACCCAATGAAATGACAGACAAAACCGTATGATGAAGAGTTGAGCTAGGGATGCTCAGTCTATCAAAGAGAAGGTTTGCGGGGGGGGGGGGAACATGATAACTTCCTTACAGTAGAGGTGGTCCTTGACGTAGGACCACAATTAGCCCTAAATTTTTGTTGCAAAGTGAGACATCTCTTAAGTGAATTTTGCAAACTTTCTCGCCACAGTCAATAAGCGAATCACTGCAGTGGTTAATTAGTAACACGGTTGTTAAGTGAATCTGGCTTTCCCCCATTGACTTTGCTCGCCGGAAGGTCGCACCAGGTGATCACATGACCCAGGGACACTGCAGTCGTCATAAATGTGAGTCAGTTCCCAAGCTTCTACAATTTGATCACGTGATCAAGGGGATGCTGTGTGAAAAATGATCACAGGTCACTTTTTTTTTTAGTGCTGTTGTAACTTCAACGGTCACTAAATGAACTGTCGTAAGTCGAGGACTGCTTGTACTGGAGGGCTATCGTAGAGAAGAGAGGAACTGACTTATTTTCCAAAGCTGCTGAATGACAAAGGAGAAGAAGTAATGAACGGATGGAAGATTTTTAAAGAGGGATCCATCCTCAAGAGTAAGGAGAAATTTTCCGACTTTGAGAACAATTAATGGGATAGTTTGTCTCCCAGCGTCATGGGTGCTCCATCACTGGTGGGTACCAAAAATAGACTGGACAACCCTTTGTCCAGAATGCTATAGGGTCTCCTGCCTTGAGCGGAGGTTTAGACTAAAATACTTCCAAATCTTTCAGTCCTGTGATTGAGACTTTGGAAGAAGTGCAGAGAGGAGCAACTAAGATAGTTAAAGGCCTGGAGACTAAAACATACGAAGAACGGCTGCAGGATTTGGGAATGGCCAGTCTAGAGAAAAGAAGAAATAGGGGAGACATGATAGCAGTGTTCCAGTATTTGAGGGGCTGCCACAAGGCAGAGGGGGGTCACGTTATTCTCCAAAGCACCAGAGGGAAGGACGAGAAACAATGGTTGGAAACTGACCAAAGAGAGAAGCAACCTGGAATTAAGGAGAAACCTCCTGACAGTGAGGACAATCAACCAGTGGAACAGCTTGCCTCCAGAAGTTGTGACTTTCACCGATTTGTAATCTAAGTGTATTTAAGTGTATTTTTGATGTACATATATACATGTATATATATATATTTAAACATTGTAGACAAAAAGGTTTGTCAGCTCGCTGGTACTGTGTCCAATGTTTTTAAATAATAAATTTAATAAAAAATAAAAAATTTAAAAAAAAAAAAGAAGTTGTGACTCTGAATGCCGCAAGGGACATCAGCAGAAATGCCAATCTGAAAATTAATTGCCGCGTATCGGCTGGTGCATGCTGGGTGCATGCTGGGTGCTTGCATTCTGGGTGCTTGAAAGTATGGATGTGGGAGATGAGATGCGTCCAATTTTCTCCCTAATTAAGATATTTTTACATTTTGTGGAATGTAGAAATGGAGGGCAAGGGCAGTGGGTGCCCTCCAGATGTTTCAAGGAGCTCCTGCAATCTCTTGCATTGGCCATCCTGGTAGGAGCCAAGGACAGCTGTAGTCCAAAACCTCACTATCTGTCGTCTGTCTTTCTGTCTATCTCCATCCATCTATTCACACACATCTCTCTCTATCTATCTATTATCTATCCATCCATCCATATCTCGTCTGTCTTTCTGTCTACATCCATCCATCTATCCACTCACATCTATCTATCAATCTATCTATCTATCTATCTGTATCTATCTATCTATCTATCTATCTATCTATCTATCTATCTATCTATCTATCTATCTCCATCCATCCATCCATCCATCCATCCATCCATCCACCCAGCTATCCACATCTATCATCCAAGCATCCCTCCCTCCCTCTTTCTCTCCACATATAAACACAAACACATAAATATATGGATAAAGTACTTAATGCTGATTGACAAACCAAACACCTTTTACTATAGTCTGTTTTTCTCGCCACGCGTTTTACTTATATCCGAAATCCATTCATTTAGAAAGGCAAAAGGTTTCACTTTTTGCTGTACTGGGCCTTCGATGAACGACATGCCAATCAGAGAAAGAACAAATGTGTTAATAAATGTGTTATCTGCCATTTATTTATTGTTTGTCTGTCTGCTTATTTAACAGACCATCAAAACTGGGCTCACCATGGTCGGAAAAGTGGTAACCCAGCTGACGGGCACTTCGCCATCAGGAACGGTGGAAGAAGAAATCGTAGCGCACAGCAATAGCCGACGCAGTCCCTTGGTCCCCGGAATTGTCACTGTTATTGATACCGAGATGGTTGGAGAAGGACAGGTAAGAACATTCCTCTGAGGAACAAAAAAAGAAAAAAAGAAAGGAAAAAAAAGAACCACCAACCCTGGAGACTTACATTAGTCCCAAACCTGACTGAATTAAAGTTTTTCTCTTGGAATTTCTCGGTCTAGGACAGGGGTAAGGCAACCTTGGCTCTTTTATGACTCGTGGACTTCAACTCCCAGAATTCCTGAGCCAGCATGGCTCAGTATGGAAACCTCTCCCTTTCTCCTCAGCATGGCTGGCTCAGGAATTCTGGGATTTGAAGTCCACGAGTCCTAAAAGAGCCAAGGTTGCCTACCCCAGCTCTTGAAACTAGTACAGGTAAACCTCGATTTACAGCAGTTCATTTTGTGACCATTCAAAGTTACAGCGGCACTGAAAAATGTGCCTTATGACCTTTTGTTTTCACACTAACGACTGTTGCAGCATTTCCACGGTCAGGGGATCAAAATCCGGAGGCTTGGCAACTGACTCATATTTATGACGGTTGCAGTGTCCCCCGGGGTCACGTGATCCCCTTTTGCCTCCTCCTGACAAGCAACGTCAAGGCAGGAAGCCAGGCTCGCTTAAGAACTGCAGCGATTCACTTAACAATTGTGGCAACAAAAGGTCATAAAATGGGTCAAAACTCACTGAACAACTGTTCTCGCTTAGCAACGGAAATGTTTGGGCTCAATTGGTGGGTCGTAAATTGAAGACTACCTGTGTTGGACCCAAACTTGACTGAGTTGAATTTCTTTTCTTTCGGGGAAATTTCTTTTTTTCAGCCATTTGTTGACTCTGGAAGCTAGCCCCTCGAAAGATTTAAGAGTTTCAAAGGTTATGAAACAGACGTGTCAAACACAAGGCCCGGGGGCCAGATCCGGCCCGCAAAATGGTTTCATGCGGCCCCCGAAGCCATCCTGGAAACAGTGAGGGAACGGCCCCCACTGCCTTGGCCCTGGTCCAGAGACCCTCCTCCTGCCAGAGACCCTCAGATCTGTCCCACTCCAGCCCAGGCCCCCATAGACACCCTTGATGCGAACGATGTAGAGCTGGCCATGCCCACCCAGTAGGCCATACGCACTCCAGCTGCGCCCACCCAGTAGGCCACGCCCACCCTGGCCATACCCACCCGGCCCCCCGAGGGCAACCGCAATGCTGATGTGGCCCTCAATGAAATTGAGTTTGACACCCCTGTAATATGAAATGTGCCTTATTCTTTGCCAATTCTTGGGAAATGATCTGCAGGCCACGTGGCCTTTTATTGGTGGCTGGGTGGTGGGCTAGACCAGGGGTCCCCAAGCACAAACAATTTGGTACATCGTACTTAATGGGCTAAAAATGGCAGATGGAACCACTGGACAAGGAAGGCAAAAAAAAAAAGAAAAGAAATTGATGACAATTTCTGTTGAGAGGATGGCAACGTGAAGCTAAATTGCACCATTTTTTGTTGTTGCTGTTGTTCTTCTTCCTGGCTGACTAATTTGCAAAGACAATCGGGGCAATCATTATCAAAGGATTAGATTTTATATCAAGCTGCAACGGTAGCAGACGGGAAAACAAACCCAGTGGTGGAGACTTTCAGAAGATTGGCTATTTTGGAAGGTAAAATATCTGCCTCCTTCCCCGCCCCCGCAGAGATTGACACAGAAGTTAAAACAAAACTACACACCCAGGTTTTTAAACTGTATTCTAGGGGTCCCCAACCCCCGGTCCATGGACCGGTACCAGGCCACGGCATGCCAGCCACCGGTCCGCACAAACAAGCAGAGCCCCATCCGTGGGATGCAGGCAGCACATGGTGCAGAGTGCAGCTGCACGAGTGCTTTTGGGGGTCTCCTGATACTCCCATATTACACCTCTGCTCCGTGAGCTGCACTGGCTTCCAGTTGCCTTCCGGGTGAAATTCAAGGTGCTAGTGATGACATACAAAGCCCTACATGGCGTGGGTCCGGATTACCTACGGGAGCACCTACTGCCAGCGTCAACATCCCTCCGTCCTATGCGCTCCCACAGAGAGGGCCTCCTCAGGGTGCCACCGGTCAGAGAATGTCGGTTGGTGACCCCCAGGGGGAGAGCATTCTCGGTGGGTGCGCCAATCCTTTGGAACCGCTTACCAGCTGAAATCCGGATGGCCCCCGACCTTCGCTCCTTCCGGCGTGATCTAAAAACTTATGTATTCCAACAAGCCGGCCTGGCCTGATGGATTTGGGTTTTAAAATTTTCTCACTTTATTGCTTTATTGTATTCTTACTTTATTGCTCTGTACACCGCCCTGAGTCCTCCGGGAGAAGGGCGGTATATAAAACAAACAAACAAATAAATAAATAAATAAAACCACACACTCTCCAGTCCGTGGAAAAACCTTTCTCCACGGAACCGGTCCCTAGTGGTGCCCAAAAGGTTGGGGACCTCTGGGCTAGACAGCTGATCCCCTTCCTGAAGAACCCTGATATCATCTGGAAAAGACTGCGCGGAAGGCTGGAACAGAGCACATGTTTGTGGTGTCATCAAATTCAGTAATCCTGGAACAGTTCTTCCTCTAAATGGAAACTTTATTGTGGGGTTTTTTGTGATGCACACTCCTGATCTTTGCCCCATTTTCCCCCCCTCCCCTCCGAGAGGAATTTGACAAAAGTTCAATTTGCCCAAATATGAGACCTGTCATTTCCCCAAACATTCCTTGTTGAATCTGATTTGATTCTACGTGTTTTTTTGTTTGTTTGTTTGGGCTGTGTCGTAACTTGTATATACCCCTGGGGTTCATTTATTGCGGAGGAAGTGCTAACTGGGAATGAATGGAAGCCAGCTTGGGTACAGCTGAAGGAGGTTTGCAGAGAGGACATTTTTCACGATGCCGTGGGTGAAACATCACTCTCTATCGTCTTTGCGCTTGCCAGACATTGAAGCTGAAGGAGAGTGTGGTGGTTTGGGTCGGATGGCAGAGAAGAATCTGTAGCGAAGTTGTGGTCCAAATGCAAGAGAACTGCTGCGAATGAGGGGATGGTGCTAGACCTCCAGAGGAAAAGAGAGGAACCTGCCTCACTTTACATCGAGGGCACCGGCTCGCCACAGGGCTGCGTGCTTAGCCCTTACCTGTACTCATTGTACACATACGATTGCGTATCGTCCGACCCATCTACTGCAATAATTAAGTTCGCAGATGATACCACTGTAGTGGGTCTTATTACAAGTGGAGATGAAACAGCGTACAGGGGGGAGGTACAAAAACTATCCACATGGTGTTTAGAGAACCACTTGCACCTGAACATCGGCAAGACAAAAGAGATGGTGCTAGACTTCTGGAGGAAAAGAGAGGAACCAGCCCCACTTTACATCGGGGGGGGGGGCTGTGTGGAGAGAGTCTCCTCCTTTAAATTCCTGGGAGTCTACCTCTGTGAAGATCTCACCTGGAAAGTCAATACAACCCAGGTGGCCAGAAAGGCCCAACAGAGACTCCACTTCCTCGGGGTCTTGCGGAAGAACAGGGTAGAACTACGGCTAATGACCTTCTTTTACCGGTCTACTATAGAGAGCATCCTCTCGTACGGTATTGTGGTTTGGTATGCTGGTCTGACAGCCGCAGATAGGAAGGCATTACAGATGGTGGTGAGCACAGCACAAGACATCGTGGGCTGTCCCCTGACACCACTGGATGACCTCGCCAGGGCCCGCTGCCTTGGAAGAGTGAGGAAAATTCTCAGGGATGACTCACACCCTGGACGGTACCTCTTTACTCTCCTACCATTGGGTAGGAGATATAGGAGTATAGCCAGCCGCACCAACAGGTTGAAGAACAGCTTCTATCCATGGGCTGTCAGGCTCTTGAATGGGAAATAACTTTATGTATGGTTGACTTGCGAGGCTGGTGTGTTGTTACACAAGGTGTAACAAGATGGTGGGTTTGTTGTCACTGTGAGTTGTGGAGGTGGTGGTGCACGAAGGGAGGCTCAGCCAATCTCATTGTACACATGTTGTACTTTGACAATAAAGGTTGATTTGAACAGGCCTCCTCCTTATCAAAGTTCAGCTATCTCAGGGGTGGGCAACCTTGGCTCTTTTATGACTCATGGACTTCAACTCCCAGAATTCCTGAGCCAGCCATGCTGAGGGGAAAGGAAGAGGTTTCTATGCTTAGCCATGCTTGCTCAGGAATTCTGGGAGTTGAAGTCCACGAGTCATAAAAGAGCCAAGGTTCCCCACCCCTGAGCTACCTCAATATATTGAGTAGTTTAGTCAGTGGTTTTGAGACACGGCATCACTTTTAAGATGAGGGAGAGGAACTCTGGCCCCTTTACAACCTGAGGCCTTCAACATGCTTATCACCTTAAAAAGGCAATGCAGGTCGTCCTCGGCTTACAACCATTCGTTTAGTGGCCTTTGGAAGTTACTACAGCACCGAAAAAAGTGACTTATGGCCATTTTCAGAGTTTATGACAGTTGCAGCATCCCCATGGTCACCTGATCAGAATTCAGACGCTTGGCAACTGGCTCATAATTATGACGGTCACACTGTCCCGGGTCATGTGATCCCCTTATGAGCACTTCTGACAAGCAATGGGGAAAGCAGATTCACCTAACAATCGTGTTATTAACCATTGTGGAAATAAAGGTCGTAAAACAGGGCAAAACTCTCTTAACAACTGTCTTGCTTAGCAACAGAAATTTTGAGTTCAACTATGGCCATGTCGAGGATCTGTCTGTCTGTCTGCTTATCTATCTATCTATCTATCTATCTATCTATCTATCTATCTATCTATCTATCTATCTATCTATCTATCCTATCTATCTATCTATCTATCTATCTATCTATCTATCTATCTATCTATCTATCTATCTATCTATCTATCTATCTATCTATCTATCTGTAAAGGTAAAGGTTCCCCCGCACATGTGTGCTAGTCGTTTCCGACTCTAGGGGCCGGTGCTCATCTCCGTTTCAAAGCCGAAGAGCCAGCGCTTGTCCGAGGACGTCTCCGTGGTCATGTGGCTGGCATGACTAGACGCCAAAGGCGCACGGAACGCTGTTACCTTCCCACCGGAGTGGTCCCTATTTTTCTACTTGCATTTTTACGTGCTTTCGAACTGCTAGGTTGGCAGAAGCTGGGACATGTAACAGGCGCTCACTCTGTTACGTGGCACTCGGGATTCGACCCGCCAAACTGCCGACCTTCTGATCGACAAGCTCAGCGTCCTAACCCACTGAGCCACCACGTCCCTCTTATATTTATTTATTTATTTATTTATTTATTTATTAAATTTGTATACCGCCCTTCTCCCGAAGGACTCAGGGCGGTGAACAGGGCAATACATATTAAAAAACATCTATCTATCTATCTATCTATCTATCTATCTATCTATCTATCTATCTATCTATCTATCTATCTATCTATATTTATATCTATATATCTATTATATCTATATCTATCCATCCATCCATTCAGTCTGTCTGTCTATCTATCTTACTTTCTATCTGCCCATATCTATCTGTCTGTCTGCCTGCCTGCCTGCCTGCCTGCCTGCCTGTCTGTCTGTCTGTCTATCTATCTATCTATCTATCTATCTATCTATCTATCTATCTATCTATCTATCTATCTATCTATCTATCTAACCAATCAAGCCCAGAATTTATGTTGCTAAGTGAGAAATGTGTTGAGTGAGTTTTGCCCCATTTTATGACCATTAATTAACTGAATCACTGCAGTTGTTAAATTAGTAACACGGTTGTTAGGTGAATTGGATTTCCCCATTGACTTTGCTTCTCAGAAAGTCGCAAGAAGGGATCACATCACCCCGGGACATGCCACCATATAAAAGTGAGTCAGTTACCAAGCATCCGAATATAAATCACATGAGCAGGGGGATCCTGAAAAGTATCCTAAGTCACTTTTTCCAGTGGCCTTGTAACTTTGAGTGGTCACTAAGTGAACTGTTGTAAGTCAAGGACTACCTGTTCTATTTCAGACCAGTTGTGGTGTGGCCTACATCAGAGGTCCCCAACCTTTTGGGCACCAAGGACCGGTTCCGTGGAGAGAGGTTTTTCCGCGGACCAGAGGGTGCGTGATTTTGCATGCTGCCTGCATCCCACGGATGGGGCTTTGCTTGTTTGTGCGGACTGGTTGGTGGCATGCCGTGGCCCGGTACCGGTCCACGGACCCAGGATTGGGGGACCCCTGGCCTACATAACGATGTCCCGTCTCCTTGGGCCAAGGGTAGGCAACCTTGGCTCTTTTATGACTCGTGGACTTCAACTCCCAGAATTCCTGAGCCAGCACGGCTCAGCATGGAAACCTCTCCCTTTCTCCTCAGCGTGGCTGGCTCAGGAATTCTGGGAGTTGAAGTCCACACGTCACAAAAGAGTCAAGGTTGCCTACCCTTGCCCTGGGCTGTTAAAAGAGTGACAGTAACTGACTCAAAGTCACTTGCCAGCTTCCATGCCAAAGGGAGCAGGAGAGCTTGGGGTCTCTTGGTTTCTCATCCAGACTTTTACCTCTTTGGCAAATTGAATTTCAGTTTTCTTAAGGTCGGGTTTGAAGAAATAAACATACTCAGTTGACCTTCAGAGCACGGAGCCCCAGAGGAGCGAAACTCTGCCTCTTTCATTTAAGATTTTACAAGCTTCGTTTATTTTAGTATAAGGCTGGTTGGTCCATTCAAGGTTTATTATACTTTCCTGGAAAATACACTCTTTTCTTTTTCTATAAAACCAAGAAAAAAAAAGGGGAGGGGGGAGAAGGGAGATTGAAATTCTGCTTCATAAATTTCTCATGAAGCCGTTTTTAATGCAGTCATTATTTCTGACGTTCAGTGTCTGCTCCCAGACTCCTCTTGCAAATAGCTTGACTAATAAAATGATTTATCGTAGGTTTTTAAGTTGCCTTATATATGATTTAGAGGATTATTATTTTATTTTTTTTTGCCTTTAATGAACTTGGCCTCTGATCTTCGTAGTAATCATGAGCTGGCCTGCTTAATGGATACGATGAAAAGCTGGTTTCTTTGGGGCATTTGTGCGTGTGTGTGTGTAAAACGATGGCGCTTGGGCTATTTAAGCAAGCTAAAGACTTTTTTTTTGTTTCCCTCTCTGAACTCCTGAAATATCATAGAATAAGTGCAAGCAGGAGAATACATTTAGTTCTTGGCTCATCCTGCTGCTGTGCTTTGGGGATTAGGAATTCTGCTGGAATTAACAGAGCAGAACAGAATAGCAGAGTTGGTAGGGAATTTGGAGGTCTTCTAGACCAACCCCCTGCTCAAATAGGAAACCCTGTACCATTTCAGACAAATGGTTGTCCAATCTCTTCTTAAAAACCCCACAACTTCTGGAGGCAAGCTGTTCCCCTGGTGAATTATTCTCACTGTTGAGAAATTTCTCTTTAATTCTAGGTTGGACTTCTCTTTGAGAAGCTGTCCTGCCCTCAGGTGCTTTGCAGGATAGGTTGAACCCTCTCCCTCTTCCTTGTGGCATCCGCTTAAGTCACACCTAATCCTTGTTTTCATTAAATTAGGTAAAAGGTAAAGGTTCCCCCGCACATGCGTGCTAGTCGTTTCCAACTCTAGGGGCCGGTGCTCATCTCTGTTTCAAAGCCGAAGAGCCAGCGCTTGTCCAAGGACATCGCCGTAGATAGGGCTCGCAACTTGGGAGTCCTCCTGGATGCACGGCTTACCTTAGAAGATCATGTAGTAGCCGTGACCAGGGGGGCTTTCGCACAGGTTCGCCTGGTGCGGCAGTTGCAGCCCTATCTAGACCGGGATGCCCTGTGTACGGTCACTCATGCGCTCGTGACCTCTCGTCTTGACTATTGCAATGCTCTCTACATGGGGCTTCCCTTGAAGACCACTCGGAGGCTCCAACTGGTACAGAATGCGGCCGCGAGAGTTGTCTTGGGAGTTTCCCGGTACTCCCATGTTACACCTTTGCTCCGCGAGCTGCATTGGTTACCAGTTGTCTTCCGGGTGAGGTTCAAGGTCTTAGTGATGGTTTTTAAGTCCTTACATGGCATGGGTCCGGAATACCTCGGGGACCACCTGCTGCCGGCGTCGACTCCCCTCCGCCCCGTGCGTTCCCACAGAGAGGGCCTCCTCAGGGTGCCTCCAGTCAGAGAATGTCGGCTGGTGGCCCCCAGGGGGAGGGCCTTCTCTGTGGGCGCTCCGGCTTTGTGGAATCAGCTGCCGGTTGAGCTCCAGATGGCACCGGATCTCCGCTCCTTCCGGCGCGGGTTAAAGACCCATTTATTTGAACAAGCTGGCCTGGCCTGATGGGGAATCACTTAGGGTTTTAATATTTATATATATTTTTTTATTGTTTTTTATTGTGGGCAATAATTTAATTCTTTTTTTAACTTTTGTACTTTTGTAGTTTTAAGATATGCCCTGTTCACCGCCCTGAGTCCTTCGGGAGAAGGGTGGTATAAAAATTTAATTAAATAAATAAAATAAATAAATCTCTGTGGTCATGTGGCCGGCATGACTAGACGCCAGAGGTGCATGGAACGCTGTTACCTTCCCACCGTAGTGGTCCCTATTTTTCTACTTGCATTTTTACGTGCTTTCGAACTGCTAGGTTGGCAGAAGCTGGGATGAGTAACAGGCGCTCACTCTGTTACGCGGCACTCGGGATTCAACCCGCCAAACTGCCGACCATCTGATCGACAAGCTCAGCATCCTAACCCACTGAGCCACCGCGTCCCTTCTTCATTAAATTAGACATACCCAATTCCTGCAGCCGTTCCTCACATGGTTCAACTTGTCTCTGGAAGTGGGGTGTGAAGTCTCAGAATTTTGTAATCTGACCATAAGAGGAAAAAGAAAAAAGAAGATCTTAACCTGGCAGGTTCCTTTCCTTGTTCCTATCCTCCAACGTCACCCCTTCTCAGTTCAAAAGGCCTAAAATCCAAGGAACCAGTAACAGGGTGCAGAGGCTGAATGCTGCCAGAAGGCTTCTCCAGCGGACCAGAGACTATGATGGGCCCTGTTTCAAAGGTCCGAGTATTGTCTGTACTGCATTGTGGTGGAGAGGCTGAACTGGGGTGAGGATATGTCACGCGCAAAAGATCAGGGCCACACATGAATGTCCGGTTAAACTGATTTTTTTTTGCTACTCATACCTATGCAGAGGGATCTTCTCAACTAACGGTTGGCACCTGCTAGGAGTTAGATAAGGGTTTGCAGAATTCAAGGGAGGTTGGACTTTGTCCGCTTGTGGCTATGTAGGGATTCTAGACTAATTCCCCTTTTGACTCCGCCTCCAGTTTCTGCTGCTCCTTCCCTACATTGTGCTCCTGAGTCTTGTTTCAGTTCAAGGGTCTTGCTAATAAGCCATAGTCTGGTAATACTTTCTCAGGATCATAAGATGAGGGTACTCTTGATGAGATGCAGATATACAAGAACAACAGATAAAATTTATGAATTTATGAATTTTGATCACTTGACCATGGGAATGCTGCAGTGATCGCAAGTATGAAAACGGTCACAAGTCACTTTTTTCAGTACTGTTGCCACTTCGAACAGTCACTAAACGAATGATTGCAAGTTGCCTATTCATGCAAGTACCTGTATTGACGTAGGTGCATTTAATTTTGCGCCCCAAATTTAAGAACAAGTTGCTTTTTTTACTGCATGGGTAACTCAGCATCTCCAGCCTGCCAAGGTATATACCGCCTTTTATCTCTGCATGAGTTCAAGACATCCATTTTTGGAAAAGCAGAGAATTCTTCTGCAGTTTTCTGACACTACACGGGATTAAGAAGCTGCCCCATGTGATATATCACATCCCTTGTGCCTTTGGGAGGCGGGGTGCCTTGAAAGCCTGGCTGAGGAGGTCAGTTCCCAACGCCTTAGCAGATCCTGTATGGAGCTGGAGGCCAGATCAGATGATCTCTAAGGCTCGTCTCCAATTCAACACTGAAACACGATCAGATTGTTGATATCAATGGAGATTCTCAATCGTCCAGGTCACGGTGCTTTTTCCAAAAGGCAACCGGACGTTCTTGCTGTTTTGTTTTGTTTTTTCCTTTGAAAACATTTCGCTTCTCAGAATAACGGAACAACAGAGTTGGAAGGGGTCTTGGAGGTCTTCTAGTCCAGGGGGTCCCCAACCCGTGGTCTGTGGACCGGCACCAGGCTGGTGGCGCCCCAAAGGTTGGGGGCCTCTGCCCTAGAGGGAGAGGCCGAACGGCAGTTTGTGCAGAGACACAATCAACAGCCCCAGGCAGAGCTGCTTTGGGCCAATCTTTTTAAAATTTCATGACATTATTGGTGGCAGTTTTATGATCATCTTCTGGCACAAAATTAGAGTTTTAGCTCAGTCATCTGAGAAAAGATCTTTTTCAAAAAGAAAGCTGGTGGCTCTTTTGATGTTCGACACCCCAGGTCATGGGTAGGCAAACTTGGCTCTCTTATGACTCGTGGACTTCAACTCCCAGAATTCCTGAGCCCGCATGGCTCAGCATGGAAACCTCTCTATTTCTCCTCAGCGTGGCTGGCCCAGGAATTCTGGGAGTTGAAGTCCACGAGTCATAAAGCGGCCTAGGCCAGGGGTAGGCCATCATGGCTTTTATGACTCGTTGACTTCAACTCCCAGAATTCCTGAGCCAGCATGGCTTAGCATGGAAACCTCTCCTTTCCCCCTCAGCATAGCTGACTCAGGAATTCTGGGAGTTGAAGTCCGCAAGTCATAAAGCGGCCTAGGCCAGGGGTGGGCAATCTTGGCTCTTTTTATGACTCGTGGACTTCAACTCCCAGAATTCCTGAGCCAGCATGGCTCAGCATGGAAACCTCTCCTTTTCCCCTCAGCATAGCTGACTCAGGAATTCTGGGAGTTGAAGTCCACAAGTCCTAAAGTGGCCTAGGCCTAGGCCAGGGGTAGGCAATCTTGGCTCTTTTTATGACTCGTGGACTTCAACTCCCAGAATTCCTGAGCCAGCATGGCTCAGCTTAGAGACCTCTCCCTTTCCCCTCAGTGTGGCTGGCTGAGGAATTCTGGGAGTTGAAGTCCACGAGTCATAAAAGAGCCAAGGTTGCCTACCCCCTGACCCAGGTCTACCAACGCTGAATTCTGAGTCCTGCCACTGGCAAAAATCAATGAATTGGCCAGCCTGCGGAAAGGGAATGAAATTCTCTGGATTGCCTTTCGTTTTCTCTCCCGCTAACAAAGAGAAGATAGACAAGGAGGGCGTGCAAATCTCTTAAGGAGGCACTGGGACCAGAAAAACTCTCATTCCTTCCCCAAGTTCTCCTTTTATAGAAAGGTATCCTATTATAGCTGCTTGCCGAGCAGGACGTTTTCCTCCTTGCTCAAATATGGTTGCGTGAAATTGGGCGTTCGCTCCTTTCCCAGGATTTCAGGAGGCAAGTCCATAAGTGGAGTTAAGTCACAGCCCTTTCTTTTCTTCAGCCGGGTTTAGGTGTCCTTGGGATTTTGGCAGGGAAGAATTAAGAGCAGTAAATAAATGGCCTTGAAAAAACACAGTTTGCTCATCAAAGAAATCTTCCCTATTATGGGTTAAACAAGGAGGGGCAATTCGGAATGAATTTTAAGAGCAGGCTGAAGGCTTCGGTATAGATTTGCAGCCGGTTCTCAGAATGCATGGCGGCGTCTGCGTCTTCTACAGGTCGTCCTCGACTTATGACCACAACGCAGCCCCAAATTTCTGCTGTTAAGTGAGACGTTTGTTAAATGGGTTAATAATAATAATAATAATAATAATAATAATAATAATAATAATAATAATAATAATAATAATAATAACTATTATTATTATTATTATTATTATTATTATTATTATTATTATTATTATTATTATTATTATTATTATTTGGAAGGGACCTTGGTGGTCATCTAGTCCAACCCCCTGCTCAGGCAGGAAACCTTATACCATTTCAGGCAAATGGCTGTCCAGTCTCTTCTTAAAAACCTCCAGTGTTGGAGCATTCACCACCTCTGGAGGCAGGTTGTTCCACTGGTTAATTGTTCTAACTGTCAGGAAGTTTCTCCTTAGTTCTAGGTTGCTTCTCTCCTTGACTAGTTTCCATCTGTTGCTTCTTGTTGTCCTGCTTTCAGGTGCTTTGGAGAATAGCTTGACTCCCTCTTCTTTGTGGCAGCCCCTGAGATATTGGAACACTGCTATCATGTCACCCCTAGGCCTTCTCTTCGTTAAACTACACATACCCAGTTCCAGCAACCTTTCCCTATATGTTTTAGCCTCCAGTCCCCCAATCATCTTTGTTGCTCTTCTCTGTACCCTTTCTAGAGTCTCAACATCTTTTTTACATCGTGGTGACCAAAACTGGATGCAGTATTCCAGGTGTGGCCTTACCAAAGCATTGTAAAGTGGTATTAGTACTTCACGTGATCTTGATTCTATCCCTCTGTTAATGCAGCCTAGCACTGTGTTGGCTTTTTGGCAGCTGCAGCAAGGTTCTTGCCACAGTTGTTAAGCGAATCGCTGCATTTGTTAAGCGAGTCAGGCGGTTGTTAAGTGAATCCAGGTCCTCCATTGACTTTGCTTGTCGGAAGGTCGCCTAAGGGGGATCACAGTTCGCTTAGTGACTGTTCGAAGTTACAGTGGCACTGAAAAAAGTGCCCCCCAAGCCACAGCCGAGCAAGACACCTGCCTGCCTGCCCGGCGGCGCTCTTCCTCCTGTCCGAGGTTTTCATTGTTGGGAGCATTTCTGTTGAGGATTGGCAGCGGGGGTGGGGTGGGGTGGGGTCTTTGGTTTTATTCTCCCCCCATCTGCTGGGTGGTTGCAGCAGGTTTTGGTCACTTCACATGACCCTGGGACACTATGACCGTCATAAATATGAATCAGTTGCCAAGCATCTGAATGTAAATCACAAGACCCTGGAGATGCTGCAACATTCCAGCTGATCGGCGCTTCTTCTGGGCTCAGAAGCGTAAGGATCGGTGTCAAGTTCCAGCTGGAACCTGGCGCTGATCCTGGCGCTTCCACTGAGCCCTGACAGCCCTGCAGCTCCAGCCGTCTCTCGCTCAGGCTTGTGCGGTGCTGCCACCAGTTCAGCTCATTCCCCTCACCCACTACCACTTTTCTAGGATGGTCGTTTACCACCTGCCAGGTGCCAATGTACCACAGGTGGTACCCGTACCACTGGTTGAAAAGCCCTGCTCTAAGCACATAGTGTATATAAGCAGCGTCCTGAATCCCAGGGAGCGAACTTCCTACGATCTTCTCTACTGTCCTTACCACTCTCTGTATGGACCTTCTATCTGAGGCACGGCTGCCGCCAAGCCAGACAGTGATGTAGTTTGTTAAAATGTTAAAATGTTCTCAATTGTGCATCTGTAAAAAGTGGCTAGGACAGAAGGAGAAAGATGTGCTCTCCTCATCCGACACAGGAAATGCAGACGCTGGTTTGCACACTTCGCTAAGGATGAGGTGTGGAGAGACCACTTCAGATTGTTAGTTATCTGCACCCCAAGATACGTAATACTGTTGACCACCTCTACAGCTGCATCCTTGATACTGAGTGCAATGTGACTATGCCGGCTCTTTCTAAAATCTACAACATTCTCCTTTGTTTTATCAACATTTAGCACCAAGTTACTTTATTTTTTTTGCACCAGTCCACCAATTTTGCTTCTTATCCAAGAAGCTTCTTCAGTTCTAACAGTCTAGTGGGGAATGGAAGGATTTATTCAAAATCGAATTTGGGTCGGTCAAATCCCGGGACCAGGGATTTACTTTGCCAAGCTTTTGGATTCATGCTGGAGCCCATTTTCAGGGAATTTCTCTCTACTGAAATATGTGCTTTGGGCCATTCGGTAAATTGTGTTTATGTTGTGCCTTCTTATTGGCTGATTGGCCTGTTGATGACTGGCGATTGGCTGTCATTCCCTTGTGCTGCCAAGCCCTTGGATCCTAAGCACCTGATAAGCTGGTGGTAAATCAGCACTCCTGTTGACTGATGACGGGCCCGTTTCCCAGGCTTCAATCATTTCCCTGGCTGTTTTTGTACTTGCTTGGCCAACAATCTTAGTAGCTGAGAAATTGAATATATGTCCCTGTTCATTGCAATGTGAGGCTACCAATGAGTTTGGGTCTCCTGGTCTGTCCGCTCACTTGTATTCTTGCATTCTGGTGGTTAGCTTCCTCCCTGTTTGTCCTACAGAGTCAGATTCAATCTCGCTTCATTATCCCGGGACACGTATATTTGCCTTCATTGGAAAGGATTTATGTTCTTGGCCGTCCTTCCATACTTGCATTCCCCACCAGTCATTTTGAACTGAAGGCCTTGGTAAGGCCACACTTGGAATACTGCATCCAGTTTTGGTCACCACGATGTAAAAAAGATGACTCTAGAAAGAGTGTAGAGAAGAGCAACAAAGATGATCAGGGGACTGGAGACTAAATATATAAAGAACGGTTGCTGGAATTGGCTATGTCTAGTTTAATGAAGAGAAGGAGGAGTGGGGACATGATAGCAGCCTTCCAATATCTCAGGGGCTGCCTGAAAAGAGACAGAGTCAAGATATTCTCCAAAGTGCCTGAAAGCAGGACAAGAAGCAACAGATGGAAACTCATCAAGGAGAGAAGCAACCTGGAATTAAGGAGAAATTTTCTGACAGTTAGAACAATTAACCAGTGGAACAACCTGCCTCCAGAAGCTGTGAATGCTCCAACACTGGAAGTTTTGAAAAAGAGGTTGGACAGCCATTTGTCTGAAATGGTATAGGGTTTCCTGCCCGAGCAGGCAGTTGGACTAGATGACCTCCAAGGTCCCTTTTTGTAACAGGTTTTCCCAGCATTATATCAGCACCCTCAGGTGTTCAGCGATTCCTTGCTGGTGAACGTAGGCTGAAGAACTGTGTTATCCTTACTACACCTAGCATAGCTACTAAATGTGTTGTCTATAAAGGCGCTTAGGGGAGAAATGTTGGCTTGCCTTCTTTCTTCTTTCAAGGCTCCGAGAGATGGGAGAACATTTTTTTTTCAAGCAACTAACTTTTGTGGCCTGTTTGTAAATCTGGTTTTAGCCTTTCTTACTCTCACACCAGTCTGAGAAGGAGGAGATTTGTCCAAGATAAGTGTAAATTTATGTTCAGGATTAACATAAATTTGGTCTGAGATGCAGAGGAAAAGTTAACAGGAGTGGACGAAAGAGCAAAGATTTAGCTCCAATTAGTTCAAAGGAAAATATCTGAGTTAATTAGTTTTTGAAGTTGTGTTTTTGAATGTAGCAATTGTTTGCCCAGTAATTTCACAGTCTCTTTCTTTCTTTCTTTCTTTCTTTCTTTCTTTCTTTCTTTCTTTCTTTCTTTCTTTCTTTCTTTCTTTCTTTCTTTCTCTTTCCTTCCTTCCTTCCTTCCTCCTTAATTTCTTTCTTTCTTTCTTTCTTTCTTTCTTTCCTCCTTCCTTCCTTCCTTCCTCCTTAATTTCTTTCTTTCTTTCTTTCTTTCCTTCCTTCCTTCCTTCCTTCCTTCCTTCCTTCCTTCCTTCCTTCCTTCCTCCTTAATTTCTTTCTTCCTCCCTCCCTTCCTTCCTTCCTTCCTTCCTTCCTTCCTTCCTTCCTCCTTAATTTCTTCCTTCCTTCCTTCCTTCCTTCCTTCCTTCCTTCCTTCCTTCCTTCCTTCCTTCCTTCCTTCCTTCCTTCCTTCCTTCCTTCCTTCCTTCCTTCCTTTTGGAGAACTAGCTTTTTTTCTGTTTTCTTTAAAAAGGCTGAGTTATTAAATTTGGCCATGATGTTCATATTTGAAAGCTGGATAAAAATAATTACTGAGGAGCTCAGACAACTCTGTGGTCAGCTTAAATACAGTAGTAAGATTTGTGAACTTGTTTAAATGTCCTTTTAATGAAGTGTTAGCAATTTTTTTTCATTTAAAAATAATGATGATTTCTTTGGAGGCATTAATTAGCTAAAATGAGTATGTATATGTGTGTGTGTGTGTGTGTGTGTATGTGTGTGTGTGTTCCTCTCCCCCCAACCAAATGTAAATACATAAACTTTTACTGACTGGAGTTACATTTTTGTAATTTATTTTCTCTTCATTAATTCATTAGGTGGGGGACCACCCAGAATTTGTCTGACATAACTGCCTTTTTAAAAAAGTTTGCTTGGCTTTAAACCTGCCAAGTCTACTATATAGCTGATTATTTATAGCATAAGTGTTTGTGCACTCACAAGGAAAGGCAAAGGATTAAAAAAAAAAGTATGAATCCAAGAGGCAATTCATACATATATTTATAAATGCATTCTGGTACTCAAATTCTACTCTGGGGTAGAAATTTTATTTATCAAGCAAACTATCAATCAATCAGTCAGTCCACACCTGACGCACATATTCTATTATCCAGAGGATTCACAGGCAGAACTGACATTAAATGGCTATAAAGCCCTACAAGTCTTAGTCCCAATGCAGGTAGTTCTCGACCTATGACCATAACTGAGTCCCAAATTTACGTTGCTAAACGAGACATTTGTTAAATGAGTTTTGCCCCAGTTTACAATTTTTCTTGCCACAGTTGTTAAGTGAATCACTGCAGTTAATAATAAAGTTGGAAGGGACCTTTGGAGGTCATCTAGTCCAACCCCCTGCTCGGGCAGGAAACCCTATACCATTTCAGACAAATGGCTGTCCAGTCTCTTCGTAAAAACTTCCAGGGTTGGAACATTCACCACTTCTGGAGGCAGGTTGTTCCATTGGTTAATTGTCCTCACTGTCAGGAAGTTTCTCCTTAGTTCTAGGTTGCTTCTCTCCTTGGTTAGTTTCCATCTGTTGCATCTTCTCCTGCCTTCAGGTGCTTTTGAGGAGAACAGCTTGACTCCCTCTTCTTTGGGGCAACCCCTGAGATACTGGAAGACTGCTATTATGTCCCCCCTCATCCTTCTCTTCATTAAACCAGACAGACCCAATTCCAGCAACCGTTCTCTATATGTTCTGGCCTCCAGCCCACTGATCATCTTTGTTGCTCTTCTCTGCACTCTTTCCAGAGTCTCAACATCTTTTTCAAAAGTCACTGTATGGCATTGAAAAAAGTGACTTAGGACCATTTTTCACACTAATGACCCTTGCAGCATCCCCAGGGTCACGTGATCAAATTTTGGTTGCCTGGCAACTGGCACTGCCCTGGGGTCATGTGATTGCCATTCGTAACGTTCCCAGCCGGCTTCTGACAAGCAAAGTCAGTTCGCTTAATGACCGCACGATTCACTGAAACAACCGCAATGATTTGCTTCACAAGTGTAAAATGGGGGCAAAACTCAACAACTGCCTTGCTTAGCAACAGAAATTTTGCGCTTGATAGTGGTCATTATACATAGTATAGTATAGTATAGTATAGTATAGTATAGTATAGTATAGTATAGTATAGTACAGTGTTTTCCAACCTTTTTTGGGCAAAGGCACACTTGTTTCATGAAAAAAATCACGAGGCACTCCACCATTAGAAAATGTTAAAAAATTTAACTCTGTGCCTATATTGACTATATATAAAGTAATTCTCTTGAATAGGAATCAAATAAACACAAAGAAAGTATTTTATAATTACTTTTCAATTTTTCCCATGGCACACCAGGCAACATCTTGCGGCACACTAGTGTGCCGCGGAACAGTGGTTGAAAAACACTGGTATAGTATAGTATAGTATAGTATAGTATAGTATAGTATTATATAGTATAGTATAGTATAGTACAGTACAGTACAGTGGCGAACCTATGGCCCGCATGCCAGAGGTGGCACTCAGAGCCCTCTCCGTGGGCACGCACACCGTTGCCCCAGCAGAATTTGCCAGAGTAGCGAGCACGTGGCGTTTGCATGCAACAGGGCAGGAAGTGAGCAAGCAAACGGCGTTGGCCCCGCGCGGATGCCCCGGAGATGGTGAGAGACTGGCCCTGGCCACGCTCACCCAGTCTGCCGTGACCACTGCAGCCACGCCCACCCAGTGGGCCACGCCCCACCCCCACCCCCCCTTGAGGGCACCACAATGCTGATGCAGCCCTGGCACTTTGCTAAAAATAAGTGGGTTTTGGGTTGCAGTTTGGGCACTCGGTCTCTAAAAGGTTTGCCATCACTGGTATAGTATAACATGACATAACATAACATAACATAACATAACATAACATAACATAACATAACATAACATAACATAACATAACATAACATAACATAACATAACATATACAGGGAAGGTGAATTGTGAACCCATCAGTTGAAGAATTCCGACTGGTGGGGTCCCGAAAGAGAGTTTTCTCTGCCCTTGCCCCCACCCCATGGAATATTCACACACACACACACACACACACACACACACACACACACACACACCAGAGGTGAGGCTGCCCCCCCCACTCTCCTGGCCTTCTGAAAAGGGGTTAAAACATGGCTCTGCGGACTTGCTTGGGGCTGGTTAGCGCCTTGAGGACTATCTCCTTGCCTTTTGTTTGCTAATTTTTAACAAGGTTTGAACATCTTTTGCCTCCTTCTAAATTATGCACTTGATAAATTTTAAATGCTCACATTTGAAATTTTTTATACTTTTAACTTTGTATTATCGTACATCACCCGGAGTCCCTCCCTGAGGGAGATTGGGTGGTTTAAAAAAAAACACGTGATTTTTTAAAAAAATAATAATAAATTAAATTAAAAATAAATAAAACTGTGATAAACTTTCCCTTAGGTGGGAGAGGGAGTCCTACAAATTCAGGAGAAAATAAGCCGTATTTGTGAGATAAACTTCCAACGGTTTAGACTAGAGATCTACGGTCCTTGAACTGTTTTCATACCCTACCGTTCTTCCTTTCTGCAGTTCGGAGCATCCAAACGGTTAGGCTCCTCTTTAAAATTGACGGGAATTCATTCAAAATGCAGTTTGGGCTTCCTTCTGAAGGTTGAACTTTGGAAGGACTGCGTCCTAAATGGAGATTTGTGGGTCAGGCCTTGACGCTTTCCGTGCAAACCTTTTTTGTGTGTGTGTTTTGTTTTTTAATGTTGCTTTGTGATACTGAAGGTTGAGACTCTGATTAGGCGGAGGGGAGCGACAGATTGCACCGGTATTTAATTTCCATTTGGTTAAGAATTGATTTTAAAAACCACAGCCCGACAAAGATGGCTTATCAAATATCACGAATCTATGAGCAAAGCCACCCTTTGGGCCCCAGGCCAATCACTTAACAGATAAATGACCTTCCAACAATAAAACATCAACCTACCAATGTCGGCTTTTATTGGCTGCTTGTTTCTGATTGCACTCTTTTCACAGACAATAAATAACTGCCCTGGCCATTGATGTCCTCCCAATCTTCCCATCAAGATGAGGGGAAGTGATAGTGCCACTTTACAGCTCTCTAGTGATGCTACACTTGCATCCCATTCTGGTCCCCACGATGTAAAAAAGATGTCGAGACTCTAGAAAGAGTGCAGAGAAGAGCAGCAAAGATGATCAGGGGACTGGAGGCTAACTCATATAAGGGACGGCTGCTGGAATTGGGCATGTCCAGTTTAATGAAAAGGGACACGGTGGCTCAGTGGGTTAGGACGCTGAGCTTGTCGATCAGAAGGTCGGCAGTTTGGCGGGTCGAATCCCGAGTGCCGCGTAGCAGAGTGAGCGCCCGTTAGTCGTCCCAGCTTCTGCCAATCTAGCAGTTCGAAAGCACGTAAAAAATGCAAATAGAAAAATAGGGACCACTATGGTGGGAAGGTAACAGCGTTCCGTGCGCCTTTGGCGTCTAGTCACGCCGGCCACATGACCACGGAGACGTCCTCGGACAAGCGCTGACTGTTCGGCTTTGAAACGGAGATGAGCACCGGCCCCTAGAGTCGGAAACGACTAGCACGCATGCGCGGGGGAACCTTTACCTTTAGTTTAATGAAGAGAAGGACGAGGGGGGACAGGATAGCAGCCTTCCAATATCTCAGGGGCTGCCCCCAAAAAGAGGGAGTCAAGCTATTCTTCAATGCACCAGAAGGCAAGAAAAGAAGCAACGGATGGAAACTAATCAAAGGAGAGAAGCAACCTGGAAGTAAGGAGAAACTTCCTGACAGTGAGAGCAATTAACCAGTGGAACAACCTGCCTCCTGGAAATGAGGGTGCTCCATCATTGGAAGTTTTTGAAATCCGCCCCCCCCCTCTCTCTCTCTCCCCCTCTTCCTGTCCCTCCCCCACATTCCCTCTGAACTGAAGAATATCTGCCTTCACTTTTATTTAAGGAGCTCTGCTTTTTCTCAGGAAGACATTTTCATTGCAGATTAACGGCCCTGACTGAGCCAAAGCTCGTTGAAATCGAGCTAGCTTGATGCTGGATTCCATTAAAAAAGAGAAGAACTGCTGAGATTGCCCATTGGCGATAGTTCGCTTTCCCCCTGCTAACGGTTGATAGAGGTGGAATATTTTTAGAGATGCTTTTATGGGTGTGTCAGGATGCGTGTCCTTACGTTGTCCTTTGTTGTCATGACCTCTTTTGTAAAATAACTAGATCACTGTGTTGGGCTGGATTGATGCAGCTTTTCTCATTGGCCAGCCGTAACATTGGCCCAAAGTATAATGTCTAAATTGAGGGAGGCTTAAAGAAACACACACACACACACACACACACACACACACACAAACACATATTAGATTTCTGGTTTAGCTATAACAATTAGACAGCTAGTTCAAAGAATGTTCAAGACCTCAACGAATATGCAGTTTAATCAACAGTACCACAGCTGTCTCAGTGGTCCATTAGATTCAACCTCAGTTGGATTGCTGAGTGGATAGGGCTCTTTTTCGCCCACCTTAATGTCCCGTCAACTGCATACATAAGAGCAGTCACAGAGGGCTATAAGAAAGTGGGGTTGTGCATATTACCTATTTGAGTAAAGAAACGTCTGCAAGAAAACAACCAAGCTTAAAGGTAAAGGTTCCCCCGCACATGCGTGCTAGTCGTTTCCGACCCTAGGGGCTGGTGCTCATCTCCGTTTCAAAGCCGAAGAGCCAGCGCTTGTCCGAGGACGTCTCCGTGGTCATGTGGCCGGCATGACTAGACGCCAAAGGCGCACGGAACGCTGTTACCTTCCCACCCGTAGTGGTCCCTATTTTTCTACTTGCATTTTTACGTGCTTTCGAACTGCTAGGTTGGCAGAAGCTGGGACGCGTAACAGGCGCTCACTCTGCTACGCAGCACTCGGGATTCGACCCGCCAAACTGCCGACCTTCTGATCGACAAGCTCAGCGTCCTAACCCACTGAGCAAAACAACCAAGCTTAGAAGGCACCATGGACAGCACTGTCCTTTCCTCCTCTTCCTCCTCTCCTCCTCCTCCCACACCCCATTCCCTGCTAGCACTGATGATGTTACCTAGATGGGTCATGAAAACGTCTACAAGAAAACAACCAAGCTCAGAGAGCACCAAGGACTCCACAAGAGATCAACATTTCCCCCTCCCCATGCACTGATAGGTCAAGCCACGTATGTAAACAGCGAGACAACCCCTACCCCTCCCTTCTAGCACTGATGATGTTACCTAGTTGGGTCATGAAACGTCTGCAAAAAAACCCAACCAAGCTCAGAGAATCCCAGAGGTCCCATAGGCCAGGTTAGGTCTTTTTACCTTGTTTAAAAAAAAGCTTCCATAAAAAATTAATTTTCGGATAAGTTTGTGTCAGTAAGAACTACTGGGGAACTTGCCAAGTTCTGCTTTGTAAAAAATAAAATAAAAATAAAGTTGACTCTGGTGATTTTATGCAACGTGAAAGGCTGCCCAGGTCTGACCCCACTTATGCTTGAGCTGGAAGAAGGAGGCCTTTTGCTAGCAGATGTAATTTTCCTTATGCCTAATGAACTTTATAGGGTCATTCCTTACTCGGACGACTTAAGAAAGGATATTTGTCTGTTTGTTTGTTTGTACAAATAACTCAAGATGGCAAACATGTTGGAACACACCTTCCTCCTCTTATTTCCCTACAGCAACAACCCTGTCAGGTGGGTTAGGGTTAGTCTGAGAGAAAAAGACTGGCCTGAAGTCGCCCAGCTGGGTTTCATGGCTAAGGCCGGACTAGAACTCACCGTCTCCTGGTGATTGGCCCAGGGTCGCTCACCTGGCTTTCATGCCTAAGGCCGGACTAGAACTCACCGTCTCCTGGTGATTGGCCCAAGGTCACCCAGCTGGCTTTCATGCCTAAGGCCAGACTAGAATTCACCGTCTCCTGGTGATTGGCCCAAAGTCGCCCAGCTGGATTTCATGGCTAAGGCCGGACTAGAATTCACCGTCTCCTGGTGATTGGCCCAAAGTCGCCCAACTGGCTTTCATGGCTAAGGCCGGACTAGAACTCACCGTCTCCTGGTGATTGGCCCAAAGTCGCCCAGCTGGCTTTCATGCCTAAGGCCGGACTAGAACTCACTGTCTCCTGGTGATTGGCCCAAAGTCACCCAGATGGCTTTCATGGCTAAGGCCGGACTAGAACTCACTGTTTCCTGGTGATTGGCCCAAAGTCACCGAGCTGGCTTTCGTGCCTAAGTCGGTACTAGCACTCCCATTTTCTAGCCTGGTGCTGTAACCACTGAGGGAATCCCTGGGCTTCCAACGTCATAGAACCAAACGGCTGTTTGCACTGCTCACCTTCCATTTTCTGTGCTATTTCACAGGTCCTGGTGAGCGAGGACTCCGATAGTGACGGCGTCGTAGCGCACTTCCCCGCCCACGAGAAGCCCATCTGCTGCATGGCTTTCAACCCCAGCGGTAAGCATTTCCCCCCCCTTGCGGCTCATTATGGATCGCTTTGCTTGCTAGGACATCTTTCACAACGTTTTATTTGTTTGCCGCTTGAAATAGCAGTTCAGAATGGTACCTTGGCAGTGGAAGAGCCTTATTTCGTCTCAGGTGAAAGACACAAACGAGCCCTTTTGTTTATCTGATCTGACTTTGCCCCCCCTCCCAAGACCGCCCCGGTCCCCAAAGAGCATCCTTTGGGCATCCTTTAACTACAGATGCTCCTCGAGTTACGAAAATAACGCTGTTACCTTCCCACTGTAGTGGTCCCTATTTTTCTACTTGCATTTTTACGTGCTTTTGAACTGCTAGGTTGGCAGAAGCTGGGACGAGTAACAGGCGCTCACTCTGTTACACGGCACTCGGGATTCGACCCGCCAAACTGCCGACCTTCTGATCGACAAGCTCAGCGTCCTAACCCACTGAGCCACCGCGTCCCTTAATGTCCTAGGGAGAGTCAACTGTAGCATTATTAGGACCAAGCAATATTTTCAATGCCACCCTCTGGGCATAAGGAGCTTTTTTAAAGCCAGATGATGACAATAACAGACTGTGTTTGTTGTAAAACAGGATTAGGACACCTTTTTGAAGAATTGGTACCTTAACCAAAAAGGAATCTCTTCAAGCAATTTTAATCAACTATATGTATATAGTCACGACCTTACTTGCCACAACTGTTCAGCGAATCGCTGCGGTTGTTCAGTTAGTAACAGGCTTCTCACAAAGGTGCTGTTTTTTTCTTTTCTTCCAAAAGGCAACTGGGCTTTTCTTGGTTTCCCCCCCCTCCCCCTTGGGAGATGTTTCGCTTCTCACCCAAGAAGCTTCTTCAGTTCCGACTTCAGTTCTGACAGCTGTGAAGTAGTGACTCTGGATTCCCCGTCGATTTTGTTTGTCAGAAGGTCCCGAAAGGGGATCACGTGACACGGGGACACGGCAACGGTCATAAATATGAACCGTCCGAATTTTGATCACGTGACCGTTTAGATGGCGGCACGGTCCTAAGCGTGAAAAATGGCCCTAAGTCTGCTTTTTGTCAGTACCGTTATAACTGCAAAGGGTCACTAAATGATCTGTTGTAAGTTGAGGACTTCCTTCCTTCCATTGGGAAAGGGTGGATACCTGCTTCGTCTGGGAAGACACCAATTGTGCATGTTCGTATTAATACGTAAGTCAGTATATCAGAAGATCTGTTGTTGAAAGCTAATATATTGGGAACCACCTGATCTCTCTGGTGGGTTAAGAGTTGGGTAAACATGACGGTACGTCTTGGCCGAGGCTGTTAATCAAGAGAAAGAGAATGAAACTTCTGGTCTGATGGCCCCCATTTTCTCAGACCACATTTGGAGTTCTGCAGCATTAAATTTGCATTGGGTCAAGATGTCACCGCCGATAAATGGAGGAAATGGGCATTAATGTATTTCAGAAGTAAGGTAATTGAACGTTCCTCCTCTCTTGTCAGTTTCCATTGGAAGAGAAATACCCCTGCCTCTCCGGAAAATGTACTTGATTTCTTGAGGTTTGCATAAATATTCTCCTAAATTTAATACCACTTATCCTTTTCCACTTAACCTG
>NC_139512.1:353938875-354216375 GCF_947247035.1 Vipera ursinii | reverse complement strand
GACGCGGCTTAACCAGTTGTCGGATTCGTGCCGTTTGCCAGATCTGAAGATCTAGCAGTTCTTCACAATTCTGCTAGGTTTCCAAGGAGGCTTCGGCGGCCCCGTTCAGGCTTGCTCTGAAAGCTGGTGCTACTTAATCAGGATTGGTCTTTTCACTGATCTCAGTAGAGGAGGCTAAGTTTCATCAAGCGAATCCCTCTTGCCCTCTTAAAAATCACTTGGGTGATGGGTCTGATGACAGTGACCCATCAGTGATGGGTCTGATGACAGTGACCTCCACTGTTAATCTAGGCCGCCTCATAAATCGGAGGCATCTGTGAATTCGGGAAATACAGAAGAGAATATTTGTAGCTCAGGGCTGAACTGTGGAGTCCTTGGTGTTCTCTTGAGCTTGGTGGCTTTCTTGCAGATGTTTCATTACCAAACGAGGTAGTGGTAGAGGAGGAGGAGGAGGAGGAGGAGGAGGAGGAGGAGGAGGAGGAAGAAGAGGAATAATGTGGGGTCCTTGGTGTTCTCTGAGCTTGGTTGCTTTCTTGCAGATGTTTCATTACCAAACGAGGTAGTGGTAGAGGAGGAGGAGGAGGAGGAGGAGGAGGAGGAGGAGGAGGAGGAGGAGGAATAATGTGGGGTCCTTGGTGTTCTCTGAGCTTGGTTGCTTTCTTGCAGATGTTTCATTACCAAACGAGGTAGTGGTAGAGGAGGAGGAGGAGGAGGAGGAGGAGGAGGAGGAGGAGGAGGAGGAGGAATAATGTGGGGTCCTTGGTGTTCTCTGAGCTTGGTTGCTTTCTTGCAGATGTTTCATTACCAGACGAGGTAGTGGTAGAGGAGGAGGAGGAGGAGGAGGAGGAGGAGGAGGAGGAATAATGTGGGGTCCTTGGTGTTTTCTGAGCTTGGTTGCTTTCTTGCAGATATTTCATTACCAAACAAGGTAGTGGTAGAGGAGGAGGAGGAGGAGGAGGAGGAGGAGGAGGAGGAGGAGGAGGAGGAGGAGGAGGAGGAGGAGGAGGAATAATGTGGGGTCCTTGGTGTTCTCTGAGCTTGGTTGCTTTCTTGCAGATGTTTCATTACCGAACGAGGTAAATGAAACTAGACACTTTGCTAGACACTGTGAACCCATGCTGGCTGGGGAATTCTGGGAATTAAAGTCCACACATTTCCAAGAGGCCCACGTTGAGGAACACTGGAGCTGGCCATTAGTCAGTTTAGTCAAGTGTGAGGGATTTATCACGAGCATAGATTCTCCATCAGAGTTTCTTCTCAAACTGCTAGAGGAATTACTACTGTATATTGGAACATTCAAAAATTTATTCCTTTAAAAGGTTGTTCTCCCATATGAATGAATGAGTCCCCTCTTTGAGGGAGCTGGGCAGGTTAAAAATGTAAGCAATGATTAAATAAAGGAAACGATTTTTGACTCATGAAGCCGTTTCAACGTAGATTATTACTCTCATCCTACCTTTTTGCCCATGTTCTGGAAAGTCCTGCCTTTTGCTGTCCTGACTACTTGAATCTACAAAGAATAGAATAGAGCTGGAAGGGACCTTGGAGGTCTTCTAGTCCAGCCCCCTGCTCAAGCAGGAGAACCTACACCATCTCAGACAGGTGAATGTCTAGTCTCTTCTTAAAAACCTTAGTCCCACCCAGTCTGCCTTTACCACCACAGCCACACCCACCCAATGGGCCATGCCCACCCCATTGGCCACACCCACCCATTGCCCACACCCACCCGGCACCCAACAATACATAAGTGGGTTTTGGGTTGCAGTTTGGGCACTCGGTCTGTAAAAGGTTCACCGTCACTGACCTATACCATCCAACGAATGTCCAGTCAACCAGTGGAACAGCTTGCCTCCAGAAATCGTGGGTGCTCCGTCAGTGGAGATTTTTAAGAAGACACTGGACATTCACCTGTCTGAGACAGTGTAGATTCTCCTGCTTAAGCAGGGGGATGGATTAGAAGACCTCCAAGGTCCCTTCCTACTCTACTCTACTCTATTCTATCTCTTCTTAAAAATCTCCAGTGATGGAGCGCCCATGATTTCTGGTGGCAAGCTGTTTCACTGGTCAATTGTCCTCACTGTCAGGAAGTTTCTCCCTAATTCCAGGTTGCTTCTCTCTTTGATCAGTTTCCAGCCATTGTTTCTCGTCCTTCCCTCTGGTGCTCTGGTGAACAATGTGACCCCCTCTTCCTTGTGGCAGCCCCTCAAATACTGGAATACTGCTGTCATGTCTGCCCTATTTCTTCTTTTCTCTAGACCAGCCAAACCCAAGTCCCGCAGCCGTTCTTCGTACGTTTTAGTCTCCAGGCCTTGGATCATCTTAGTTGCTCCTCTCTGAATTTTTTCTGAACTCTCAACATCTTTTTTTTTTTTTTTTGCGATATGGTGACCAAAACTGGCTGCAGTATTCCAGGTGTGGTCTTACTATGGCTTTATAAAGCGGGACTAATACTTTGCGTGATCTTGATTCTATGCCTCTATTTATACAACCCAGGATTGTGTTAGCTTTTTTGGTTGCTGCTGCACATTTTCATCTGGGAATGCAGCATTTATGAACAGGCAACTGTTGATGCCTATTTATACAATGTCATTAGCACTTAGCCGTCAGCAATTATACAGGCCCTAAAGACTTATTTTCATAGACTGTATAATAGCCCTCTTCAAAGCAATGGGGCTGCCTGTTAAGAAGGTTTTCCTGTGACTTTTGGGAAGTCCATAAATCACAGACATACTTTATTATGCCTGTTTGTTTGTTTATAAAGTAGGCTTGGGGGAGCTAACAATCAGAAACAATTATCAAGTCAAAAATTGTCTGAGAAGTGGTATGTTGCGGGTAGTAAGGTGGTAAAAAGCATAGTTTTACTTCTTGGATGGATACAGTGATCTTCAGTAAACTTGTTCTGACTTGCAGTTTAGGAATAATTAATGTTGGTTTGCTTTGAAGGGCTGTTGTGAAGATGCTGACAGGCCTGAAAGACCAGCTCCACAGGTGAAGGTTCAATTAAATTAATTCATTACTAAAAAAACCCATGCGCAGGAATCTTCTCAGCTAAGGGTTAGCACCTGCTAGGAGTTAGATGTTTGTGACTATGTACAGATTCTAGGCTGGTCCCTCTTTTGACTCCACCTGTGGATTCTGCCCCTCCTTCTCCTACAGATAACCGCTTAAGATATTCTGAGAATTATTTATTTAAAATATTGTCCTTTCTAAGTGACATGGGTCCAGGGTATCTGAAAAATTGTTCCAGCAGAAGCAGCTTGCTGCAGACGCTGTCCAAGGAATTCTGTTTGGCACAAGGTCAAGAAAGAGCCTTTTCCACTTTGGCCCCGATCCTGCGGAAACTTGTACCACTGGAAGTGAGAATTGGCTCCAGCCTTTCTAGGGAAAGGAATCAATACCTGGTTTATCTAGAAGGGGGTGGGGTTTGCTCTCTTTTTATACAGAACTGGCTTGCCCTGTCAGTGTTGGTAGGGATGTTTTTGGAGCTTCCTTTATTAGGCTGTTGTCTGTTGTTAATTTGTAGGTCTGGTGGACTTCAACTCCCAGAATTCCTCAGCCAGGATGCTTTAAGATAGGGGTCTTCAAACATGGCCCTTTTATGACCTGGGGACTTCAATTTACAGAATTCCTAGCCAGAGTGCCTGGCTGAGGAATCCTGGGAGTTGAAGTCCACCAGTCATCAAAGGGCCAGGTGTGAAGACGCCTGATCTAGAATACTAGCACCTCTAGCGGGACCCATCATCGGCGCTTGCCATGTATCTTCTTTACAAAATGTTTCTGGATCTAGGAAGTTCTACTTTCATTTCCTACGGAGTTGTTAGGTAGGATATTGCCGCTATCTGAGGCCCCACAGTTAATTAATCCAGCGAGCGTCTTATAGGATGCTTTGCCAGAGGCTGCTTCCAACCTGGTTTAAGCTGAGGTGTCCTTTGGTACTCCCTGAACTTGCTTGTCTCCTTGCAGACGTTTCACTGCCCAAACTAGGTAACATCTTCAATGCTAGTCCTTCCCCTTGTTTAAGCTCTGAGGGGAAATGGAGAAGAGTCCCAGAGTGTGCATTGCTAAAGAGATGTATGCCAGATGTGTCCAGCACACTCACACAAAATTCAGTTGTAGGCAGGGCGCTCATCTCCTCCAGGTTCAGAAGTGGTGAGAATGGAACAGCCGTTTGTCTGAAAGAGTATAGGTTTTCTTGTCTGAGCAGGGGGTTGGACTAGATGACCTCCCACGTCCTTTGCAACTCGGTTATTCTGTTTTTCTTGGCACGCACCGTGCAATGTATGGATTTATTCTTAGTGCCAAATTGAAGTGTGCAGTTGAACTCTTGTGGTGAGCCAGCCAGTCCAACAGCTGCACTGAGTATGTTTTTCAATTTCCCCACTGCCTTTCTTGTTTATTAGCTATGACTCTTGAGGTCAGAATTAAAACAAATATTTTCATGGCAGCATTTATAACGCTGGCAACTTTGGCTCAGCACCATGAACTGGGCCAGGGGTTTGCACGGAGGGGTGCGGGACAACCCCATCAGACATTAAATACAATTGTTAACTGAATCTCCTCTTGGCCCCTGTCTCCTCTCACCATAACTACATCATCTGTAAATCACACAACTGATTAAAAAAAAAACCCAACAACCTCACAATTTGGACTTGGAGATGATGTTAGCAGAACTGGCTGCACTTTTTTTAAGGGGGCCCTGGATGGAGAAGAATAAAGGGGGATGTGGACATGAAAAAGCACACACATTTCCACGGCTTGCTTTGAGATATTTTATTTTCATGTACTTTATTTATTTATTTGTATCCCGCCTTTATTTTATTTTATTTTTTCAAATAACTCAAAGTGGCAAACATATCCAACACACATTTCTCCTCCTCTTTTCCCCACAACAACAACCTTGTGAGGTGGCTTGGGTTGAAAGAGAGAGATTGGCCCAGAGTCACCCAGCTGGCTTTCGTGACTAAGGCAGGACTAGAACTCAACGTCTCCTGCTGATTGGCCCAAAGTCAGTCAGTTGGCTTTCATCCCTAAATCAGGACTAGAACTCACTGTCTCCTGGTGATCACACAAAATCACCCAGTCAGCTTTCACGGCTAAGGCGGAACTAGAACTCACCATCTCCTGGTGATCAGCCCAAAGTCACCCAGCTGGCTTTCATGCCAAAGGCCGAACTAGAACTCACCCTCTCCTGGTGTTTGGCCCAAAGTCACCCAGGGGGCTTTCATGCCTAAGGCGGAACTAGAACTCACCTTCTCCTGGTGATTGGTCCAAAGTCACCCAGCCGGCTTTCATGCTTAAGGCAGGACTAGAACTCACCATCTCCTGTTGATTGGCCCAAAGTTACCCAACCATCTTTCATGCCTAAGGCGGGACTAGAACTCATCGTGTCCTGGTGATTTGGCCATAATCACCCAGCCAGTTTTCATGCCTAAGGTGGGACTAGAATTCTCCATCTCCTGGTGATTGGCTCAAAGTCACCCAGCTGGCTTTCATGCCTAAGGCAGAACTAGAACTCACCTTCTCCTGGTGATTGGCTCAAAGTCACCCAGCTGGCTTTCATGGCTAAGGCAGAACTAGAACTCACTCTCTCCTGGTGATTGGCCCAAAATCACCCAGTCAGATTTCATGGCTAAGGCAGCTCTTAAGTGAGTTTTGGCCCATTTTACGACCTCTTTTGCCACCGTTAAGTGAATAGCTGCCCTTATCAAGTTGGTAACCCAATTGTTAAATGAATCTGGCTTTCCCATTAGCATTGCTCGTCAGAAGGTCGCAAATGGGGATCACGTGCCTCCCGGGGACACCACAACCCATCATAAGTATGAGCCAGTTGCCCAGCGTCTGCATTTTATTCATGCTGCAACGGTCCTAAGTGTGAAAAACGATCACACGATGTTGTAACTTTGACCGGTTACTTAAGTGAACTGATTTTAAGTGCAGGACTGTCTGCTGCCACCTTAGGAATGGTCATAAATACATGCCAGTTGCCAAACGGCCAGCATTTGATCACGTGAGCACGCTGCCACAGTTGTAAGCGTGAAAAACGTCATAAGTCACTTTTTTTCCAGTGCCGCTGCAACTTCGAATAGACACGAAACGGTCGTCAGTCAGAAATTAGGCTTGTGGCTAAGGCAGGAGATGCAGACTGGTGTGTGTGACTCCAAAATCTCTTACTCAGCCTTTACGTGCGGGAAATTGAGCTGAATTTGCTCCCTTTTCTGTGAACAGGCCTTGCCATAACAGCTGAAAGGATCCTGTTAATTTCGTGTCCAAATGAGGAATTTGGAACTCTTAAAAGCTTTTCGCAGGCCCGTGTTTGAATCCCGAGAAGCCATTTGGTACAATCTAGATTTCAATGGGTTTGTGCATGCAAGGAGCCAAGTTCTGAATGTTTTTTTTTTTTCAAAAATGGAACTTGGGACAATGAGCTTAATTAAGAACATGGCAAATGTTACCTGGCTGCTACAGCTTCGTGTCTTCGTAGGCAGTACAAGAAATGATAGCCACGTCCTGATCTAAATTATTCAGGCTTTACTCCAGGGGTCTTCAAACTTGGCCCTTTTATGACTTGTGGACTTCGACTCCCAGAATTCCTCAGGCACACTGGCCCTACTCCGTTTCACTTTGGCTTGTCACAAATCAAGTGCTAGGTCCATCAATACAGGTAGTCCTCGACTTACAACTAGGACCAGGATACCTGTTGTTAAGCAAGGCAGTCGTTAAGTGAGTTGGGACCAATTTTTATGACCCTTTTTTGGCCATGGTTGTTAAGCAAATCACTGCAATTGTTAGATGACTCGTGTGGTTATTAAATAAATCCAGTTTCCCCCCCCCCCATTAATTTTGCTGGCCAGAAAGCCAGCTGGGAAGGTCACAAATGATGATCACATGATTTTGGATGCCACAATGTCATAAATACAAGCCAGTGCCCTTATCTTGATCATGTAATTATGAGGATGCTATAATTGGTGGTAAACGCAAGCACTTTTTTCATTGCTGTTGTAACTTTAGAATAGAACAGAATAGAACAGAACTCACGATGTCACGTAACTTTTCTCCCATTGCCGGCAATGGGGAAGGCGCGGTTTCGTTGTGATGCATCCGGCCCGTGGGCTGACAGTTTGACATATCTGGAATAGAATAACAGAGTTGGAAGGGACCTTGGAGGTCATCTAGTCCAACCCCTTGTTCAGGCAGGAAACCCTATACCATTTCAGACAAATGGTTGTCCAATCTCTTCTTGAAAACCTCCAATGTTGGAGCATTCACAACTTCTGGTGGCAGGTTGTTCTACTGGTTAATTGTTCTCACAGTCAGGAAATTTCTCCTTAGTTCTAGATTGCTTCTTTCCTTAATGGGTTTCCATTTGTTGCTTCTTGTCCTGCCTTCAGGTGCTTTGGAGAATAGCTTGACTCCCTCTTCTTTGGGGCAATCATTAAATGAATGATTGTAAGTTGAGGATATTTGTATGACTAATTCTTAAAGCTCAGGTGCACCCCTCCTTTTGGTCCCAGAACTTGGTTTTTGAGGGACATTTTGGGTTTGTACGAAACAGGTGGAGTCAGAATGAAGACCTGCAGAAGCCAGGACAGTATGGATAATCCTCAACTTGCAAACATTCATTTAATAATGAATAGTTTACTAAAGGGTCGTAAAATGGGTCAAAACCCATTTAACAACTATCTTGCTTAGTTACAGAAATTTTGGGCTCAGTTGTGGTCGTACGTTGAGGACTATAGTGGTCTGAGTATAACGTACATTAAAACGGTACTCAGTTAATGAACTACAATGGCTTATAACTCTTAACTTTAAATAAAAAATGCCCACCTGTGTCATCAAAGGTCAGAATTTAATGGCAAGTTACGTGTAGGAAGAGAACAACAGCACTATGGAGGGGGGAGTTAAGCATGTGTTAGCTTAGAGTCGTTGCGTTCCCACATCCCAACTCCTAAATTCCGTTGATCCTTATTCTGGCACCAATTTAGCATTGAGCTTTAGTCAACCAGCTTCTTGTGTATAAGCTTGAATAAATATTATACAATTAATCCTCGACTTACAACCACAGTCAGGCCCGACATTTCTAAGCGAGACATTTGTTAAGTGAATTTTGCCCCCTTTTGCGACCTTTCTTGCCACCTTTGCTAAGCGAATCACTGCAGTTGTTGGGTTAGCAACATGGTTGTTAAGTGAATCTGGCTTCCCCTTTGACTTTGCTTGTCAGAAAGCACGCAAAAGGAGATCGTGTGACCCCAGGACACCGCAACCCATCGTACGTGTGAATCAGTTGCCAAGCGTCTGCATTTTAATTCACATGACCACGGGGATGCTGTAACGGTCCCAAGTGTGAAAAAATATCACAAGTCACTTTTTTCAGTGACGTCGTAACTTTGAACAGACACTACGTGAACTGATGTAAGTTGAGGACTATCTATATGCTGCCACCTTGAGGAACGGTCCTGATTCTTTGTGCCTAACTCTTGAGAACAAAGTTAAGATTTAGAGGTGTGTGTGTGGGGGGGGGCCTTCATGTGGCTATTTGTCCTGGGAGATGCATCCCTGACTGCAAAGCGACAACTTTTTAATCATTATCCTAGCTGTTGTAGACCGGTGATTAAATACCAAATTGAAGCCAGTCACGAGTAACTACTCTCAAGTGAACTATGAGAGTGAATTTGTTGGTGGAAAGATTCCTTGTAAATTCTTTGGGCTTCTGTTGTAGAACTGCTGCTGGAGTAGGCTGTACTTTCCAGTGGCAGAAGCAATATTTCAGCTTTCAATTTTTAATGCTAAAGCTTAACCCGGAGCTATAAATGTTGCAATGTGAGTTAAACATTAGTACAGCAGGAGATAAACATAAGTTCTTGTTGGCCACTAGCATTTCTTTCATAGTTCCTTTCGCTTAGCCACCCTGGTGTGAATGGAATAAATTCTCTTATGTTCCTTTCCTCCTTCCCCCCCTTCCCTCTTTCTGGAAAAATAATAACCTTTTTATTCTTTCCAAGCCAGTGGAATGTTGGAAAGGACTGTTGTGAAAGGGTTTGCGATATAGTTGGTCAGCAGAATCTAGATGCTCATAAAACTCTTGTGTTTGTTTGATGGTTTGTAATCTTTGTTTCACGGGACGCGGTGGCTCAGTGGATTAGGACGCTGAGCTTGTCGATCTGAAGGTCGGCAGTTTGGCGGGTCGAATCCCGAGTGCCATGTAGCAGAGTGAGCGCCTGTTACTCGTCCCAGCTTCTGCAAACCTAGCAGTTCGAAAGCACATAAAAACGCAAGTAGAAAAATAGGGACCACTACGGTGGGAAGGTAACAGCGTTCCGTGCGCCATTGGCGTCTAGTCATGCTGGCCACATGATGACGGAGACGTCCTCGGAAAAGCGCTGGCTCTTCGGCTTTGAAACGGAGATGAGCACAGGCCCCTAGAGTCGGAAACGACTAGCACGCATGTGCGGGGGAACCTTTACCTTTACCTAATCTTTGTTTGGAGGGAAAAGGGGCAGCGGAAGGCAACCGTTTTTTGAATCGCTGAACCTCAAATGGGTTAATTTACAGCATGTGTCCAAAGTCCAGGACCCGTGACTCCCACGGGATTGAAATTTGACAAAGTGGTGGCTGCTTCAATCACACGGTCAACATTTGCAATGTCCCCTGCCAGCTTCCCACTAGGAAAGTCAATGGGGAAGACAGCAGGAAATCGGGCAGCGTTCCTGGACTCACTGCTTTTTTTTTTTTTTTTGCCTGCCAATGGTTATTCTGTTTATTGGTTTAGGTGAGGAAATACAGTCTATTGCAGGGCTTTTCAACCCTTTCACCCACTGTATCACTTTTAGGATATGGCAACATCCGAGTACCACCAGTCGCCTAGCAAGGTGTCAAAAACGTGATGACCAAAAAAAAAAAAAAAAAAGGAAAGGAAAAAAGTGATGAAGTACAGGTAGTCCTTGACTTACAACAGTTCGCTTACTGATTGTTCAAAGTTACAATGGCACTGAAAAAAGTGCCACAGCCGAGCAAGACACCTGCCTGCCCGCCCGGCGGCGCTCTTCCTCCTGTCCGAGGTTTTCATTGTGAGCATTTCTGGCAGCGGGGGTAGGATGGGAGTGTTCGGTTTTTATTCCCCCCCCCACGTCTGCTGGGTGGTTGCAGCAGGTTTTGGTCACTTCACATGACCCTGGGACACTGTGACCATCATAAATATGAATCGGCTGCCAAGCATCTGAATGTAAATCACAAGACCCTGGAGATGCTGCAACATTGCAGCTGATCGGCGCTTCTTCTGGGCTCAGAAGTGCCAGGATCAGCGCCGAACTCCAGCTGGATCCTGGCGCTGATCCTGATGCTTTCGCTGAGCCCTGACAGCCCTGCAGCTCCAGCCGTCTCTTGCTCAGGCTTGTGCGGTGCTGCCACTGGTTCAGCTCATTCCCCTCCCCCGCTACTTTTCTAGGATGGTCATGTACCACCTGCCAGGTGCCCATGTACCACAGGTGGTACCCGCACCACCGGTTGAAAAGCCCTGGTCTATTGGAAACAACAACAACAACAACAACATCAACAACAACAACAACACCAACAACAACAACAATAATAATAATAATAATAATAATAATAATAATAATAATAATAATAATAATAATAATAAGTTGGAAGGGACCTTGGAGGTCATCGAGTCCAACCCCCTGCTCAGGCGGGAAACCCTATACCATTTCAGGCAAATGGCTGTCAAGTCTCTTCTTAAAAACTTCCAGTGTTGGAGCATTCACCACTTCTGGAGGCAGGTTGTTCCACTGGTTAATTATTCTAACTGTCAGGAAGTTTCTCCTAGGTTGCTTCTCTCCTTGACTAGTTTCCATCCGTTGCTTCTTGTCCTGCTTTCAGGTGCTTTGGAGAATAGCTTGACTCCCTCTTCTTTGGGGCAGCCCCTGAGATATTGGAACACTGCTATCATGTCACCCCTCACCCTTCTCTTCGCTAAACTACACATACCCAATTCCAGCAACCGTTCCCGATATGTTTTAGCCTCCAGTCCCCCAATCATCTTTGTTGCTCTTCTCTGTACCCTTTCTAGAGTCTCAACATCTTTTTTACATCGTGGTGACCAAAACTGGATGCAGTATTCCAGGTGTGGCCTTACCAAGGCATTGTAAAGTGGTATTAGTACTTCACTTGATCTTGATTCTATCCCTCTGTTAATGCAGCCTAGCACTGTGTTGGCTTTTTTGGCAGCTGCAGCACACGGCTGGCTCATATTGAAGTGATTGTCTACTAGGACTCCGAGATCCCTCTCACAGTTACTACTATCGAGCAGGGTACCACCTATACTATACCTATGCATTTGGTTTTTCTTGCCTAAATGTAGAACCTTACTTTTTTCACAATTGAATTTCATTTTGTTAGATAGCGCCCAGTGTTCGAGTCTGTCCAGATCCTCCTGTATTTTAAGCCTATCTTCTGGAGTATTGGCTATTCCTGCCAGCTTGGTGTTGTCTGCAAATTTGATGAGTTCCCCATCTATCCCCTCATCCAAATCGTTGATGAAGATGTTGAACAGCACTGGGCCCAGAACAGAGCCCTGGGGCAGCCCACTACACACTTCCTTCCATGTAGATGCGGTTCCATTGAGGACCACACGCTGAGTACGGCCTGTCAGCCAGCTACGAATCCATCTGATGGTGATGCTATCTAATCCACATTTTTTTATCTTATCAAGTAGTAGGTTGTGATCTACTTTATCAAATGCCTTACTGAAGTCCAAGTAAATTATATCTACAGCATTTCTCTGGTCCACTAATTTTGTCACTTGGTCAAAGAATGTAATAAGATTTGTCTGGCATGATCTGTTTTTGACAAACCCATTTTGGCTTTTAGTGATGACTTTGTTTGCATCAAGGTGTTCGCTGATATGTTGTTTTGATTATCTTTTCCAGAATCTTCCCAGGTATTGAGGTCAGGCTGATGGGTCTGTAGTTTCCAGGATCTATTTTTTCCCTTTTTTAAAGATGGGAACTACATCAGCTCTCTTCCAGTCCTCTGGTACTTCCCCAGTGCTCCAGGATCTTTGAAAAATCTAGTTCAGTGGTTCTGAGATCACGTCTGCCAGTTCCTTGAGAACCTTGGGGTGTAATCCATCTGGTCCTGGTGATTTGAACTCGTCTAGGCTGGACAGGTGCTCACTTACCATTTTCTTGCCTATCTTAATTTGCATTTCTATTCTGTTTTTTATGGCACTGGTTTTGGTAGGTTGGACTGTTTTTTCCCTTTGTGTAAAGACAGATGCAAAAAATGAGTTAAATAGTTCTGCTTTCTCCATGTTGCTTGTCACCTTCTTACCACTTTCCCCCACTAATGGACCAATCATTTCCTTAACCCTTTTCTTGTTTTTTATATGTTGAAAGAAGCTTTTTTGTTATTTTTGACTTTGGTCACAAGCCTAAGTTCATTTTGAGCCTTAGCTTTCCTCACTTCATCTTTGCAGGCACGGGCTATTTGCTGATATTCTGACTTAGTTATGTGCCCCTCTTTCCAATTCTTATACTTGTCCTTTTTATCTTTCAATTTATCAGAGAGTGCTTTATGCAGCCATGCTGGGTTTTTTTGAGAGCTGTTATTTTTCTTCTTTGTTGGTATTGTACTAGAGTGGGCCTTTATTATCTCATTTTTCAAAATTTCCCAAGCTTCTTGAGTTGTTTTCCCCTTTAGGATTCTCATCCATGGAATTCTTTCCATGGTCTCTCTAAGTTTCCCAAGGTCTCTCTAACAGGTCATGGGTTTATTTATTTGATTTTTATCCTGCCTTTTGGTTGTCGTTAGTTGCAAAGTTGTGTCCGACCCATCGCGACCCCATGGACAACATTCCTCCAGGCCTTCCTGTCCTCTACCATCTTCTGGAGTCCATTTAAGCTCACGCCTCCTGCTTCAGTGACTCCATCCAGCCACCTCATTCTCTGTTGTCCCTTTCTTCTCTTGCCCCCAATCTTTCCCAGCATTAGGCTCTTCTCCAGTGAGTCCTTCCTTCTCATCATCCTGCCTTTGCTACTTTATAACTCAAGTCAACAAATATGCCTAGTACTCCTTCTTCCTCTTATTTTCCCCACAACCACCTTGTGGGATGGGCTGAGACAGAGTGACTTGCCCAAGGTCATCTAGCTGGCCTTCATGCCTAAGGACTAGAACTTACCGTCTCCTGATGATTCCCCCAAAGTCTCCCAACCAGCTTTCGTATCTAAGGCAGGACTAGAACTCACTGTCTCCTGGTGATTGGCCCAAAGTCACGAAAGTATTTGCAGAGGATCCATTGCTTATATATCCCAGGTGCAGAAGCTGAAACCTCCATTGTCAAAACAGTTGATCATAGCAGAGGTGAGAGAGGTGTCCAGCAGATGACCCTCCCTACCAGACCCAAAATATCAGGTCCACGCATGAAAGTCCTATTAAATCGACGTATTGCTACTCATGCCTATGCACAGGATTTCATGGTTCCGACAGATGAAACTCTTCAAAAGAACTTCGAGGCATTGTTTACTTTAAAGGATCTTTTATTTGAGTACTAGAATATTGGCACTTACATAATCAAAGCCAAAAACTGAATTTCCCTCCCCTGGGCACATAGTATAAAAGCACAATTCCCTCCTCCAATTAACAGTCATAAATCATATTCCCCAATTAGCTTGAAGAAGTGCAAGCTTCCTCTCCAGCTCTCCAGCCGGCCAATTCTTTATCAGCTCTGGGCTCAGTAACCTTGATTCTCACGCTAACTTTAGTGTTGTTGTGTCCATCTGGACTCTCATTCACACACCCCCTCCCAGCATCATCTAACTCTAAAAGTGAAAAGAAGAAAGATGGCTACATTTCCATCTGTTGCCGATGCAAAAACATCTGATGTTAGCAGCGTTGACACAGGAATCTTGTCAGCTAAGGGTTAGCGTTATTTCAGTGCTAGATAAGGGTCAATGGAATTCAAGGGAAGTTGGACTTAGTTCACTTGCGACTACATAAGGATTCTAGGCTGATCCCCCTTTTGCACACTGTCCTAGGTTCTGCCACTCCATCCCCTACAGTACCATTGACACAGAGCACATGCGATTATAAAACCCTAGTAAGGCCACACTTGGAATGCTGCAACCAGTTTTGATCACTACACTACAAAAAAGATGTTGAGACTTTGGATAAAGTTCAGAGAAGAGCAACTAAGAGGATCCAAGGCCTGGAGACTAAAACATACGAAGAACGGCTGCAGGATTTGGGAATGGCCAGTCTAGAGAAAAGGAGAAACCGGATCCGAGATGATAACAGTATTCCAGTATCTGAGGGGCTGCCACAAAGAAGAGGGGGTCAAATTATTCTCCAAAGCACCAGAAGGCAGGACAAGAAACAGTGGAGGGAAACTAATCAAGGAGAGAAGCAACCGGGAATTAAGGAGAAACTTCCATACAGTGAGGACAGTTAACCAGTGGAACAGCTGCATCACTGGAGGTTTTTAAGAAGAGGTTAGACCAGGGGTCAGTAACCTGAAACAGTGAAAGAGCCACTCGGAACCGGTTCCCTCGCAAAAGGAAAAACTGGGAGCCGCAAAAAATGTGTGCACATGTGCGTACATGCGCGCATGCGCAGAACAGGGTTTGACTGAAGAGTGGAGCCAAGGCGAGATATGCACCTATCCTGCATATTTGAATTGATAGGTTGAACTTTTTTAGTCCCACCTTTTTTTGGGGGGACTGCACATGGCAGAGGACTGGGAGCCGCAGGAGACGGCTGAAAGAGCCGCATGCGGCTCCGGAGCCGCGGGTTGCAGACCTGTGGGTTAGACAGTCACTTGTCTGAAATGGTGTATAGATTCTCCTGCTTGAGCAGGGGGCTGGACTAGAAGACCTCCAAGTTCCCTTCCAATTCTATTCTATTCTATTCTATTCTATTCTATTCTATTCTATTCTATTCTATTCTATTCTATTCTATTCTATTCTATTCTATTCTATTCTATTCCATTCCATTCCATTCCATTCCATTCCATTCCATTCCATTCCATTCCAGTGTGAATGCTCCAACATTGGAAGTTTTTAAGAAGAGACTGGACAGCCATTTGTCTGAAATGGTATAGGATTTCCTGCCTGAGCAGGGAGTTGGACTAGATGACCTCCAAGGTCCCTTCCAACTTTACTGTTATGATTATGATTATGCCATTCCATTCTATATTTGCAAGGTATTGGAGTCATTCTATAATACAGTGGGATTTGATATGGATTGATGATGAGAGCCAGTTTGGTGTAGTGATTAAGCCATCATATTAGAAACTGGGACGCCGGGAGTTCTAGTTTTGGCATAGGCACAAAGCCAGCTGGGTGTCAGGAGTCCAGGCAGTTCAAATGAATATAGAGGTTTATTGCAAGCTCAAGCTCTCTACAAGAATCTGAATTACTAACGGTGCAAGCAAATTGGTGATAGATAAGAGCAGGGCTTTTTTTTTGTCATAGAACGCTCAGAACGGAGTTCCGGCACCTTTTTTGGATGGAACCTTGTAGGGTAGGCAAGGCGGTTTGTATGACATGTGTGAGTTCCGGCACCTTTTTCTTTTACAAAAAAAGCCCTGGTTAAGAGTCAATGGAACTCAAGTTGGGCTGAACTTAGATCTCCTGTGGACCCGAAGGGACTAGTCTGGTCACCTCCTACACTGGGTGACCTTGGGCCAGTCACTTTCTCTCAGCCCTGGAAAGGAAGCAAGGGCAAGCTCCTTCTGAAAAATCTTGCCGAGAAAACGGCGGGAGTGGGGAGGGAAAAAAAAGGTTGGGGAGGGGATGGTGGGTACATTCTTAAGATTGGCCTAAAGTCGTGGGTTCCTTGGCCGTGGCGCTTGTGCCAACTCCTCGGGCTGCCATTTAAACTCGAGGCGTTTTAAGAAGCAGTTTGGGATTTTGGTTTGGAGCCTGGTCGACGTGGAAGCTTCCAGAATAACGTCTCTTTATGCGTGCCTTGCTCTGTTGCAAAGGGGAAGCAACTCATAGGACCGGGAGAGCAAAATGCGCTTGGAAGGGCCGGCTCCCCACTAAAAAGCCCAAACTCCCATTTTCGTCATTGTAATTTGGGAAAAATAATTTATCTTCCCATCCAACAGGCGTCACCCCCGCTGGCCAAGACTTGTGAAATGTGACACATCTCAATTTTGAGCAGCGGTTCCCTCCTTTGGCTCAGCGTGGGCTTTTCCATCCGTTAATAACAGGGAAAATTAATGTTCGGCCTGCAGTAAAACAGATTAAACTGTGCGCCCCTGTGGATGGCTGACTGCCCCTTTAACAGGGCCGAAATTCCTCTGGTTAGTTAAATGTGGTCTCTTGAAATACGATGGTGGTCTTATGGTTAATCGTTAAAAGAAATCTAAATTGGAATTTTCTCCCGAGAAGCCTTTACTCATTTATCAGCCTCAGCGGGCAGGGGGGGGGAAACAGACCTCGTTAGGCTGTGGAGAACCCTCACAGGTTTAACACAACCCCTCTTAATAATAATAATAATAAACCTTTATTGTCAAAGTACAACATGTGTACATTGAGATTAGCTGAGCCTCCCCCCCCCCGTGCTTTCTCCCCCCCCAACACACAGTGACAACAAACCCTCCATCCTACCACACCATGTGAACCAACTACACCACACACCGGCCTCCCAAGTCAATTCTGCATAAGTTCACAGAGATTATTTCCCGTTCAAAAGCCTAACAGCCCACCGATAAAAGCTATTTTTCAGCCTGTTGGTACGGCTGGCTATACTCCTATAACTCCTACCGGATGGTAGGAGAGTAAAGAGATACCGTCCAGGGTGTGAGTCATCCCTGAGAATCTCCCTCACTCTTCCAAGGCAACGAGCCCTGGCGAGGTCATCCAGTGGTGTCAGGGGACAGCCCACAATGTCTTGTGCTGTGCTCACCACCTTCTGTAATGCCTTCCTATCTGTGGCTGTCAGGCCAGCATGCCGAACCACAATACCATACGAGAGGACGCTCTCTATAGTAGACCGGTAAAAGAGGGTCATTAGCTGTTGTTCTACCCTGTTCTTCCGCAAGACCCTAAGAAAGTGAAGCCTCTGTTGGGCCTTTCTGGCCACCTGAGTTGTATTGACTTTCCAGGTCAGACCTTCACAGAGGTAGACTCCCAGGAATTTAAAGGAGGAGACTCTCTCCACACAGCCCCCCCCCCCCGATGTAAAGTGGGGCTGGTTCCTCTCTTTTCCTCCAGAAGTCTAGCACCATCTCTTTTGTCTTGCCGATGTTCAGGTGCAAGTGGTTCTTTAAACACCATATGGATAGTTTTTGTACCTCCCACCCTGTACGCTGTTTCATCTCCACCTTTAATAAGACCCACTACGGTGGTATCATCTGCGAACTTTGCAGTAGATGGGTCGGACGATACGCAATCGTATGTGTAGAATGAGTACAGGTAAGGGCTAAGCACGCAGCCCTGTGGCGAGCCGGTGCCCTCGATGTAAAGTGAGGCAGGTTCCTCTCTTTTCCTCCGGAGGTCTAGCACCATCCCCTCATTCGCAGCAGTTCTCTTGCATTTGGACCACAACTTCGCTACAGATTCTTCTCTGCCATCCGACCCAAACCACCACACTCTCCCTCAGCTTCAATGTCTGGGAAGCGCAAAGATGATAGAGAGTGATGTTTCACAGAGGTAGACTCCCAGAAATTTAAAGGAGGAAACTCTCTCCACACAGTCCTCCCCGATGTAAAGTGGAGCAGGTTCCTCCTTTTTTTCTCCGGAAGTCTAACACCATCTCTTTCGTCTTGCCGATGTTTTTCGTCTTCCATCACTTCCTATAAAAACTAACCTTGTAATGAATGTGTTGTTTTGAATAGGTGTCAGTGTCTCTTTGCAGAGATAGAAAGTGGACGCCCTGGGAGTGATTAAGGGCACAGGGCGTCCTCAGCTTACTAACACAACTCAGCCCCAAAGTTTCGGTTGTTCAGTGAGACAGGGACATTTTGCCCCATTTTATAATCTTTCCGGCCACAGTTTGTTGAACCAATCACTGCAGTGGTTAACTTAGTAACACGGTTGTTAAGTGAACCTGGCTTCCCCGTTCATTTTGCTTGTCAGAAGGTCGTGAAAGGTGACCCCAGGGCACCACAGTCATCATAAATACGTACCAGTTGCCAAGTCTTTAAATTTTGATCACATTACCATGGGGATGCTGCATCAGTCGTAACTTTGAAAAACAGTCATAAGTCAATGTTTCCAGTGCTGTTGTAGCTTTGAATGGCCACTGAACGAATGATTGTAGGATAGGATAGAATAGAATAGAATAGGAATAAAATAGAATAGGAATAAAATAGAATAGGAATAAGGAATAAGGAATAAGGAATAAGGAATAGAATAGAGTAGAGTAGAGTAGAGTAGAGTAGAGTAGAGTAGAGTAGAATAGAATAGAATAGAATAGAATAGAATAGAATAGAATAGAATAGAATAGAATAGAATAGAATAGAATAGAATAGAATAGAATAGAATAGAATAGAACAGAATAGAATAACAGTTAGAAGGGACCTTGGAGGTCTTCTAGTCCAACCCCCTGCTTAGACAGGAAACCCCTATACATTTCAACAAATGGTTGTCCAATCTCTTCTTAAAAATTTCCAGTGTTGGAGCATTCACAACTTCTGGAGACAGGTTGTTCCATTGGTTAATTGTTCTCACTGTCAGGAAATTTCACCTTAGTTCTAGGTTGCTTCTCTCCTTGGTTAGTTTCCATCCGTTTCTTGTCCTGCCTTCGGGTGCTTTGGAGAATAGCTTGGCTCCCTCTTTGGGGCAGCCCCTGAGATACTGGAACACTGCTATCATGTCCCCACTCGTCCTTCTCTTCATTAAACTAGATATATCCAATTCCAACAACTGTTCCTTATATGTTTTAACCTACAGTCCCCCAATCATCTTTGTTGCTCTTCTCTGTACTCTTTCTAGAGTCCCAACATCTTTTTTACATCGTGGTGACCAAAACTGGATGCCGCATTCCAAGCGTGGCCTTACCAAGGCCTTGTAAAGTGGTATCAACACTTCACGTGATCTTGATTCTGCCCCTCTGATAATGCAGCCTAGCACTGTGTTGGCTTTTTTGGCAGCTTATCATTCATATATTATGAGGTTTTTTTTTTAATTCCATTTATATCCCGCCCTTCTCCGAAGACTCAGGGCGGCTTACAAGCTTAGCAGTAGCCTTCATTCTATGTATATGCCTGCTTATTAGGGCTTTCACACACACCCCAAGCGGCATTATTACAAAGTCAATATGAACATTATATGAAGGACTGTCACAGAGAAGGGGGGGGCGATCTGTTCTCCAAAGTACCAGAGGGCAGGACAAATAATAAAGGGTGGAAGCTCATTAAAGAGAAACCCAACTTGGAACTAAGGAGAAATTTCCTGAGATTGAGAACAATTAATCAGCGGGACACTTATCGAGAGGTGTTCTGTTTTCTGAACTGGAACTCCACAAACCCATCATGTATCCATACGTTGTGGGTGCTCCAACACTGGAGGTTTTAAAGAAGAGATTAGACAACGGTTTGGTCTGAATTGTTATAGGGCAGGAGTGGGCAACCGTGGCTCTTTTATGACTTGTGGACTTCAACTCTCAGAATTCCTGAGCCAGCATGGGGGAACTGTGGTCCCTTCATGACTCGTGGACTTCAACTCCCAGAATTCCTGAGCCAGCAAGGCTCAGCTTGGCAACCTCTCCATTTCTCCTCAGCACGGCTGGCTTAGGAATTCTGGGAGTTGAAGTCCACGAGTCATAAAAGAGCCAAGGTTGCCTACCCCGTTATAGGATTTCCTGCTTGAGCTGGGGGTTGGACTAGAAGACCTCCAAGGTCCCTTCCAACTCTGTTTTTCTGTTATTCTGGGTGCCTCTGACTGGCCTGTTTTCTCCTCTTCCGGTCTGATCTTCACAGAGCAGTCCTGTAACTACATTGCAAGGCAGGACCATAAATTAATCATATATTGGGAGAAGAGCTGTCTGCCTTTTTTGCATAATCCACTCATCAACCTGCATTTTTTTTTCTGAGCACCTGTCTCCTGAAATTAGATAGTTCTGCATCAGGAATGATCTGCATGTCCCCCAAAGCACCAGGAGCAGAAATGTGGCAGATTGGAACGAGCCAGGCTAAAACAGCCACTCATGGTGAGGTGTCTGCTCCAGTGGAGGAGAATTTGGGGCTGACGGCGACCTCTCATGACTTAACACAATTAAGTTGAGTACTTCCATAGCATGCAGAGATGATGAGGGGTCTGGAGGCTACATCGTAGACGAACAGCTAAGGCAATGAGCAATGTTTTTAGCCTAAGGAAGACTTAGGGGAGACTTAATAGCCATCTTCCAACACTTGAAGTGTTGTCACTGAGAAGAGGGGGGGTGTGTCAACTTATTCTCCAGAGCATCTGAGGGCAGGATAAGAAGCAACGGGTGGAAACTGATCAAGGAGAGAAGCAACCTGGAATTAAGGAGAAATTTCCTGACAGTGAGGACAATTAACCAGTGGAACAACCTGCCTCCAGAAGCGGTGAATGCTCCAACACTGGAAGTTTTTAAGGAGAGACTGGACCGCCATTTGTCTGAAATAGTTTAGGGTTTCCTGCCTGAGCAGGGGCTTGGACCTGGAAATAAAGAGAAATTTCCTTACAGCAAGAACAATCAATCAATGGAACAATTTAGAATAGAGTAGAGTAGAGTAGAGTAGAATAGAATAGAATAGAATAGAATAGAATAGAATAGAATAGAATAGAATAGAATAGAATAGAATAGAACAGAATAGAATAACAGTTAGAAGGGACCTTGGAGGTCTTCTAGTCCAACCCCCTGCTTAGACAGGAAACCCCTATACATTTCAACAAATGGTTGTCCAATCTCTTCTTAAAAATTTCCAGTGTTGGAGCATTCACAACTTCTGGAGACAGGTTGTTCCATTGGTTAATTGTTCTCACTGTCAGGAAATTTCACCTTAGTTCTAGGTTGCTTCTCTCCTTGGTTAGTTTCCATCCGTTTCTTGTCCTGCCTTCGGGTGCTTTGGAGAATAGCTTGGCTCCCTCTTTGGGGCAGCCCCTGAGATACTGGAACACTGCTATCATGTCCCCACTCGTCCTTCTCTTCATTAAACTAGATATATCCAATTCCAACAACTGTTCCTTATATGTTTTAACCTACAGTCCCCCAATCATCTTTGTTGCTCTTCTCTGTACTCTTTCTAGAGTCCCAACATCTTTTTTACATCGTGGTGACCAAAACTGGATGCCGCATTCCAAGCGTGGCCTTACCAAGGCCTTGTAAAGTGGTATCAACACTTCACGTGATCTTGATTCTGCCCCTCTGATAATGCAGCCTAGCACTGTGTTGGCTTTTTTGGCAGCTTATCATTCATATATTATGAGGTTTTTTTTTTAATTCCATTTATATCCCGCCCTTCTCCGAAGACTCAGGGCGGCTTACAAGCTTAGCAGTAGCCTTCATTCTATGTATATGCCTGCTTATTAGGGCTTTCACACACACCCCAAGCGGCATTATTACAAAGTCAATATGAACATTATATGAAGGACTGTCACAGAGAAGGGGGGGGCGATCTGTTCTCCAAAGTACCAGAGGGCAGGACAAATAATAAAGGGTGGAAGCTCATTAAAGAGAAACCCAACTTGGAACTAAGGAGAAATTTCCTGAGATTGAGAACAATTAATCAGCGGGACACTTATCGAGAGGTGTTCTGTTTTCTGAACTGGAACTCCACAAACCCATCATGTATCCATACGTTGTGGGTGCTCCAACACTGGAGGTTTTAAAGAAGAGATTAGACAACGGTTTGGTCTGAATTGTTATAGGGCAGGAGTGGGCAACCGTGGCTCTTTTATGACTTGTGGACTTCAACTCTCAGAATTCCTGAGCCAGCATGGGGGAACTGTGGTCCCTTCATGACTCGTGGACTTCAACTCCCAGAATTCCTGAGCCAGCAAGGCTCAGCTTGGCAACCTCTCCATTTCTCCTCAGCACGGCTGGCTTAGGAATTCTGGGAGTTGAAGTCCACGAGTCATAAAAGAGCCAAGGTTGCCTACCCCGTTATAGGATTTCCTGCTTGAGCTGGGGGTTGGACTAGAAGACCTCCAAGGTCCCTTCCAACTCTGTTTTTCTGTTATTCTGGGTGCCTCTGACTGGCCTGTTTTCTCCTCTTCCGGTCTGATCTTCACAGAGCAGTCCTGTAACTACATTGCAAGGCAGGACCATAAATTAATCATATATTGGGAGAAGAGCTGTCTGCCTTTTTTGCATAATCCACTCATCAACCTGCATTTTTTTTTCTGAGCACCTGTCTCCTGAAATTAGATAGTTCTGCATCAGGAATGATCTGCATGTCCCCCAAAGCACCAGGAGCAGAAATGTGGCAGATTGGAACGAGCCAGGCTAAAACAGCCACTCATGGTGAGGTGTCTGCTCCAGTGGAGGAGAATTTGGGGCTGACGGCGACCTCTCATGACTTAACACAATTAAGTTGAGTACTTCCATAGCATGCAGAGATGATGAGGGGTCTGGAGGCTACATCGTAGACGAACAGCTAAGGCAATGAGCAATGTTTTTAGCCTAAGGAAGACTTAGGGGAGACTTAATAGCCATCTTCCAACACTTGAAGTGTTGTCACTGAGAAGAGGGGGGGTGTGTCAACTTATTCTCCAGAGCATCTGAGGGCAGGATAAGAAGCAACGGGTGGAAACTGATCAAGGAGAGAAGCAACCTGGAATTAAGGAGAAATTTCCTGACAGTGAGGACAATTAACCAGTGGAACAACCTGCCTCCAGAAGCGGTGAATGCTCCAACACTGGAAGTTTTTAAGGAGAGACTGGACCGCCATTTGTCTGAAATAGTTTAGGGTTTCCTGCCTGAGCAGGGGCTTGGACCTGGAAATAAAGAGAAATTTCCTTACAGCAAGAACAATCAATCAATGGAACAATTTAGAATAGAGTAGAGTAGAGTAGAGTAGAATAGAATAGAATAGAATAGAATAGAATAGAATAGAATAGAATAGAATAGAATAGAATAGAATAGAATAGAATAGAATAGAATAGAATAATAGAATAGAATAGAATAGAATAGAATAGAATAGAATAGAATAGAATAGAATAGAATAGAATAGAAACAGAAACAGAAAGAGAAACAGAAACAGGAAGAAGAACAGAATAGAATAGAAACAGGAAGAGGAAGAAGAGGAATAGAACAGAATAGAATAGAAACAGGAAGAACAGAACAGAATAGAATAGAAAACAAGAGTTGGAAGGGACCTTGGAGATCTTCTAGACCAACCCCCTGGTGAAGCAGGAAACCTTTGCCTTTGGAGGTTTTGTGTGCTCCATTACAGGAGGCTTTCAAGAAAAGATTAGACAACCATTTATCTAGGATGGCATGCAGTCCATGACTTACAAATGTTTACTTAGTGACTGTTTGAAGTTACGACGACACTGAAAAAAGTGACTTATGACCATTTTCCCCACTTCTGAACGTGGGTGCAGCATCCCCACGGTCACGTGATCAAAATTCGGACGCTAGGCGACTGGCTCATATTTACGCCGGTTGCAGTGTCCCGGGATCACGGGATCCCCTTTTGCGACCTTCCGACAAGCAAAGTCAAGTGGGGTGGGGGTGGGGGGGGGGGGGGAGGAAGCCCGATTCACTTAGCAACCGTGCGACTAACTTAACAACCTGCATTGATTCGCTTAGCCACTGCGGCAAGAAAGCTTGTAAAATGGGGCAAGCCCCGTAACTGATGGTCTGATGGGTTAGGGTTAGGGGTTTTAATATGTTTTAATACTGTTTTAAACTGGGCTAAATATTTAATCGTTTTTTAACTTTTGTATTCCGCTTTTTTATATTTATTGCCCTGTACACCGCCCTGAGTCCTTCGGGAGAAGGGCGGTATAAAAATATAATAAATAAATAAATAAATAAATAAATAAATAAATAAATAAATAAATAAATAAATAAATAAATAAACTGTCTCGCTGGGCAACGGACCTTTTGACGGGGGGTGTGTGTGTGTGTGTGTCCAAGTGTGGTCGTAAGTCGAGGACTGCCTGCCAAATCGCCTGCCTTGGGCCACGGGTTGGACTAGAAGACCTCTTACGGTCCCCTGCCGGCCCCACGATTCCACGTCCTTCTGTCTCTCAAGGGGGAAAGAGTACGACGAGAAGGGACTGCTTCTGCCCACAAAGCTTGGACAGGCTGAACTCTTCTTGACTTGCGTCCCTGAGCGGCCAGCGAAGCGCCGAGTTAGCCTGGGCCACTCATTTGGCCAAACGAGGATGTTCTCTCGTCGGTGTACATCCAGGGCGAGGCCTGTTCTCCGCCTCTCTCCTCTGCAGTCCAGCGGGAGAGGTGTTATAAATAGGACGTCCCGGAGAGATGTTTGGAGCTGAGTTTGGTTTCCTCCGTTTTTTTTCCTCTCCCGCGCTCTTGCTCCCTTCCTTTCCTTTCCACGGCAGGGACCCAGCTGAGATTTCCTACCCTCTAATTTGGCCTTCTCGGGGCTAACCAACTGACGCCTAGTTGAAAAGACTTATGTTACTACACGGCCACAGAAGCCAGACCCAACTCCCGCCCGGCCCGGTCTTGGAAGCCTCTTCTGTGTCTCATCAGCAACTTCAATCCCCACCCTTTTTTGTGGGGGGGGCCCAACCTCATCTATCAAGGAGTAGAGGAGAGGAAGCCTTGGGGTAAACATACAGCAGGGCCTCCACTCCTAATCACTCACGGCTTCCTTCCGCTTCCAGACCCTATAATTAGAAGTTCTTCCCCTTTCGTTGTATTCCCCAGTTGACGCAAATTCCTTTTTTTTTTTGGCGGCTTGGCACCTCGTTCTAGGGCGTGGGTTTGACTTTATGGCCAGCCTGGAGTCTGGCTTAGTCTTCGGATGTGCTGCAGAAATAGCTCCTAAACCACAAGCCGACATCTGCACCATTTCGACACCACCCCATCCCCCCCCTCGTTCCCCTCTTTACGAAGTTCTTTTCTGTACCCTCTATCTTCCCCCCCCCCATCCCAGACCCCCAAATTAAATACAGCTAACCTTCCGACGACAGAGCAGCTGCCCGGTGAAACGAAAGAGGAAGCTGTAAATTAAAGCAAGTCGATTGTCCGGCTCTGTCAAATGGGATGTTAGTGGGATCTGGGCAGGAGTGGGTGGGTGGGAAAGAGATTGCAAGTTATCTTTTTGCATCCACGAAAGGATTTTTATTTTTTTAATTTTTTTAAAAAAATTATTATTATTATTATTATTTTTGCTTTCCCAAATGGAAAGTTTTCCATCTCCCTCTGGGGATTTCAGGGTAAAAATAAGAGGCGCCTTTTCGACGAGCTTCACTTGCGAAGAGCACCAAAGCGTCCGTGCAAAAAGAAAAAAGAAATAAAAAAAGGAAAAAGGGATCGACTCGGTTCATAAATTCTTACCAACTTATTCATTACATTGATGCGGGTGCAAGGATCTGGATTGGCTGCGGACGTTACCTTTTAAGTTGGAACGAACGCGCCTTTGGAAGAAACAAGAAAGAGAAGAGATTGAATTTTGATGAGTCCCGTCATCACCACCAACTACACACACACACAGACACACACACACACACACACATGCATACACACACTCTCTAATGGTTCGACATGAGGTGTGTGCAGGTAGCCCTTGACTTCAACCATTCGTTTAGTGATCGTTCAAAGTTACAACAGCGCTGGGAAAAGGGACGTAATGACCATTTTTTCATACTTGCAGCCTCACCCTCAGAACAAAACCTGGAAGCTTAGCAACTGGCATGCATTTATGACGGTTGCGCTGTCCCAGGTTCATGGGATCCCCTTTTGCGACACCCCCTGCCCCCCCCCCGGACAGGCAAAGTACAGTGGGAAACCAAGTTCACTTTACAACTGTGTTGGTAACAGCCGCAATGTTTCACTTAACAACTGTGGCAAAAAAAAAACAACAAGAAAAAAAGAGATTGAGAGAGACAGAAAGATAGATAGATAGATAGATAGATAGATAGATAGATAGATAGATAGATAGATAGATAGATAGATAGATAGATGGATGGATGGATGGATGGATGGATGGATGGATGGATGGATGGATGGATGGATAGATAAATAGATAGATAGATAGATAGATAGATAGATAGATAGATAGATAGATAGATGATAGAAGATAGATAGATAGATAGATAGATAGATAGATAGATGATAGATAGATAGATAGATGATAGATATATATTTATTTTAATTCCATTTATATCCCGCCCTTCTCTGAAGACTCAGGGCGGCTTACAAGCTTAGCAGTAGCCTTCATTCTATGTATATGCCTGCTTATTAGGGCTTTCACACACACCCCAAGCGGCATTATTACAAAGTCAGCTTAATTGCCCCCAACAATCTGGGTCCTCGTTTGACCTACCTCGGAAGGATGGAAGGCTGAGTCAACCTTGAGCCTGGTGGGATGTGAACCTGTACTAATTGCAGGCAGCTGGTGTTACTTAAGGAGGCATCAGCCCACTGCTCCACCAAGGCTCTAGATAGATAGATAGATAGATAGATAGATAGATAGATAGATAGATAGATAGATAGATAGATAGATAGATGATAGATAGATTTCTATCTATCAGAATAGAGCTGTAAGGGGCCTTGGGGGTCTTCTAGTAGTCCAACTCCCTGCTCAAGCAGGAGACCCTCTACCATTTCAAACAAGTGACTATCTCTTCTTCAAAACCTCCAGTGTTGGAGCATTCACAGCTTCTGGAGGCAGGTTGTTCCACTGGTTAATTGTTCTCACTGTCAGGAAGTTTCTCCTTAGTTCCAGGTTGCTTCTCTCCTTGATGAGTTTCCATCCGTTGCTTCTTCTCCTGCCTTCAGGGGCTTTGGAGCATAGCTTGACTCCCTCTCTTTTGGGGCAGCCCCTGAGATACTGGAAGACTGCTATCATGTCCTTCTTTTCTCTAGGCTAGCCAGTCGCTTCTTAACTGTTGCATAGTGCTAGCATCTTAAATGTTCAGAAGACCTTAATTAGATTTTCAGCAGCATTCATTGTCCAGTCCTGACTTGTTGATTTTCCCAAGTAGGCACAGATATCACTTGCTCATTCAAGAACTTGCAACAGAATGTATGAATGGACCGCAATGCAAAGGGAAAGAGATTATGAGTGTGGCTTTTCAACTGTGTGGGCTCATCTATGCTCGGAGGTCTACAGTTAGCAACTTTTTTGTTGCTGCTATAATGCCGTGTATCAATAGGCCTTTAATTGTTCCCTGATGCAGTCCTTTTTCTGGAAGATTGTACAGTACAGGAAGGTTTAAAAAGGCATCTGGAAGGAAAGTTGATTTCAGATATCTGTGATTCATGGAACAGGAAGAGGGTAATCGTAATAGGTGACTTATACTGTTATATCAATAATGTGCTTTTTTTTTCTAATGCGGGCCATATTCCATCAGGAGTAATTTGTTTGAGGCAGCCTAAGAGGTGGAAATGAAGCAAATAACGAGACTTAGCATGAGCCATAAATGGGCACAAAATACCTATATTTTTTTTCAATAGTTTCCTGTTGAGGAGGCTTCCGTGTGAGGACCTGTGTCAGGTTGCAGTGTCTCAGTGAGCAGGGACAGCATCGTGGTAAAGACTGGCAGCCAAGCAGAATGTTCTGGCTGATGAAATTCTCTCTCTGGAGCAGGAGAGTTTGGGAGATTGCCCACTCGCGCTCTAGATCGCTGTGCTTGTGAAGTGACCACAGGAATTGAGTTTCTTGTAGTCGATTATGGGTTTAGTGGCTTGGGAACTGTGGGATTACCATCACACTCAAAACCACTATGCCGCCTATCTGGACATTTGAACCAATTATTTTATACAATTCATTTACGACTTAAGAGAGATCTTCCGACAGGCAGGAAAGAACACTTGGTAAGTTGCCTATTTTTTTGGAATTGAGAAAAGAACATACTATCTTAAAGGATTTTGACTTAAAAGCAAAAAAAAAAGCTTAGATGTAGGAGATGACCAGGCTGAGCCCGAGGGAGGGGTCAAAGTGTACCGTCAGTCTCAAGTCACTTCACTAACTCCAGCCTTCCTTGAATTTTGTTGATTCTTATATATCACCCATTTGCTTTGACTATTAGTAGTTCAGATTCTTGTAGACAGCTTAAGCTTCCGATAAATCTTTATTCATTTGAACTGCCCTGACTCCTGATTTCCTTCACATTAACAGGATTGTGATTTAAGATTTAAGAAAGTGTTAAACAGACGAAGGGACAGTAATTCTTAGAAAACAGAATGAATTTTTTTCCCTTTGACAAAAATACCTTTGAAAATAATAAAATTAACTCGACAAACAGGCTGGACCTTCATGAGAATGCTGACTATTATTAAGGGAAGATAAATAATAATAATAATAATAATAATAATAATAATAATAATAATAATAATAATAATAATAATAATAATAAAGTTGGAAGGGATCTTGAAGGTCATCTAGCTCAACCCCCTGCTCAGGCAGGAAACCCTATACCACGGGTCGGCAACCCGCGGCTCCGGAGCCGCATGCGGCTCTTTGAGCCGTCTCCTGCGGCTCCCAGCTGCCCGGTGCGCGCGCACCTCTTCGAACGGGCAGTGGTGCGCGCGCACCTCTCCAAATGGAGAGTGGTACCGCCCATTTGGAGAGGTGTGCGCGCACCTCCGTGCGAATGGGCAGCGGCGCTGCTCTTTGGGAAACGGGCCGTCGCCGTCGCGCAACTGGGAACCAGTTCCATCACACATAAAAAATGGCAACTGTGTGCATCCGCGCATGCGCAAGAAAAAAACATTCTGCGCATGTGCAAAACATTTTTTGCGCATGCGCGTGCATGGACGCACACACGCGGCTCCCACTTTTTTTTATGTGTGATGGAACCGGTTCCCAGTGGCTCTTTTCCTTTTTCAGGTTGCCGACCCCTGCCCTATACCTATGGTGGCGAACCTATGGCACGCATGCCACAGGTGGCACACAGAGCCCTCTCTGTGGGCACACGCACCGTCACCCCAGTCCTAGGCCTTCAGCTGGGTTTTATAAACCCTTTTTGCTTTAGGCCTCCGCCACCATGTGCAAAAAAAGGGTTCAACCAATCAATTTCAACTTCTTGCAGGGAAAAAAAAAGATCTCATGAAGTTGGAATTGATTGATTGATCTTCTTAGTCCCACCCAGTCTGCCGTTACCACCGCAGCCACACCCACCCAATGGGCCATGCCCACCCAATGAGCCACACCCACCCAATGGGCCATGCCCACCCGGAACCCAACGATACATAAGTGGGTTTTGGGTTGCAGTGTGGGTCTCTAAAAGGTTCACCATCACTCCCCTATACCATTTCATTCAAATGGCTTTCCAGTCTTTTCTTAAAAACTTCCAGTGTTGGAGCAGTCACGGCTTCTGGTGGCAGGCTGTTCCACTGGTTAATTGTTCTAACTGTCAGGAAGTTTCTCCTTATTTATAGGTTGCTTCTCTCCTTGATGTGTTTCCATCCGTTGCTTCTTGTCCTGCCTTCAGGTGCTTTGGAGAATAGCTTGGCTCCCTCTTCTTTGGGGCAGCCCCTCAAGTATTGGAACACTGCTGTCATACCCAATTCCAGCAACCGTTCCTTATATGTTTTAGCCTCCAGTCCCCTGATCATCTCTGTTGCTCTTCTCTGCACTCTTTCTAGAGTCTCAACATCTTTTTGACATCGTGGTGACCAAAACACGGTGCAGTATTCCAAGTGTGGCCTTACCGAGGCATTGTAAAGTTGTATTAATACTTCACGTGATCCCTCTGTTAATGCAGCCTAGCACTGTGTTCGCTTTTTTGGCAGCTGCAGCACACGGCAGGCTCCTATTTAAGGGATTGTCCCCTAGGACTCCGAGATGATTGATGGATTTCACAACAACAACAACAACAACAAAAACATTATTATTATTATTACTATTATTATTACTATTACCATTATTATTACTTGGAAGGGACCTTGGAGGTCATCTAGTCCAACTCCCTGCTTAGGCAGGAAACCCTACACCATTTCAGACAAATGGCTGTCTAGTCTGTTCTTAAAAACTTGCAGCATTGGAGCATTCACAGCTTCTGGAGGCAGGCTGTTCCACTGGTTAATTGTTCTCAATGTCATAAAGTAAAAAAATAAAAAATTCTTCTAACCGTTATAAAATAAGGATAGTATGAGCCAGACTGTGAGATTGTAGCTATGCAGAGTTAATTGGAACTAAAATGTTAAAGACAGAGACAAGCAGAACAAGAATAAAAGAGAGAGAAGTTTGCTTTTTGCCTTCCTTTACTTATTACTCGCTTTTTACGTACTTTAACTGTGAGGGCCATAAATATTACAATGGCAACTGTAGAAGGAGTGGAAGAATCTAGTCAAAAGAGGGATCAACGTAGAATCAGCACAGATGGACTAAGTCCAGCCCTTCTTGAATTCCTTTGCCCCGTATCTAGTACCAAAACAGCGCTAACCATTAGCTGAGTAAATTCCTGTAAAGTAGGAATGAATAGTAATAAATTGGTTTAATGGGAACTTCATGTGTGGTCTTGGTCTTTTGCGCCTGACAGCAATAATAATAATAATAATAATAATAATAATAATAATAATAATAATGATGATGATGATGATGATGATGATGATGATGATGATGATGATGAAGCTGGCCTGGCTTGATGGGATGGGGTCGGGTTTTATTATTTTTAATGTGTTTTAAGTTATTGTAAGAGCTGTGGGCATTTTGTTTAATCTCTTTTAATTTTTGTATTTTATCTTTTAATATGTACTGCCCTGTTCACCGCCCTGAGTCCTTCGGGAGAAGGGCGGTATACAAATAAAATTAATAATAATAATGATGATGATGATGATGATGATGATGATGATGATGATGCTAAACTAATCCACTGGGCATTGTGTAAAAAATACGACTTGCCTGTGTCCGAAAAGTCGTGGGAACATAGGGTGGAAAAAGTTGTCGAGAATCTTGTGGGACTTCCGAATACAGACAGATCGCCATTTGGAACACAACACGCCAGATATCGCAGTTGTAGAGAACCGAAGCGTACAGCTGATTGATATGGCTGTACCAGGAGATGCCAGAGTCGAAGAAAAAGAACTGGGAAAAATTATGAAATACCACGACCTGGCCATCGAAACTGCGCGATTATGGATGAAACGCGTAACAGTGACACCCATCGTCATCGGGGCACTGGGAACTAGGTCCAAAAACTTTACAAAACACATCAAGAAATTGCAGCTTCCTGCAATAACTCCAGCTAAGCTAGAAAAAACTGCGCTACTCGGAACATCTTACATTTTAAGGAGATACCTGGTTGATACCTAGGATGTTGGCAGCAACCCATGTCAACCGTTAGTGCCAGTCAATTTGAGTGTTCAGTTGACTGAGTTTCATGTTTTATGAATAAAAGATTTATAATAATAGAAGGAAAGAGAAGTTCGCTACAACAATTTACAGGTAAGGACATCAGGCCAGATTTAATATTTGAGGTATAGGATGAGGATGAGGTCACATGCAGTTCTAGGATCACTGCTAAACTTTTAGATCATTGGTCCCTCAACATCACTCATAGATCACACCATTGGTAGACCCAAAGGTGCTTTTACAAGAGGCAACTGGACTTCCTTTGTTTTTCCTTGAAGACGTTTCACTTCTCATCCAAGAAGCTTTTTCATTTCTGACCGAATGGTGGGGAATGGAAGGAATTACATGCCTTTGCAGTCGTCTGACCATTAGTACTCCCTCTGAGAGAGAAAAGAAAAGAAATAATAGAATAGAATAGAATAGAATAGAATAGAATAGAAAATACGGAATGGAATGGAATAGAATATAGAATAGAATAGGAATAGGAATAGGAATAGGAATAGGATAGAACAGAACAGAATAGAATAGAATAGAATAGAATAGAATAGAATAGAATAGAATAGAATAGAATAGAATAGAAAATACGGGATGGAATGGAATAGAATATAGAATAGAATAGGAATAGGATAGAATAGAATAGAATAGAATAGAATAGAATAGAATAGAAAATACGGAATGGAATGGAATAGAATATAGAATTGAATAGGAATAGGAATAGGAATAGAATAGAATAGAATAGAATAGAATAGAATAGAATAGAATAGAATAGAATAGAATAGAATAGAATAGAATAGAATAGATTTTTTTATTTTTATTTTAATTCCATTTATATCCCGCCCTTCTCCGAAGTCTCAGGGCGGCTTACAAGCTTAGCAGTAGCCTTCATTCTATGTATATGCCTGCTTATTAGGGCTTTCACACACACCCCAAGCGGCATTATTACAAAGTCAGCTTAATTGCCCCCAACAATCTGGGTCCTCATTTTACCTACCTGGGAAGGATGGAAGGCTGAGTCAACCTTGAGCCTGGTGGGATGCGAACCTGCACTAATTGCAGGCAGCTGGTGTTACTTAAGGAGGCATTAGCCCACTGCTCCACCAAGAATAATGGAATGAAGTAGAAGAATAGAATAGAATAGAATAGAATAGAATAGAATAGAATAGAATAGAATAGAATAGAATAGAATAGAATAGAATAGAATAGAATAGAAGATTTATATTGCTTGCAGTCATCTGGTCATTAGTACTCCTCTGAGAGTCTTTTGAGGCTACCTGGAGGCTTATCTGTGCCCTCAAGGTCGCCTGAATCAGAATACAAACGGGTGGAGAACCTTTTTGGAACTGCTGAAAGGACTGTGTTGTAAAACAGGTGATGTTGATAGGTGGAGACTGAGAATCTCCATAGCCATTTACACCTTTAGTACCTCAACGTCAGCTCTTTTGAGTTAGATACTCTCTGTCAGTTTCTTCCTCATAGTAGACTTCAACGTCAACTTCAACACCCATGAATTAAATATTGGCCCACCACCTTCAGCGTTGCTACTGACCAACAGCAGCTGTCTTTCTTTGTTGTTGTTGGGTGTTTTTTTTTTTACCAATCATTTAGATTTATCAGGCTGTCCAAATTGACACTAACTCTGGATGACATCACAAATAAAAATACATAGAACAGCCTTTCCCAGTTCTAAGTTTAAGAGGCCAGGAAAACATGGAGCATAGAAAAGAAGAGTTTTAAACGTGAATTAAGGTGATATTTTGTGCTGAGACGTATTAGATCCAGCATTATTTTTTTGCAGGTCCTTTCTATTCCTTCTCTTAAAGTCCAGCTTTTTTTGCTTTTTTTTGGGGGGGGGGCAGAGCACTAATGCCTTTTTTTTCTTAGAAATCTTTCTTTCTACCTTACCCTGGAACGGATCAGAGAAAAGCAACTAAGGCCTGGAGACTAAAACATACGAAGAACATGACATGATAGTGGTGTTCTAGTATCTGAGGGGCTGCCACAAAGAAGAGGGGGTCAAATTATTCTCCAAAGCACCAGAGGGAAGGATGAGAAACAATGGATGGAAACTGATCAAGGAGAGAAGCAACCTGGAATTAAGGAGAAACTTCCTGACAGTGAGGACCATTGACCAGTGGAACAGCTGGCCTCCAGAAATCGTGGGCGCTCCATCACTGGAGGTTTTTAAGAAGAGACCGACATTCACCTGTCTGAGATGGTACTATAGGTTCTCCAGCTTGAGCAGGGGTCTGGACTAGAAGACCTCCAAGGTCCCTTCCATTCCATTCCATTCCATTCTATTCTATTCTATTCTATTCTATTCTATTCTATTCTATTCTATTCTATTCTATTCTATTCTATTCTATTCTACTCTACTCTACTCTACTCTATTCTATTCTATTCTATTCTATTCTATTCTATTCTATTCTATTCTATTCTATTCTATTCCTTATTCTATTCCTTATTCTATTCCTTATTCTATTCTATTCTATTCTATTCTATTCTATTCTATTCTATTCTATTCTATTCTATTCTATTCTATTCTATTCTATTCTATTCTATTCTATTCTATTCTATTCCTTATTCTATTCCTTATTCTATTCCTTATTCTATTCTATTCTATTCTATTCTATTCTATTCTATTCTATTCTATTCTATTCTATTCTATTCTATTCTATTCTATTCCTTATTCTATTCCTTATTCTATTCCTTATTCTATTCTATTCTATTCTATTCTATTCTATTCTATTCTATTCTATTCTATTCTATTCTATTCTATTCTCTATTCTATTCTATTCTATTCTATTCTATTCTATTCTATTCTATTCCTTATTCTATTCCTTATTCTATTCTATTCTTCTATTCTATTCTATTCTATTCTATTCTATTCTATTCTATTCTATTCTATTCTATTCTATTCTATTCTATTCTATTCTATTCTATTCTATTCTATTCTATTCTATTCTATTCTATTCTATTCCATTCCATTCCATTCCATTCCATTCCATTCCATTCCATTCCATCTCATCCCATCCCATCCCATCTCATCCCATTCCATTCCATTCCATTCCATTCCATTCCATTCTCAGACATTCCCGAATTCTTCTGGCTAGGAATTTCTCCCCTACTTTTAATCCTATGCTAGCAATGTTTTGAAGGACATTGAATGTTCTATTCCCCCACAGTGTTTTTCTTTCATTTTGCTTAAGTCAAAGCTAAGTTTGTGCCCATATGAATGCGATCTTTTTTTTTTAAAAAAATAAAAAATAAAAAAAGTGAAGAACTCGAATGTCTGCCTGGTGGGTGGCGATCCAGCATGGCAGTCCCAGAGAGGGTGCAGTTTTAAACACTTTGCCCAACTCAGCGTGAAGCACTTTGGAAATGGAAAGTGATGCCTGGACAAACTTCCTGTGGTTTACCAATGAGTAAAAAGAAGCAGCACGCCTTGGCAGATTCACCAAACCCCTTGGCAGTAATGAAGGGACATACTCCATTAACCCGGTACATTGCTGTGTGGGTACTGTGTGAGAATTATTGCAGGGCTAGCTCAATGCATAAAATCTCTGCCGTCGGCCATTTACATCATGCCTACTTTAAGTCTGCCCTTCCTCCATTGCCTGGTCCATCATGGAAAGCCTGCACTTTATAGAAGATTCTCGGGATCATTGTGAATTATTCTGTGGGTTGCAGAGGGCAGGTAATGTACATAGAACATGGAACAATAGAATTGGAAGGGACCTTGGAGGTCTTCTAGTCCAACCCTCTGCTCGAGCAGAGTACCATTTCAAACAAATGGTTGTCCAGTCTCTTCTTAAAAACCTCCAGTGATGGAGCACCCACAAGGGAAGCCGTTCCACTGATAAATTGTTCTAACTATCAGGAAATTTCTCCTTAGTTCTATCTAGGCCAGGGGTGTCAAACTCAATTTCATTGAGGGCCGCATCAGCATTGCGGTTGCCCTCAGGGAGCCGGGTGGGTATGGCCAGGGTGGGCGTGGCCTACTGGGTGGGCGTGGCTAGAGTGTGTATGACCTACTGGGTGGGCGTGGCCAGCTCTACATCGTTGGCATCAAGGGTGCCTATGGGGGCCTGGGCAGGAGTGGGGACAGATCTGAGGGTCTCTGGCGGAAGGAGGGTCTCTGGGCCAGGGCCAAGGCAGTGGGGGCCGTTCCCTCACTGTTTCCAGGATGGCTTTGCGGGCCGCATGAAACCACTTCGCGGGCCAGATCTGGCCCCCGGGCCTTGTGTTTGACATGTCTGATCTAGGCTGTTTCTTTCCTTGGTTAGTTTCCATCCCTTGTTTATTGTCCTGCCTTTTGGTGCTTTGGAATGTAGTTTGACATCCCGACCCCCCACTCACCTTTGTAGGAGCCCCTCAAATTTTGCAACCCTGCTATCATGTCACCCTTAGTCCTTCTTTTCACTAGACTGGACATACCCATTTCCTGCTCTTCTCCGCACTCTTTCCCAGAGTTTCAACATCTTTTTTTATATTGTGTTGACCAGAACTGGATGCAGCATTCCAGGTGTGGACATACTAAGGGTTTGTAAAGTGGTACTAACACTTCACGTGATCTTGATTCTATCCCTCTATTAATGCAGCCCAGCACTGTGTTGGCTTTTTTGGCTGCTGCTGCTGCACACGGCTGGCTCCTATTTAAGGGATTGTCCACTAGGACTCCGAGATCCATCTCACAGTTACTTGTATTAAGCCATGTTTCACCCAGTTTGTACCTATACAGTTTTTTCTTGCCCAAATGTAAAACCTTATTTTTTATTCATTTTGTTAGACAGGGCCCGGTGTTCAAGTACATCTCACCCCAATGCAGGGGTAGGCAATCTTGGCTCTTTTATGACTCGTGGACTTCAACTCCCAGAATTTCTGAGCCAGCCATGCTGAGGAGAAATGGAGAGGTTTCCATTCCATTCAGGAATTCTGGGAGTTGAAGGCCACAAGTCATAAAAGAGTCAAGGTTGCCTACCCCTGTCCCAATGGGACTAGCCTGCCCCACTGGCTGCATCAGAAGGGGTCTGCTGTGGACCCCATCCACAAAGGAATTCCTGCTGGCAGTGATTTGTTGTTGTTAGTTGCGAAGTCGTGTCCGACCCATCGCGACCCCATGGACAACGTTCCTCCAGGCCTTCCTGTCCTCTAACATCTTCTGGAGTCCATTTAAGCTCACGCCTCCTGCTTCAGTGACTCCATCCAGCCACCTCATTCTCTGTCATCCCCTTCTTCTCTTGCCCTCAACCTTTCCCAGCATGAGGCTCTTCTCCAGTGAGTCCTTCCTTCTTCTCATTAGGTAGCCAAAGTATTTGAGTTTCAGCTTCAGGATCTGGCCTTCTAAAGAGCAGTCAGGGTTGATCTCCTCTAGGACTGACCGGTTTGATCGCCTTGCAGTCCAAGGGACTCACAGGAGTCTTCTCCAGCACCACAGTTCAAAGGCCTCAATTCTTTGGTGCTCAGCCTTTCTTATGGTCCAACTTTCACTGCCATACATTGCAAGCTGGCAGTGATAGGAGGAGATGATTGAAGGGATCTACAAACTCTGGCCTACCCTTTAAGTTTTAGAACAAGGGTGTCCAACCTTGGCAACTTTAAGACTTGTGGACTTCAACTCCCAGAATTCCCCAGCCAGCCAGCCATGTTTTTTTCTTTATATTCCGCCTTGACTATTTCTACAAATAACTCAAGGTGGTGAACATATCCCCCCCACACCTTCCTCCTCCTATTTTCCCCACAACAACAACAACAACTCGGTGAGGTGGATTGAGCTGAGAGAGTGAGAGTGACTGGCTCAAAGTCACCCAACTGGATTGAATGACTAAGGTAGGACTAGAACTCACAGCCTCCCGATTTCTAGCCTGCTGCCTTAACCATTAGACCAAACTGGCTCTTAAAATGTTAATTGTTTTTCTATTTATCTGTTTAGTGTCTGGGAGCCTGCCACTGAGTCATTTTACGAGTGAGAGGGGTGGCATATGAAATATTAATAGACGGATTTAATTAATATCATGTGACGTGTTAGTACCATTTTATAATGTCTCGGCAAGGCCACACTTGAAATACTGCATCCAGTTTTGGTTGTGACAATGTAAACAAGATGTTGAGATTCTGGAAAGGGTGCAGAGAAGAGCCACAAAGATGATCAGGGGACTGGAGGCTAAAACATATAGAGAATGGTTGAAGAAATTGAGGATGTCTAGTTTAATGAAGAGGACAAGGGGAGCCATGATAGCAGTCTTCCAGTATCTCAGGGGCTGCCCCAAAGAAGAGGGAGTCAAGCTATTTTTCAAAGCCCCTCCAAGGCAGGAGAAGAAGCAACGGATGGAAACTCATGGAGGAGCAACCTGGAACTAAGGAGAAACTTCCTGACAGTGAGAACAATTAGCCAGTGGAACAACCTGCCTCCAGAAGCGGTGAATGCTCCAACACTGGAAGTTTTTAAGAAGAGACTGGACAGCCATTTGACTGAAACGGTATAGGGTTTCCTGACTGAGTAGGGGGTTGGACTAGATGACCTCCAAGGTCCCTTCCAACTCTGTTATTCTTTTAAATAAATAACAAGAAATCTGCAAACTTCCCTGACAGGCGCAACATTTCTCTCACTTAACTTGCCTATCACACTGGATGTTATTGAGGAAGTACTTGGATCTACTTCAAAAAAAACCTTGGCTTCCATGGCTATGGCTATTTTGACTGGAGCTTATGGGCATTGTAGTCCATCTGAAGACATCCAGCTGCCCTCGTTCAGGTAGCCCGGAGCTTATGTGCTTCAAAGCAGTTAAAATTAAAAAAAAGAGTCTTGGCTACAGCGTGGCGCTGGACAGGCCTTGGGCCAATAAATCATCTACAAAGCTTTCTGTGTTTGCAGCTTTCACATTTTATAAAAGACTAATGTGTGTGCTATTTCTTCTCTTGTACTCCCACTTCATTCCCTTCATAAAAGGAGTTAGGCCTGCAAGCTTTAAATCAGCTTTATTAGGGTGTCCCCCCCCCCCACCTCCGCATTCTCTTACTGGTGAGAATCTCATTTAACATAATGGCTCTTAACTTCTGAGTAAATATACATCATAAATGAATGTATACTTGAGCAAGTTGCAGAAGATAATAGCCATATGCACGTAGCACGATTTACCAACAAAGAATATTTCTGGGTTATTCCCTCCGTTATTATATGCTGGGGAAAGTTCTGCTACAGGTAGTCCTTGACTTATAACCGTTTGTTTAATGACCATTCGGAGTTATAAGAGCACTGAAAAGAATGACTTATGACCACTTTTCACACGTCCCGTCCCCAGGATCACGTGACCAAGCTAGGACGCTTGGCAACTGCATATATTTATGACGCTCGCATTGTCCCGGGGTCACGTGACCCCCTTTTGCCACCTCCCTGACAAGCTGATTCACTTAACAGCCGCGTTACTAACTTAACGACTGCAGCGATTCACTTCACCGCCTCGAGAAAGGTCGTAAAATGGAGCCAAACTCACAACAGCTGTCTTGCAATGTTACTGTCTTAACTAGTGCAGCGATTCACTTAGCCGTCGTGGCCAGGGAAGGTTATCCAGTGGGCCAAAACTGGCTTAACGACAGAAATTCTGGCTTCAAGCGCGGTGGTAAGTGGAGGACCACCTGTACACAAACAGTGGAATTCAAACACCTTTTGCATAGTGTATTATAAATTTTTATTTTTTATTTTTTAAAATGACCTCATGCCAATGATTTTAAAGTAGAGTTCTGATCATGTTCCTTTTTTTTCAGATGTTGGGGAGGAACATATGTTGCTGAACGCGGCGCTCGACGTTTTTCCTCTCTCACGTGTCCCCCTTTTCTCTTTTTCCCCCCCCTTCAGGCATGCTTCTGGTCACGGCAGACACCCTGGGCCACGATTTCCACATCTTTCAGGTCCTCACCCACCCGTGGTCCTCTTCTCAAAGCGCCGTCCATCACTTGTACACGTTACACCGCGGGGAGACTGAAGCCAAAGTAAGTTGCCGTAGGAAAAAGCAAAAAACGTTGGCAGTGGGAGAATCAACGTGGGTGTCCTTGAAAACTGCTGGCCTTGCAGTCAAAGGCAGAGCAAGGCCACTTAGCAAAGGGTTCATATGTTTTTGCAAAAGGCTCATCTGCGTGTGGTTTTTGAGTTTTTTTTTAAAAAATTTTTCCTTTTAAACAAGACGATAAAAGACGGCTGCGTTCAATCTTAAATCAAGGAACCAACACTTTTGCCAAATATTAACTGAGTTGGCCGGGCCCTTGAAGGACTGGAGATCAAGAGAGCCTTAACTATAACAAGGACGTGGTTGTGGGTGCGAACTGTAGGTACAAAAATTGGGGTGTGGTGGGTTTTTTTGTCAGCTTGACAGAAGCTTACCGGCGTCCTTGTAGACAGGTAGTCCTCGACTTGCATCCGTGCGTTTAGCGACCAGTTGAAGGTGAAGTGCAGTTGAAAAAAAGTGACTTGCAGCCACTCCTCATACTCAGCCCTGGTGGCGCAGTGGTTAGAATGCAACGTGGTAGGCTAACTCTGCCCACAGCCAGGATGTTCGATCCTGACTGGCTCAAGGTTGACTCAGCCTTCCATGTTTCCAAGGTCGGTAAATGAGGATCCAGATTGTCGGGGGCCATAGGCTGACTGTAAACTTCTTAGAGAGGGCAGTAAAGTACTGTGAAGCGGTATATAAGTCTAAGTTCTATTGCTATTGCTTCCTTCCTTTCTTTCTCTCCCTCCCTCCCTTTTCTCCTTCCTTCCTTCCTTCCTTCCTTCCTTCCTTCCTTCCTTCCTTCCTTCCTTCCTTCCTTCTCATGGTGGCGCAATGGTTAGAATGCAGTATTGCAGGCTGACTCTGCCCACTGCCAGGAGTTCGATCCTGGCCAGCTCAAAGTTGACTCAGCCTTCCATCCTTCCGAGGTCGGTAAAACGAGGACCCAGATTGTTGGGGGCAAATAGGCTGACTCTGTAAACCACTTAGAGAGGGCTGTAAAGCACTGTGAAGCGGTATATAAGTCTAAGTGCTCTTGCTATTATGACCGTTGCAGTGTCTCCACAGTCACATGACCAACATTTTGGTTGCTTGGCAACTGGCTTGTATTTATCTTGGTTGCAACATCCCCAAGGTCATGTGATCGCCATTTGCATCTTTCCCAGCTGGCTTCCAACAAGCAAAGTCAATGGAAGAAGCTGGATTTGCTTAACAGCCATGCGACCCACTTAACAACTGCAGTGATTCTCTTTAACAGCAAAAAAGGTTAACAACTCAATAACTGCCTTGCTTAGGAATGGGAATTCTGGTCCCAATTGTGGTTGTAAGTCGAGGATTACAAATAGCTAAGACACTTAATGGCAGACATACCTTGTACAATATAATGTTGCCGTCTGTACAAATGTTTGAAGGGAAAACGTGGAGGGGATAACACAATTGGAAGGGACTTTGGAGGTCTTCTAGTCCAACCCCTGCTCAAACAGGAGAGCCTATTTACCATTTCAGGCAAATGGCTGTCCACTCTCTTCTTGAAAACCTCCAGTGTTGGAGCATTCACCGCTTCTGGAGGCAGGCTGTTCCACTGGTTAATTGTTCTCAATGTCAGGAAATTTCTCCTTAGTTCTAGGTTGCTTCTCTCCTGGATTAGTTTCCATCCATTGCTACTTGTCCTGCCTTCAGGGGCTTTGGAGAAGAGCTTGACTCCCTCTTCTTTGGGGCAGCCCCTGAGATACTGGAAGACTGCTATCATGTCACCCCTAGTGCTGCTGTCATCCCTTATTACCGCTATCCTACATTGCAATCTGTGCAAACCCCCTGTGGGATTAAGCCAGGCTGAGAGTGTGATAATGTCATTTCTCAACATTGCACTTCAGAAGGCCCTAAGAATTTTTCCTCAGCTATAAAGCAGCTTCGCGTCTCCTTAGCCCCGTCGCTCTTTCCGTGAGCTGGAATTTAAACTCCCCTAACCTGTGGGCAGCACAATGTTTGACCAGCTGGAGGGAGGCTGATATAACTTAAAAGTTGTACAGAAGAATCTTTTGTTTCAGAATTCAGTCCTAAAATGCCCACTTGGCGGGGCTGGAAGCATTTCACGCTTTTATTATATAACATTTTTATTTCTTTTTGGGTGTGTTTATAAGCGGATGATCGAGACAGCTCTCTTTTCCCTCTGGAGTAGTGTGCAGTAAATAAAGATGTCGTACCTGAAAGTCACAAATAAAACAAGGAAATAAGAGCGACAAAAGTCAACAGGGAGAGCCCCCCTCAACAAAAAAAGAAAGAAAGAAAAAAAAGAAAGCAGAAAAAACAAAAACAGAATGATGAGAGGATTTTTAGAGCTCTGAAATGAGGTGGGAAAAAAATCCAAGGGGAAGGAAGATAATTTATATATATATATATATGGGGTCTCCCGATACCCCCATGTTACACCTCTGCTCCGTGAGCTGCATTGGCTTCCAGTTGTCTTCTGGGTGAGATTCAAGGTGCTGGTAATGACCTACAAAGCCCTACATGGCATGGGTCCGGACTACCTACGGGAGCACCTTCTGCCAATGTCAGCACCCCACCGTCCTGTGCGCTCCCACAGAGAGGGCCTCCTCAGGGTGCCACCGGTCAGAGAATGCTGACTGGTGGCCCCCAGGGGGAGGGCGTTCTCTGTGGGCGTGCCAGACCTGTGGAACCGTTTACCGGTTGAGCTCCGGATGGCCCCCGACCTTTCCTCCTTCCGACGTGATCTAAAAACCTATTTATTTGAACAAGCCGGCCTGGTCTGATGGGTTTGGGTTTTAATTACTGTTTTTAAGTAATTTATTTATTGTATTTGGGCACTATTTTTAATTTTTAATTAATTTAATTTTAATTTTTGTATTTTGGTATTTTTGGTATTTATTGCCCTGTTCACCGCCCTGAGTCCTTCGGGAGAAGGGCGGTATACAAATTAAATAATATATGGATCCTTGGTCATTCGGGTTTTTCCCCCCGCGTAGAAATGAAGGTGTAGGCGCAACGTTTCGACGGAATCCCATCCGTCATCCTCAGGCTGGTGGCTTCAGCTTCCTTCTTCTGGGAGAAGCATGTGGTAGTGGCTGTTTGTTCCTCTTTTTTAAACTGCCAGAGGAGGTGTGTTCTGTGGGTGGAGGTGTGCTCTGATTGGGTGGGGGATTAGGTGTGTTCTGATTGGGTGGGAGTGTGTTTTGAATGGTGGGTGTGTTCTGATTGGGTGGGGGTGTGTTTTGAGTGGATGGGCTGGTCTCAGCTGCCAGCCTTAGACCAGCCCATTACATATATTACATATATATGTATGTAATGTAGAACCAATATTAACCAATATGGACTTTAAAGGTTTCCGACCTGGCAGAGATGGCAAAGATTTCGGCTTACTTGAAAGATCATTCGCAAGAACGTTATATTATGGAATGGAGAAAATGGATTGAGTATATCCAGAACAAATATAGGGTTAAGAAGTTTCATGTAGCATTTGAATAAGTCTTCCTTCTTTTTCTCTTTCTTTTTTTCTTTCTTTTTTTTTCTTCTCTATATATATTTAATATTACTAAGGTTTGTACTATCCTATACAAGCTAGAGAGTGATGGATTTTAGAGTCTATGGTTGTTAGTATATGGTTGTTTATGATTGTTTTTTTTTCTACACCTTGTATTTAGCTCTGGGAAGTCGGGGGGGGGAGGGGGGGAGGGGTAGGGGGGGAGGGAGAGGGGAGGAGGAGGGGGGACTGTTAAAGATAAACTGTTTGTTAAAACTTTTCAATAAAAAAAAATGTAGAACCAATATTAAACATAGAGATTCTCTCCCTACATAGAAAGGTTGTATATTAGGTGCCCAATTTGGGTGAATCAGCATGTGAAAATACCAATGGAAGAACAAAACAAAACAACAGAGTTTGGAAGGCACCTTGGAGGTCATCTAGTCCAACCCCCTGCTCAGGCAGGAAACCCTATACCATTTCAGACAAATGGCTGCCCAGTCTCTTCTTAAAAACTTCCAGTGTTGGAGCATTCACAGCTTCTGGAGGCAGGTTGTTCCACTGGTTAATTGTTCTGACTGTCAGGAAGTTTCTCCTTAGTTCTAGGTTGCTTCTCTCCTTGATCAGTTTCCATCCGTTGCTTCTTGTCCTGCCTTCAGGTGTTTTGGGGAATAGTTATAGTTGTTAGTTTATAGTTTATTAAATTTTTATACCGCCCTTCTCCCGAAGGACTCAGGGCGGTGAACAGGGCATATAATAAAACTACAAAAGTACAAAAGTTAAAAAAGAATTAAATTATTGCCCAAAATAAAACAGTAAAAATATACAAATATTAAAACCCTAGTTAACTCCCCATCAGGCCAGGCCAGCTTGTTCGAATAAATGGGTCTTTAACCTGCGCCGGAAGGAGCGGAGATCCGGTGCCATCCGGAGCTCAACCGGCAGTTGATTCCACAGAGCTGGGGCGCCCACAGAGAAGGCCCTCCCCCTGGGGGCCACCAGCCAACATTCTCTGACTGGAGGCACCCTGAGGAGGCCCTCTCTGTGGGAACGCACGGGGCGGAGGGGAGTCGACGCCGGCAGCAGGTGATCCCCGAGGTATTCCGGACCCATGCCATGTAAGGACTTAAAAACCATCACTAAGACCTTGAACCTCACCCGGAAGACAACTGGTAACCAATGCAGCTCGCGGAGCAAAGGTGTAACATGGGAGTACCGTGAAACTCCCAAGACAACTCTCGCGGCCGCATTCTGTACCAGTTGGAGCCTCCGAGTGGTCTTCAAGGGAAGCCCCATGTAGAGAGCATTGCAATAGTCAAGACGAGAGGTCACGAGCGCATGAGTGACCGTACACAGGGCATCCCGGTCTAGATAGGGCCGCAACTGACGCACCAGGCGAACCTGAGCGAATAGCTTGACTCCCTCTTCTTTGGGGCAGCCCCTGAGATACTGGAAGACTGCTATCATGTCCCCCCTCGTCCTTCTCTTCATTAAACTAGACAGACCCAATTCTTGCAACCGATCCTTATATGTTTTAGCCTCCAGTCCCCTGATCATCTTTGTTGCTCTTCTCTGCACTCTTCCTGGAGTCCCAACATCTTTTTTACATTGTGGTGACCAAAACTGGATGCTGTATTACCAAGGCCTTGTAAAGTGGTATTAACAGAATACTTGAACTGTGGCATATTAGATCCTTTCTGTGCTTGGTTGATTTCTTGCATATGTTTCATTACCCCTCTACTTATCATCAGTTTAGAAGGGGAGGGAAATTTACTCTCTGTTTATACTCAAGTGGCTTTCCCTACTAGTGGGAGGATCTTGGTCATTCCTGGACTAGGCTGATATTTACTGCTAGCTTGTCTATCTATATAGTTGATTGGGATGCACTGACTTCTTGATAGTCGATCTAGTATTAATCTTGTTGTTAATCTTCCTATCTGGGTGTCGATTGCTGGTGAAACAGCAGGGCCAGCCACAAGAGAAAAAACCCCACTCCCTTGTAACACCGATGATGTTACTTTGCTGGGCAATGAAATGTCAGCAAGAAAACCACCAAACTCAGAGAGCACCAAGGACCTCATAGTCTTCCTCCCCTCTCTGCACCCCCCATTCTCTTCCAGCACTGATGACGTTACCTAGTTGGGTCATGAGATGTCTGCAAGAAGCCATCAAATTCAGAGAGCAGCAAGAACCCCACAGTTGTCTTCCTCCTCCTCCTCCTCCTCCTCCTCCTCCTCCTCCTCCTCCTCCTCCTCCTCCTCCTCCTCCTCCTCCTCCTCCTCCTCCTCCTCTCTGCATCCCCCAGTCTCTTTTAGCACTGATGATGTTACCTAGTTGGGTCATGAAATGTCTGCAAAGAATCCACCAAGCTCAAAAAAGCACCAAGGACCCCACAGTTGTCCTCCTCCTCCTCCTCCTCCTCCTCCTCCTCCTCCTCCTCCTCCTCCTCCTCCTCCTCCTCCTCCTCCTCCTCTCTGCATCCCCCAGTCTCTTTTAGCACTGATGATGTTACCTAGTTGGGTCATGAAATGTCTGCAAAGAATCCACCAAGCTCAAAAAAGCACCAAGGACCCCACAGTTGTCTTCCTCCTCCTCCTCTTCCTCCTCCTCTCTGCATCCCCCAGTCTCTTTTAGCACTGATGATGTTACCTAGTTGGGTCATGAAACGTCTGCAAAGAAACCACCAAGCTCAAAAAAGCACCAAGGACCCCACAGTTGTTGTTGTTGTTGTTGTTGTCGTCGTCCTCCTCCTCCTCCTCCTCCTCCTCCTCCTCCTCCTCCTCCTCCTCCTCCTTTTCCTCCTCCTCTCTGCATCCCCCAGTCTCTTCCAGCACTGATGATGTTACCTAGTTGGGTCATGAGATGTCTGCAAGAAGCCATCAAACTCAGCAGCAAGAACCCCACAGTTGTCTTCCTCCTCCTCCACCTCCTCCTCCTCCTCCTCTCTGCATCCCCCAGTCTCTTCCAGCACTGATGATGTTACCTTGTTGGGTCATGAGATGTCTGCAAGAAGCCATCAAACTCAGCAGCAAGAACCCCACAGTTGTCTTCCTCCTCCTCCACCTCCACCTCCTCCTCCTCCTCCTCCTCCTCCTCCTCCTCCTCCTCCTCCTCCTCCTCCTCCTCCTCCTCCTCCTCCTCCTCCTCTCTGCATCCCCCAGTCTCTTCTAGCACTGATGATGTTACCTAGTTGGGTCATGAAACATCTACAAGAAAACCACCCAGCTCAGAGAGCACCACGGAAGGCATTTGAAAATGCTACACTTGGGTTTGACCTCGTATATGAACAGTCACCTTACAAAAAAATAAATCTTGTTTATTGTGTTTGGCTTGGAACCGCAGCTTTCTTTTTGTTATACTGGTTGAGTCACGTGGTTAATCTTGGCCAATCAGGGACTCTTTAGTGAAGACGATAAAGTCACTTCGGGCAAAGGAAGTCAACTAAGGTTGCCCGAGAACAAGACCCAGGCAATACATGTCTGAAGGGATGATGGAAAAATAAAAAAGGGAGGGGGGGGGGAGAAGGCAGATTTAATGGACTGGTTTGACAAACATTATGGGTGGGTTTGGCTTGCTTCTAATTTATTTATATATGTGCAATTTTAAGCTGGCTCGGCCTCTAGAGCAGAAAGCAAAACTTTTTAAGCATCCAGAGACAAACAAGGGGCTGCAAAAAATGTCTTGAGCTGCTGTAAAAAAAAAGAAAGAAAGAAAAGAAAAGAAAAAAAAATAAACAGCCAAGTTGGCACCCTTGGGCACAAAGGCCTTGCCTGGTTTTTACAGCCTCTTGACATCTCGAAGTGGGCTGAGAGCAAGGCCAAATTGGTGGTTGAGGTTGCCAAGGCCACCCTATCATTTTGAACATTTCTATAATTGCACGGATGTGTTTTTAGCTTTTGCATCTTACAGAGGTACCTCTTATTTCGGCAGTGAGAAAAACAATGTCTCGAAAAAAATTCCTTTGTTCCGAAAACTTGCTTGCGTAAATTGCCCTTTCTTGTTTGAGGATTTTTTTAATTTTATTTTTTATTATTTTTTTACTTTTCTTTTTTTTTAGGGCGTGCGTTCAGTCTGCAACCCTTAGTTGTCAGCCCTGGATTTTTCACATTCTACAGTCTGTAATTCGTAGCCCTTCAAAGACTGGTGTTATTTTAATTTCCATTTCTACTCAAAAAGTGGGATTAGTAACCACTATACAAAAAAGCCTGGGTAAGGCCGTACTTGGAATACGGCATCCAGTTTTGCTCACCGCAATATAAAAAAAAGATGTTGAGACTCTACAAAGAGTGCAGAGAAGAGCAGCAAAGATGATCAGGGGTCCGGAGGCTAAAACATACAAGGAACAGCTGCTGGAATTGGGTATGTCTGGTTTAATGAAGAGAAGGACCAGGGGGTGACATGATAGCAGTCTTCCAGTATCTCAGGGGATACCCCAAAGAAGAGGGAGTCAAGCTCTTCTCCAAAGCACTTAAGAGAGAACAAGAAGCAATGGATGAAGCTAATCAAGAAGAGAAGCAACCTAGAACTAAGGAGGAATTTCCTAACAGTGAGAACAACTAACCAGTGGAACAGCCTGCCTCCAGATGTTGTGGGTGCTCCAACATGGGAGGTTTTTAAAGAAAAGACTGGACATAATAATAATAATAATAATAATAATAATAATAATAATAATAATAATAATAATAATAATAAGAAGAAGAAGAAGAAGAAGAAGAAGAAGAAGAAGTTGTTGGAAGGGACCTTGGAGGTCATCTAGTCCAACCCCCTGCTAAGGCAGGAAACCCTATACCATTTCAGACAAATGGCTGTCCAGTCTCTTCTTAAAAACTTCCAGTGTTGGAACATCTACTTGTCTGAAAGGTTATAGGGTCTTCTGCTCTGACAAGGTGTTGGACTAGATGACCTCCAAGGTCCCTTCCAACTATTATTCTATCTATCGAAGTAGTTAATGCATTTACTCCTCCGTGTCCCTCTCCTTTCTTCCCTCCCCTTCCCCCCCAGTACACACACAGGTACATAAATATGCACACCCCAAACTCACCATTCCTTGTTTCTTTTCAAAGCTAGCAGGTCACAGTGAGTCACTGCTCCCCTTTACCCAACAGCAAAAAGTAGTTTTCAAAGTTACATACCATAGAATTGGGGGGTCCTCGGTGCTCTCTGAGCTGGGTGGTTTTCTTGCAGACGTTTCATGACCCAACTAGGCAACATCATCAGTGCTAGAAGGGAAGGAGGAGGAGGAGGAGGAGAAGGGTGACGACTGTGGGGTTCTTGGTGCTCTCTGAGCTGGGTGGTTTTCTTACAGACGTTTCATGACCCAACTAGGTAACATCATCAGTGGTAGAAGGGGAGGAGGAGGTGGACTGTGGGGTCCTTGGTGCTCTCTGAGCTGGGTGGTTTTCTTGCTGACGTTTCACGACCCAACTAGGCAACATCATCAGTGTTCGAAGGGAAAGAGGATTGCATTAAGCTTCTCTTTACCTAGAGCACAACTCCATCAAAATAGGTTTTAGTTGACCTATATCTTTTAAGAAAAGGCTTTGGCACCAGTTTTAGATACCTGTAGAGCAGTGTTTCTTAAGCTTGACCAGTTTAAGATGGGCTGACTTGACCTCCCAGAATTCCCTAGCCAGCATAGAGTTGACGTCCACCCATCTTAAACTAGCCAAGCTTGAGAAACGCTTGTGTGGAGCCTGATGTGGGGAAAAGGAACCAGAAGTGAGAGGGGGATGTGTTGGGAGCCGCTTCACGCCAAGCCCCTCCAGGCCAGGACGGTCAACAGTGATGCTGGGGATGGAACCCAGGACCTTCCCTGTGCAAAGCTGCCCTCTGGAAACACCTCGGAAACATTATTTTAGGGAAAGGCTAGAGAAATGCAGCTGGAGACCGGCTGAGCGGAGTGGAAATAAGACTTTGCTGTTGCTTTTGGGTCACTGAGGCCAGTGGGAAAGTCTGTGGGCCTGGATTAAGCCCCTGAATCCCTGGTTAATGGAATAGAAATAGGAATAGGAATAGGCAGGGCTTTTTTTGTCATAGAACGCTCAGAACGGAGTTCCGGCACCTTTTTTGGATGGAACCTTGTGAGGTAGGCAAGGTGGGTTGTATGACATGTGTGAGTTCCGGCACCGTTTTCTTTTACAAAAAAAGCACTGGGAATAGGAATAGAATAGAATAGAATAGAATAGAATAGAATAGAATAGAATAGAATAGAATAGAATAGTTGGAAGGGACCTTGGAGGTCATCTAGTCCAACCTCCTGCTCAGGCAGGAAACCTTATACCATTTCAGACAAATGATTGTCCAGTCTCTTCTTGAAAACTTCCAGTGTTGGAGCATTCACAGCTTCTGGAGGCAGGTTGTTCCACTGGTTAATGGTCCTAACTGTCAGGAAGTTTCTCCTTAGTTCCAGGTCGCTTCTCTCCTTGGTTAGTTTCCATCCGTTGCTTCTTGTCCTGCCTTCGGGCGCTTTGGAGAAGAGCTTGACTCCCTCTTCTTTGGGGCAGCCCCTGAGATACTGGAAGACTGCTATTGTGTCCCCACTCATCCTTCTCTTCATTAAACTAGACATACCCAATTCCAGCAACCGTTCTTTGTATGTTTTAGCCTCCTGACCCCTGATCATCTTTGTTGCTTTCTCTGCACTGGTTGATACTTTCCTGCTTTTCTTTCTTTCTTTCTTTATATTTTTGAGATGAGGGGGGTGACGCAGTCGCTGCACCCTCATAACCCATTAACAGTGTCCAGTCTCCCCAACTCTGCTTTGGTGCCGCGTCCCTCGGTCCGTCTCCTCTTCCCTCGGGTGTCTTCTTTCGTGTAATTGACATGGGAATAAAACTTTAAATAGCGGTTCCTCCTCCGTGTACTCAGGGTTGTGTTACTCAATCGGTCTGTGATTACCCAGTGTATGTTTTCACCGATGTTTAACGGAAAAGGTGATTCTAAAATAGGCAGAGCTGTTTGGGCCCAGCCTACGGTAAGGTAGAAAAAAGCTGGACGATTTAAAATAACGTTTCCCGAATTCTTGATAGCTGATGCAACATTGGTGGTTTCTACCCCCACCCCACTCCCCCACCCCCACCCCGGCCGAATTAAAAAGGAAGCACTTACACGTGAAAATATCGGAGCTAATTTCCCCCCACACACACAGTGTTTCAGAGAGACGACTAGGCTGAGATCATCAGTAAATAACATCCCTTGCCCTGGGTTGCGCATTGTGCCATCTGAAGCCAACTATTCAAGAAAGCACCAAAGAGAGAGAGGGGGGGGGGCCTCTAGCGTTAGATTTTACAGATTGTTGCTCAGAGACCCATAGAAGATTACCTGGAACAGGCTCCTGTAGTCATGTCTAGAACCAAACCAGCACAATGTCAGCCAGAGAACATCCTGGATATTTTGCAGAAGATGTATGAACTCAGAAGCCCCATTGACCTGAGTCTGGGGCAGATGCCAAGCGGGTTTTATATGCCTTCACTCACATGTTGAAGGGTGGGACTTCAACCGCACACTCACACATGCCAGCTTGACTTTGTCAACCTCCCTGGGAGCGTTCCGAAAGCCAGCGCGCTGCCCCTTTTTAAAAAAATTTATGTTTACTTGATTTATTTGTTTACATCCTTCCTTTATTATTTTTACAAACAGTTCAAGGTGGCAAACACACCCAACACATTTTCCTCCTCCTATTTTCCGCACAACTACAACCCTGTGAGGTGGGTTGGCTGAGAGAGAAGGAGTGGCCCAAGGTCACCCAGCCAGCTTTCATGCCTAAGGCAGAACTAGAACTCACCATCTCCTGTTGACTGGCCCAAAGTCACCCAACCATCTTTCATGCCTAAGGCGGGACTAGAACTCATCGTGTCCTGGTGATTTGGCCATAATCACCCAGCCAGTTTTCATGCCTAAGGTGGGACTAGAATTCTCCATCTCCTGGTGATTGGCTCAAAGTCACCCAGCTGGCTTTCATGCCTAAGGCGGAACTAGAACTCACCTTCTCCTGGTGATTGGCTCAAAGTCACCCAGCTGGCTTTCATGGCTAAGGCGGAACTAGAACTCACCTTCTCCTGGTGATTGGCTCAAAGTCACCCAGCTGGCTTTCATGGCTAAGGCAGAACTAGAACTCACCTTCTCCTGGTGATTGGCCCAAAGTCACCCAGCTGGCTTTCATGCCTAAGGCGGAACTAGAACTCGCCTTCTCCTGGTGATTGGTCCAAAGTCACCCAGCCGGCTTTCATGCCTAAGGCAGGACTAGAACTCACCATCTCCTGTTGATTGGCCCAAAGTCACCCAACCATCTTTCATGCCTAAGGCGGGACTAGAACTCATTGTGTCCTGGTGATTTGGCCATAATCACCCAGCCAGTTTTCATGCCTAAGGTGGGACTAGAATTCTCCATCTCCTGGTGATTGGCTCAAAGTCACCCAGCTGGCTTTCATGGCTAAGGCGGAACTAGAACTCACCTTCTCCTGGTGATTGGCTCAAAGTCACCCAGCTGGCTTTCATGCCTAAGGCGGAACTAGAACTCACCTTCTCCTGGTGATTGGTCCAAAGTCACCCAGCCGGCTTTCATGCCTAAGGCAGGACTAGAACTCACCATCTCCTGCTTTCTAGCCCGGCGCTTTAATGACTAGATTGACCTAGGTTTCTTTCTAGTAATCCTGATACTTCCAAACCTTTCTGTCTTTCTTCAATCAAATCGGTATGTGTGTGTAAAGAAATGGTACATCAAAAAAAACCCCTCCCCAATGATGATATCAAAGGTAGCTTTATGTTCTGTAAGGTGTCTTCTGCTGTGTAAAAAGTAAGGGGGCTGGGTGGCATTTGGATTCTGAAGTATCGATGAATTTGTGAAAGCTTTTTGGTAAACTGACTCTCCATCACCGCCTTATCCGAAGCTGACATTTCTAGAGCAGTTTACAAATCAAGACAGACTGGGTGAAATTCCAAACCGGGTCCTTTTCTCGGGTTTGTTTACGGACACAGGATGTCTCTTTTCATTTCTGGGCTAGACGGTTGTGATGTCTCTCCCCCCCCCACCCCAACATAATGAAATCAGAGAGAGAGAGAGAGAGGCCAAATTTTTTAAAAAAGAAAGGGATGGGGGGGGGATAAAAAGCAAAGAAGAAAGGTAGCCATGGGTTAGGAAAAAGGCAGTTTCCCATCTCTGGAAATAAAACCTTGATAAGAGGGGACACATCTCGGCCTTCCCACCCAGAGAGGTACATAAATGATCACCTATTTATGTAAAGTAATAAAAGCCTTTCTCTTGGGCTTTGGGACCCCTGTTGATGAGGAGCGGTTATAAAGCCGGTGCAGATGGCAGAGAGCTGGTAAAAACCTGGTCCTTCTGGGAATCCTAGGGGAAAGAAAGGACCAGTTGTGAATAGAACCAAATCAGTTTGAGGTAGTGATTAAGGTGCTGGCCTAAGAATCAGGAGACTGTGAGTTCTGGTGCCGCCTTAGGCGTAAAAGCCAGCTGGATGACTTTGGACCAATCTCTCTCCCTCTCTCTCCCTTTCCCTCCCTCTCTTTCTCTCTCCCTCTCTCTCCCTCTCCCTCTCTCTCCCTCTCCTTCTCCATCCCTCCCTCCCTCTCCCTCCTTCTCCCTCTCTCCCTCTCTCTCCCTCTCCTTCTCCCTCTCCCCCTCCTTCTCTCTCTCCCTCTCTCTCTCCCTCCCTCCCTCTCTTTCTCTCTCCCTCTCTCTCCCTCTCCCTCTCTCTCCCTCTCCTTCTCCCTCCCTCCCTCTCCCTCCTCCCCCTCTCTCCCTCTCCCTCTCTCTCCCTCTCCTCTCTCTCCCTCTCTCTCCCTCTCCATCTCTCTCTCCCTCTCTCTCTCCCTCCCTCTCTCTCTCCCTCCCTCTCTCCCTCTCCCTCCCTCCCTCTCTTTCTCTCTCCCTCTCTCTCCCTCTCTCCCTCTCCCTCTCCCTCCCTCCCTCTCTTTCTCTCTCCCCCTCTCTCCCTCTCCCTCTCTCTCCCTCTCCTTCTCCCTCTCCCTCTCCTTCTCTCTCTCCCTCTCTCTCTCCCTCCCTCTCTCCCTCTCCCTCCCTCCCTCCCTCTCTTTCTCTCTCCCTCTCTCTCTCCCTCCCTCTCTCCCTCTCCCTCCCTCCCTCCCTCTCTTTCTCTCTCTCTCTCTCTCTCTCTCCCTCTCTCCCTCTCCCTCCCTCACTTTCTCTCTCCCTCTCTCTCCCTCTCCCCCTCTCCCTCTCCATCTCTCTCCCTCTCTCTCCCTCCCTCTTTCTCTCTCCCTCTCCCTCCCTCTCCTCCCTCTCCCTCCCTCCCTCTCTCTCTCTCTCTCTCCTCTCAACCCAACCTCACAGGATTTTTGTGGGAAAAATAGGGGGAGGAAGACGTGTTGGATATATTGGCTGCCTTGAAATATTGGTAAAAATAATAAAGGTGGGATAAACATCTAAATAAACAAAACAAGCAACTGCTGTATTCTGCTTCCACAAGGTGAAATCGACATTAGAGGTGTTAACTATTTGATAACCCTTTTGGGCTCCAGTCACTGCTGTGACCTGCCTAAGGTCCACTTGCTGTTGTGTTTGATCTCGGTGACATCGACATGCAGTTTTATTTCATTGACCCGGTAGCCTCTTAAACCATACAAATAATTGTTAAAAGTAATAAACAAACGAGCAATAAATAAATAACCAATAAAGGAGAATATTAGTAGCTCAGGGTTGCAATGAGGGGTCCCTGATGCTCTCTGAGCTTGGCTGTTTTCTGGCAGACATTTCGTGACCCAAATGACCTAACATCATGTGACCTAGTTACCTACTACTGCCGATGACGTTACCTAGTTTGGGTCATGTATCGTCTGCCAGAAAACCACCAAGCTCAGAGAGCGCCAAGGACCCCACACTCCTCCTCCTCCTCCTCTCCTCAAACCCCACTCCCTCCTAGCGCTGATGATGTTACCTAGTTGGGTCATGTATCGTCTGCCAGAAAACCACCAAGCTCAGAGAGCACCAAGGACCCCACACTCCTCCTCCTCCTCCTCTCCTCAAACCCCACTCCCTCCTAGCGCTGATGATGTTACCTAGTTTGGGTCACGAAACGTCTGCCAGAAAACCACCAAGCTCAGAGAGCGCCAAGGGCCCTTCCAATTAAAAAGACAAGAAAAACAAATAAACTCCGAGGGCCGGTTCCACGGACCACCAAGTCTTTTTCAGTCATCAGGTTTCTATGTTTTTATGAACAGTACGATTAAGATCATCAGAGGGAAAAATCTTAAACCGAGCGAAAGGGTTCCCAAAATAGCCATACATGGGGAAAAAGGATGTTGGGTGGGGGGAAATCCTTTTGATCTTGAAAGGCATTCACACAATTTAATGTAGTATCTCAGGAAACATCACAGGGATTCCTAAAACGTTCCTGCCTTGTATAAAAATATTAGTTTTCTATCTGGAAATCAGAAAGGCTGGCTGGTCAGCAGAGTTCAAGCGTCATTACTGTGTTCTGACTGGAGCAAGGAAGTTACGAGGAGCCGGTCCACCAGCGCTTGAGTAAGTGTGATTTGGCCCCAATCCCATTTCAGAAGCTGAAATGAGCTCAGATGCCTTCAGGACCCTCTCACCAACAAGGGTCCATGGAGATTCTTCGTCACCCAGGTCATGGTTGTCCCAAAGGTGCTTTTTCAAGGAAGCAACTGGATCTTTCTTGGTGTTTTTTTCCTTTGAAGACGTTTCGCTTCTCATCCAAGAAGCTTCTTCAGCTCTGACTGCGTGGTGGGGAATGGAAGGATTTATACTCCTTGCAGACAGCTGGTCATTTGCCTTCTTTGAGAGGGTCGTTGAGGCCACTTGGAGGGTTACCTGTGTCCTCAGGGTCACCTGAGCGGTGCAAATGGGAGTGGAGCCTGGAGTGTGGAGTATGAACGGATTTCCAGAACACATTGCTGACTCCAGAAACCATTTGCGTTTCAGTTTGAGATGGAGACCACACAGACTCATGCCCAACATCCTGCGCCCGTCTTCAACAGGGAAGGGACCCGGGTCAGAAAACGTCCTGCAGCCAAGAAGGCTCCCCACCCATTTGCACCACTCAGGTGACCTTGAGGACACAGACAAACCTCCAGGTGGCCTCAACGACTCTCTCTAAAAGAAGGCAAATGACCAGCTCTCTGCAAGGAGTATAAATCCTCCCATTCTCCACCATCCAGTCAGAGCCGAAGAAGCTTCTTGGATGAGAAGTGAAACGTCTTCAAAGGAAAAAAAAACCAAGAAAGATCCAGTTGCCTCTTGAAAAAAGCAGCTTTGGGACTCTCACCGACAAGTGTTCAGGTTGGTGGGACTCTCCATCCTGGAACCGCCCTGAGTCCTTCGGGAGAAGGGCGGTATACCAATAAAATTAATAAATAAATAAATTAATAAATAAACTCTGCAACTAAAGTGGTTCGACAAAGACTGAAAAGAGTTTGATGATGACCAAAACCAATCTGATCTGGATCGGAGATTTACAGCCAGCAGCAGTTCTTCACAAGCAAGTCCCCTTTGAGGCTGAGAAAAATATTGATTTGGTTCTGGAAAATTTCCTTTACTTCAATGGCTACCAGATGCAGAACAGCAGCCAAGCATCGAGGAACCTGTCCAAAGGAAATACCAAATTGGTCACACCAGGGATGCTGTTTGGAATCTGAAGGGTTGCTTGATTGTTGGTGTAAGCAAGAGTCCTTCTAAACTCTAAAAATAGGGCCAGTTTGGTCTAGCGCAGGAGTAGGCAAGCTTGGCTCTTTTATGGCTCGTGGACTTCAACTCCCAGAATTCCTGAGCCAGCCATGCTGAGGAGAAATGGAGAGGTTTCCATGCTGAGCCATGCTAGCCCAGGAATTCTGGGAGGTGAAGTCCACGAGTCATGAAGGGGCCATAGTTCCCCCACGCTGGCTGAGGAATTCTGGGAGTTGAAGTCCACGAGTCATGAAGGGGCCATCGTTCCCCCATGCTGGCTCAGGAATTCTGGGAGTTGAAGTCCACGAGTCATAAAAGAGCCAAGGTTGCCTACCCCTGGCTTAGCCAGTTTAGCTGTGTAAGGCCTAGTTTCAGGGGTCTCCAAACTTGGCAACTTTAAGGTTTCCATGCTGAGCCACGCCAGCTCAGGAATTCTGGGAGTTGAAGTCCACAAGTCATAAAAGAGCCAAGGTTGCCTACCCTGGTCTAGTGGTTAAGGCACAAGGCTAGAAAGAGGAAGTCTGGGAGTTCAAGTCCTAGACCTTAGGCATGAAAGCCGGGTGGATGACTTTGGGGCCAATCACCAAGAGACTGAGTGTTCTAGTCCTGCCTTAGCCATGAAAGCCGCCAAGGTGACTTTGAGCCAATCGCCGTTTAGACTATGAGTTCTAATCCCGCCTTAGGCATGAAAGCTGGCAAGGTGACTTTGAGCCCATCATCAGGTTGATTCCCCCCTCCCCGTTCTTTGTGGCAGCCCCTCAAATACTGGAACACTGCTATCATGTCACCCCTAGTCGTTTTTTCATTATACTAACTAGACATACCGAATTCGTGCAACTATTCTTCGTATATTTTAGCCTCCAGCCCCCTAATCATCTTTGTGGCTCTTCTCTGCACTCTTTCTAGAGTCTCAACATCTTTTTTTATATCGTGGCGACGCAAACTGGATGCCGTATTCCACGTGTGGCCTTACCAAGCCATTATAAAGTGGTATTAATACTGTCCGTAACATTTTTTTTGGGTACCGCTTGGTAATAGCCTTGCTTTAAATTGTCTTATACCAGGGGGGGTGTCTTCAAACGTGGCCCTTTTATGACTTCTGGACTTCAACTCCCAGAATTCATCAGCCAGCGTGCCTGGCTGAGGAATTCTGGGAGTGGAAGTCCACAAGTCATAAAAGGGCCATGTTTGAAGTACCCTGTCCTGGATCAGGATGGATATAGGGCAGCTTTTGCATTTGACAACAAATAAATAACCCGTACTTTCGCCTAAACCCCATCTTAGCCTTCCTTCTGGTTCTTGATCTCTAACTGCGGGCAGGTCTTCAAACGGAAGAATGTCCTCTGTGAAGTTTCGACATAATGGCTGCCCAGGCTGATCTCTCTGAAAATAATTAAAAGAGCGGTCAGATTCCTGCTCCTTCACCACCAGGGCCATTATCTGATGAGAAGACACAGCTGCTTCATCGCCTCCTTTCATAATGTGCTCGGCAGATAGCGGTTACTAAAATAACCATCATCAGATACGGCTGTTCCAGGATCTGCTTGGCTCCAGCATCAAACTTTGGGTTCACCTGACTTGGACAAAGTCGGAGGCTGGCCAGAACAAACAATTAATTAGCATAATTTATCAGGTCTGTTTGCAGCTGCTTAAAAGGCAAGTCACTGGCAAGAGAGAGAAGGGCCGAGGCTGCTGTCAGCTCCCACCACTTCACCCTTTGGACTTCTGGGAAATTGCAGGAGAGGCATCCATGCTGGTTGGTGGAATCCCAAGCCTTCTACTGACTTCTGTGTGTACCTGTGTCACCTTTCCTTACCTACCTCTTCCCCCACCCCCACCCACCCAATGTTTAGCCTCTCACAGACCATAGAGCCAAAGGGCTACGAAGGGGCCTTGGAGGTCTTCTGGTCCAACTCCCTGCTCTAGGAATATGAGACCTTATCCCGAAGGTGCTTTTTTTATTTTTTATTGAAAAGTTTTATAAAAAGTTACAATATTATCCCCTTCCCAACCCCCCCTAACCCCCCTCCCCCACTTCCCAAAGCTGATTACAGGGTTACAAATATATAGTAATCATAATCTAACTAACATTAATCAACTATATAAAGAACCAAATACATAATACACTTTAACCCGCCTTTAACATAGAGTCTGACGGTGAGAACATGAGTGGTCTTGTCGATGTCATCTGGGAGGAGTTCGATCTTGTGACTCCAGAAGAGGTGGACAGGATTATGGGGAGGCTGAGCTCCACCACGTGTTTATTGGACCCGTGCCCCTCCTGGCTGGTATATTTGGCTTGGGAGGGAACACGAGGCTGGTTCCAGGCAGTGATAACTGCTTCTTTGAGCGAGGGTAGTTTTCCCGCCGCCTTGAAGGAGGCGGTGGTGAGACCCCTCCTCAAGAAGCCTGCCCTGGACCCAGCTATGTTAAACAACTATCGTCCGGTCTCCAACCTTCGCTTTCTTGCGAAGGTTGTCGAGAGTGTGGTGGCGCAGCAGCTTCCTTTGTTCCTGGAGGAAGCTGATTATCTAGACCTGTACCAATCGGGCTTCAGGCCCGGGTACAGCACAGAGACGGCATTGGTCGCGCTGGTGAATGATCTCTGGAGGGCTCGGGACAGGGGTTGCTCCTCTGTCCTAGTCCTGTTAGACCTCTCAGCGGCTTTTGATACCATCGACCATGGTATCTTACTGCGGCGTCTTCGGGGATTGGGAGTGGGAGGCACCGTCTTACGGTGGTTCTCCTCCTACCTCCTGGGACGTTCGCAGTCGGTGTTGGCAGGAGGGCAGAGGTCGGCCTTGAGGCCTCTCATTTGTGGAGTCTCTCAGGGGTGGGTCCTCTCGCCTCTCCTGTTCAACATCTATATGAAGCCGCTGGGTGAGATCATTCGTGGTTTTGGGGTTGGGTATCATCAATACGCGGATGATACCCAGCTTTTTATTTCTACCCCGAACCACCCCAGTGATGCCCTCGATGTGATGTCCCGATGCCTGGAGGCGGTTCGGGTCTGGATGGGGAGGAACAGGCTTCGGCTCAACCCTGACAAGACTGAGTGGCTGTGTGTGCCGGCGTCTCGGGAAATTCAGATTATTCCATCGTTAACTATGGGGGGTGAGATATTACCCCCCGTAGATAGGGCTCGCAACTTGGGTGTCCTCCTAGACTCACAGCTCTCTTTGGAAGATCATATAGGAGCTGTGACTAGGGGGGCCTTCGCCCAGGTTCGCCTGGTGCGCCAGTTGCGGCCCTATCTGGACCGGGATGCCTTGCGCACAGTCACTCATGCACTCGTGACCTCCCGTTTGGACTACTGCAATGCTCTCTACATGGGGCTGCCCTTGAAGACTACTCGGAGGCTCCAACTGGTGCAGAATGCAGCCACGCGAGTTGTGGTGGGGGTGTCCCGACACTCCCATGTAACACCTCTACTCCACGAGCTGCATTGGCTTCCAGTTGTCCTCCGGGTAAGATTCAAGGTGCTGGTTACGACCTATAAAGCCCTAAATGGCATGGGTCCGGGTTACTTACGGGAGCACCTGCGGCCGGCATCAACTTCCCTTCGTCCAGTGCGCTCCCACAGAGAGGGCCTCCTTAGGGTGCCGTCGGTCAAAGAGTGTCAACTGGCGGCCCCCAGGGGGAGGGCGTTCTCTGTGGGCGCGCCAGACCTGTGGAACCGTTTACCGGTGGAGCTCCGGATGGCTCCTGACCTTCGCTCCTTCCGACATGACCTAAAAACATATTTGTTTGAACAAGCCGGCCTGGTCTGATGGGTTTTAGGGGTATTTTAATGTTATTGTATTAATTGTATTGAATTGGGCTGTAATATTTAATATTTTTTTTAATTTTTGTATGTTGTATTTTATTGTATTGCCCTGTACACCGCCCTGAGTCCTTCGGGAGAAGGGCGGTATAGAAATTAAATTATTATTATTATTATTATAATTACCAACACTCAAAAATACCCAACTTCTAGGAAAAATTTAAATTATAAAAATAACAATCTAAAATTTACTCATAAGCTAAATGGAACTTTTTAGTCCCATATTTTTTCTGAATATAATCTATCCATCTTCTCCAAACCGAAATGTATCTCTCTTGTGAATGATCTTAGCCATTTCTGCTAGATTTGACACTTTAAGCATCCACTCCTCTATAGTAGGCAGACAATCCTTCTTCCAATATTGCCCTACCAATAACCTCGCAGCTGTTATCAAATTCAACATCAAATTAATTTCTTTAGTGTCACAGTCTGTAATAACACCCAGTAGAAATAATTGTGGAGTAAACTTTATCTTTCTCTTAAAAATCTTTTGAATGTTCCACCAAATTTTATTCCAAAAAGCTTTTATATTTCTACAAGTCCACCACATATGAAAATAGGTAGCATCCAAACTACCACATCTCCAACATTTGGGCTGTAAATTAGAATACAGGTGCTTTTTGACGAGGCACCTGGACTTCCTTCTTTTTCTTTGAAGACGTTTTCGCTTCTCATCCAAGAAGATTCTTCAGCCGTCGGTGTCAAAATTGAACAGCCCTCTCTCAACGGAGAGGGAGGGATACGACATCATCCATCTCTGGTCTACAACACGGTCCTTTCAGCGGTTCCAAGATGGCTCCACGCCCATTTGCACCGCTCAGGTGTCCCTGAGGAAAAAAGATAAACATCCAAGTGGCCTCAAGGACTCTCTAAAAGAAGGCAAACGACCGGCTGTCTGCAAGGAGTATAAATCCTTCCCTTCCCCACCATCCCAGTCAGAACCTGAAGAAGCTCCTCTGATGAGAAGCGAAACGCCTCCTGGAAAAGCACCTTTGGGAGAACCGTGACCTGCATGAGTGAGAATCTCCATAGAAATGAGACCTTATACCATCCTGGTCAAAGGGTTGTCCAGTCTCTTCTTGAAAGCCTCCAGTGATGGAGCTTCTTCACATCTTCAGGAGGCAAACGGTCCCATTGATTAATTGTTGTCAGTGTCAGAAAATTTCTCCTTATGTCTGGGTTGGGTCTTTCCTTTTATCCAGCTTCCAGTCTATTAAATCAGGGATTCACAACCTTGGCAACTTTTTAAGACCTGTGGACTTCAACTCCCAGAATTCCTCAGCCAGGCACACTGGCTGAAGAATACTGGGAGTTGAAGTACACAAGTCATAAAAGGGCCAAGTTTGAAGACACCCCCCCACCCCAACCCCCCGGGTATAAGACAATTTAAAACAAGTCTATTACCAAGTGGTATCGAAAAAATGCTACGGAGAGTGTTAATACCACTTTATAATGCCTTGGTAAGGCCACACAGGTGTTTTGGAGAACAGCTTGGCTCCTTCTTCTTTGGGGCAGCCCCTGAGAGATTGGAAGACTGCTATCCTGTCACCCCTAGTCCTTCTCTTCATTAAACTAGACATACCCAATTCCAGCAACCGTTCCTTGTATGTTTTAGCCTCCAGTCCCCTGATCATCTCTGCCACTCTTCAGCTTCCCGACCCCTTATCACAGCGGTCCCCAATCTTTCTGGCGCTGCGGACCAGCATTGGCAGCAGGGGTGGGAAAGGAAGGGATGGTTTTGCGTGCGGGCCCGCCACTTGTGCCAGTGGCGCTTTGCACACTCACCTGCTGCTTGCACGGTCCGGTTCCCAATGGGCCACGAACCGCTACCGGTCCCCGGACCGAGGGTGGTGGACCCCTTGCCTTATCCTCTTAGTTGCTCTTCTCTGTACTCTTTCTAGGGCTGCAGAATTATTGTTTATTTTTTATTTTTTGTAATGTGGTGACTGGGCTTGCCTAAACCTTTTGGCAGTATTTGGTACTCTGGGATACTAACTGGAACACTCACTTCATTTTACTTGTTTATTACGCTTACTCTGTGCCTCCATCAAGCACCGGTGGCTGAAGTAATTATATTATGGTGTTTGTGTTCCTTCCTGAGTGGGAGGGCCCAGTGAATTGTTACCAAATGGGTGGCGAGTTCTGATTCTCATAGGCTGCTTCAGGGCTGGCCTCGTACCTAATTGTGCCATCTATGCAGTATATGAAATCTAATTGTGCATCTCTATCTGATCGTGTCACCTTGTCAACAAAAGTGCGTATAGTCAAGGCTATGGTCTTCCCAGTTGCAATGTATGGCAGTGAAAGCTGGACCATAAGAAAGGCTGAGCGCCAAAGAATTGAGGCCTTTGAACTATGGTGCTGGAGAAGACTCCTGCGAGTTCCTTGGACTGCAAGGCGATCAAACCGGTCAGTCCTAGAGGAGATCAACCCTGACTGCTCTTTAGAAGGCCAGATCCTGAAGCTAAAACTCAAATCCTTTGGCCACCTAATGAGAAGGAAGGACTCACTGGAGAAGAGCCTAATGCTGGGAAAGATTGAGGGCAATAGAAGAAGGGGATGACAGAGAATGAGGTGGCTGGATGGAGTCACTGAAGCAGTAGGCGTGAGCTTAAATGGACTCCAGAAGATGGTAGAGGACAGGAAGGCCTGGAGGAACATTGTGCATAGGGTTGCGATGGGTCGGACACGACTTCGCAACTAACAACAACAAATCTGATCGTGTGAGGGTTGCAAGTGGAAACCCTTATCCATCGTCTTTTGGCTGTCAGGGCGTGGATGTGGAACAACTGGACCGGACTCAAAACATGACCTCACTAATGTGGCTTGAGGGTGCTAGCCCTTCTGCTTGCTGATCTGCTTTATTTAACACTTTTAATCCAGCCCCGTCCAGCTGAATTTGTTTAGGAAGTTTGGCTGATCCCAGGAATTTCAGCCCAGTGATGTGTGTTAAAAGCCTCTTTGACCTCCCTCTCAGTCTCCCCCACAAACCAGCCGTGTAAATATGTAGGGAATAAAAAGCCCCCCCCCTTGCCTTTTTACTCTCCAAACATAACCTCCGAATGAACAACAAATGCAGAGGGATCTTATAAATGAATACACTGCTTGGTCCATTATGGTCATCATATGTTAAATGCTTGTTAACTATTTAGATTACCTTGCTAAGCCCCAAACATGGGACAAATCTTTATTTCCTGTTAACTGAAGGCCATCCACAGGCAGTAGTCACAACAGTGACAGCTCATATTTGTGTAAATTTTTAGATATATAAAGGTAGAGGTTCCCCCGCACATGCGTGCTAGTCGTTTCCGACTCTAGGGGCCGGTGCTCATCTCCGTTTCAAAGCCGAAGAGCCAGCACTTGTCCGAGGATGTCTCCGTGGTCATGTGGCCGGCATGACTAGACACCAAAGGCGCACGGAACGCTGTTACCTTCCCACTGTAGCGGTCCCTATTTTTCTACTTGCATTTTTACGTGCTTTTGAACTGCTAGGTTGGCAGAAGCTGGGACGAGTAACAGGCGCTCACTCTGTTACGCGGCACTCTGATCAACAAGCTCAGCGTCCTAACCCACTGAGCCACCGCATGCCTCTCTCTCTCTCTCTCTCTCTCTCTCTCTCTCTCTGTGTGTGTGTGTGTAAATTTTTTTGGCTTGCTAACAAAGAATAAAGACCGATATGATCATTTCAAACTTATTTGTTCTCATCAGTCAGCCATACCCTTCTGAGATTCGAACCTGGGCCGACTGCGTCTTAAGCAGTTGGTTTAACCCCTTAGGCCACAGGCTCTCTCTCTCTCTCTCTCTCTCTCTGTGTTAGCTGAGAAGCAAGGAAGATATGTGTTAAATGTTTGTTAGGCATTCAGAATACACTTGCTTAGTCCCAGACACGGGACAAATCTTATTTCCTGTTTCAGCCTAGTCCAAGGCCATCTACACGCTGGCTGAGGAATTCGGGGAATTGAAGCGCACAAGTCATAAAAGGGCCAAGTTTGAAGACCCCTGCCCTGTACCATTTCAGACAAGCGGCTGTCTTAAAAACCTCCAGTGGTGAGGTACCCACAACTTCTGGAGGGAAGTCGTTCTACTGGTTAATTGTTCTCACTGCCAGGAAATCTCTCCTTAGTTCTAGGTTGCTTCACTCTTTGATGAGTTTCCACCTGTTGCTTCTTCTCCTGCCTTCGGGTGTTTTGGAGAATAGCTTCTTTGTGGCAGCCCCTCAAATAGTGGAAGACTATTTGAGCCTTGGTGGAGCAGTGGGCTAATGCCTCCTTAAGTAACACCAGCTGCCTGCAATTAGTGCAGGTTCGAGTCCCACCAGGCTCAAGGTTGACTCAGCCTTCCATCCTTCCGAGGTAGGTCAAATGAGGACCCAGATTGTTGGGGGCAATTAAGCTGACTTTGTAATAATGCCGCTTGGGGTGTGTGTGAAAGCCCTAATAAGCAGGTATATACATAGAATTGAAGGCTATTGCTAAGCACGTTGATTTGTGCTTAGATTGTAAGCCGCCTTGAGTCTTTGGAGAAGGGTGGGATATAAACGGGATTAAAATAAATAAAAATAAAAATAAGACTGCATTTGTCCAGAATGGCAAAGGGTCTCCTGCTTGAGCATTGGGTTGGACTAGAAGACCTCCACGGCCCCTTCCAACTCTGTTATTCTGCATTGGTTTTTGATATTTTCCCTTTAGGCAGGTAACAACAGGCCCAGATCACTTGTGTTAAAGAAAGAAAAATATATCTTTGCCAATGACACCCCAGCTGATGATGAGAAGGCATATGGTTTCTGAATTATCCTGTCCTTGGCTCACTTCATCCGGTTGTTGTTGAGTAGTTGAGGACTGGTTCATTTAAGACATTAAGGCTTATCTTCCAATTCCTCCCCAGAGTTCACTTACTCTGGAGATGAATAGGAAGGAGGACCACAGCTGCTGGCTTCACTCCAACCTACACATTTATAATGCATGGTTGGAAAAAGGCCTCTGTGTGCACAGTTGTTAGAGGCACATAAAAGCCCCTTTCATGCTGCATGCTGTACACATGGACTGTGTGGACCGGTGGGCGCCCCCCCTACACATGTTCGCCATGTGTTCTCTGAAGGCATCAGAGCAGGAACGGAGGACCAGAGTGAACGGTGAAGGACCTCTTAAGATGGTTCACCAGCCAACAGCCTGTCCTTTGATCTAGGGAACAGAAGAGTTGAAAAAAGAGCTGAAAAGTGTTGAAAGCAACGAATGTAGGGGATGTAAGGTGGTTGGCTCTCCAATTAAGAACTCCATTAATGGCTTGTGTGTAGCTTATTTCTTCCAGCAAGGAGGGAACTTGGAGTCAGAGAGACGTGGGGCTGTTGATCTCTATTACTCTGCAGGTCTTTGCCGCATTCTTCAGGACTTAGCTCCAGAAGAATAGATGATTGGAGCAATCCCCAAGTTCCTATCTGTCTTTTAAGACAGGGGTCTTCAAACTTGGCCCTTTTATGACTTGTGGACTTCAACACGTGCCTGGCTGAGGAATTCTGGGAGTTGAAGTCCATAAAAGGGCCATGTTTGAAGACCCCTGTTTTAAGATTTAGATCAGGGCTATCCAGCCTTGGCAACTTTTAAGATTTGTGGACTTCAACTCCCAGAATTCCTTAGCCGGCCAGCATGACTGGCCGGCCGGGGAACTCTGGGACTTGAAGTCCACGCATTTTAAAGCACTGCTGTATAAAAACCCTAATAATAAAAAAAACCCTTCCGTGTATGTTTGCATCTTGGTTGCAGTGAAAAACCTACTCATCTTGGTTGGGTTAACTTTGAAATATTTGGTTGTTTCTTTAGACTTTTGGTTGACTCCAGTCACGTCAGTCTGAGCTACTTGAAGTGGTTTTGTCGGTCCTTAAAGCGGTGGGAATGGATTTTCCTTCTTGAAAAAAAAGCTAAATCCTCTCTTGGATACATAAGAGATCATTATATAAACACAAGGTTCTTGGTTTTGATACGAAAACTATTGCAGGAAAGAATTAGCCAGTTTAGTCTTTTAGGAATCCTTACAGCCAGATCCCACGAAAGGTGATGTTTTATTACGTGATAAATTCCTTGTCATTCGTAGACTGTGTAGCACAACAGGACATTTTTAAGCTACGAAAGAAAGGAAGAAGAAAGAAAGAAAGAAAGAAAGAAAGAAAGAAAGAAAGAAAGAAAGAAAGAAGGGAAGGAAGGAAAGAGAAAAAGAAAGAGAAAGAGAAAGAGAAAGAGAAAGAGAAAGAGAAAGAAGAGAAGGAAGGAAAAATAAAGAAAGAAAGATAGAAGAAAAGGAAGGAAAAAGAAAGAAAGGAAAGGAAAAAAGAAAGAAAGAAAGAAAAAAGGAAAAAGAAAGAAAGAAAAAGGAAGGAAGGAAGGAAAGAGAAAGAAAAAGAAAAAAAGAAAGAAGAGAAGGAAGGAAAAAGAAAGAGAAAGAAAGAAAGAAAGAAAGAAAAAGAGAAAGAAAGAAAGAAAGAAAGACAAGAAACATCAAAGAGAATCTTTGTAGCTCAGGGTTGAACTGTGGGTTCCTTGGTGCTCTCTGAGCTTGGTGGCTTTCTCGCAGACGTTTCATTACCAAACTAGGTAATGTCATCAGTGGACTGACGTTGCCTAGTTTGGTAATGAAACATCTGCGAGAAAACCACCAAGCTCAGAGAGCACCAAGGACCCCACAAACATAAAACATATATAAAAATTTAAATTAGGGTTTTGAACATTTCAACCAAGGGAAAATTCTTTGCTGAGGATTACGTTGTAAGTCACGGATGAGGAAGTTGTGGCCATCAAGATGATAACCTGATATAGTTCCCAACCCTTTCTGTTGCTAAATAAAATGGGAAATAGCTTTAAGATCATCTGAGTCACAGCTTCCTTCTCCTTTCTGTAAATACTACTCTTTTATTTCGTATATACAGTAAACCTTCTAATCTGCATTGATAAAATGTCCCACAGAAACATCGTGGTAGATGCAAACTATTTGACAATAAAAACTCTACAAATAACCTCCCCCTTGATCTTAACAAGCCTGAAGCAGCGTAAACAGAGAACATGCAGCAATCCAAGTGTCATAATCGTGTTCAGTATTATTTCTTTAAGTGTATTTCTACAGATTTGGGGGTCCTTTTCTGCATGCCGGTGCTTGTCAGTTAGGGAGTGGGCAGCTGTTGGCATTCATCACCTGGGTCCACTATTACAAAAGGAAAAAAAACCACATTTGAACTGCTAATAGGATTTCTCACCCTTCTTCGAGCCAGTCTGACTAAGCCTCCGCCTTGGGCCTTCCTTGCTACAAAGCCCATGTTCCTCAGCCAGGTCCAGTAGGTTTCTCATTTAAATGCTATACATGCTTGGTGAGTTTTAAGGAGAATGTGTGTGTGTGTGTCTGTGTCTGTGTGTGTCTGTGTCTGTGTGTGTCTGTGTCTGTGTAATGTTATATCTTCTCCCAGAAGAACGAAGCTGAAGCCACCAGCCTGAGGATGACGGATGAGATTTCGTCGAAACGTTGCTCTTATACCTTCAATTCTACGTGGGGAAAAACCCGAATGACCAAAGATCTATATATATATATATATACACATACATATATGGATGTTTGGTCATTTGGGTTTTTTCCCGCGTAGAGTTGAAGGTGTAGGAGCAACGTTTCGACGGAATCCCATCCGTCATCCTCAGGCTGGTGGCTGACCAAAGATCCACATACAAACACCCGCGAAAACCTGCACATGCGTGCTAGTCGTTTCCGACTCTAGGGGCCGGTGCTCATCTCCGTTTCAAAGCCGAAGAGCCAGCGCTTGTCCGAGGACGTCTCCGTGGTCATGTGGCCGGCATGACTAGACGCCAAAGGCGCACGGAACGCTGTTACCTTCCCACCGCAGTGGTCCCTATTTTTCTACTTGCATTTTTACATGCTTTCGAACTGCTAGGTTGGCAGAAGCTGGGACGAGTAACAGGCACTCACTCTGCTACGCGGCACTCGGGATTCGACCCGCCAAACTGCCAACCTGATCGACAAGCTCAGCGTCCTAACCCACTGAGCCACCGCGTCCCTTTATGTATGTACACATACATACACACACACACACACACACACACACACACTGCTCAAAAAAAAATAAAGGGAACAGAAAATAAGATATCCTACTATTAAATACAGTACATTGTGTTGTTTAAATGTTCCCTTTTTTGAGCAGTATATGTGTGTGTGTGTGTGTGTGTGTGTATTATGTACTATATGCAATATACTACAGTATACTACAGTATACAGTATATACTGTATATTATATACTACATACTGCTGTATACTGTATTGTTGTTGTTGTTAGCCGCGAAGTCGTGTCCGACCCATCGCGACCCCCATGGACAACGTTCCTCCAGGCCTTCCTGTCCTCTACCATCTTCTGGAGTCCATTTAAGCTCACGCCTGCTGCTTCAGTGACTCCATCCAGCCACCTCATTCTCTTGCCCTCCATCTTTCCCAGCATTAGGCTCTTCTCCAGTGAGTCCTTCCTTCTCATTAGGTGGCCAAAGTATTTGAGTTTCAACTTCAGGATCTGGCCTTCTAAAGAGCAGTCAGGATTGATCTCCTCTAGGACTGACTGGTTTGATCGCCTTGCAGTCCAAGGGACTCGCAGGAGTCTTCTCCAGCACCATAGTTCAAAGGCCTCAATTTTTTGGCGCTCAGCCTTTCTTACGGTCCAGCTTTCACTGCCATACATTGCAAGTATACTGTATACTATACACTATACTACTGGTTAATTGTTCTAACTGTGAGGAAGTTTCTCCTTAGTTCTAGGTTGCTTCTCTCCTTGATTAGTTTGTGTGTGTGTACTATGTATTATATACCATATATGTTACAGTATACTACAGTATACTACATACTGTATACTGTATACTGTATACTATACCATACTATAAATGTATGTGTGTACTATATATACTATATATATACTTATGTGTGTATAGTATATATATACTATGTATATGTTTGTGTTTGTGTGGTTTTGTGTGTGTGTATATGTATATATGCGTGTCTATATACACATGCTACACACACAGACATGTATATATATATATATATTCTGAATATAAGTATATATTTGTATTCATAATTTCTTTGGTGGTGTGGCACGGCTTCAGAGCCTGTAGAACTGACGCGCTATTTTGGCTTGGCAAAGCCGTCTTGGGCTCACTTATCGTACAGAGAAGCAGCCCATTCGGCTTCTGTCAGGGATTGGGTGCCCTTTTCTCCTAAATAACCCGCTGTGGAAAAGCCATAACTGCTGGTGGCAGTGTTAACAGTGTCCCCACTGCCTCCTTGTCTACCCAGAAGACTCCTTGATATCTTAGGACCCTTAAATTAAAAATAAGTATTTTCCGACAACATTCTTTCTTTTCCGGAAAGTTGCTCTGGCAGTTGCCCGATTTTCCCCTCACGGGGGGAGAGAGAGAGAGATTCAGGATGGCCAAATGCAGAGCGAGTTGATTTTCTTTTCTTTCATGGTCCTAGCTTTTCCTTCCTAGCCCCTTTTGATCTGAGGGTCTGCATTTTGCATTGGTTTTCTCCTCAGCCCTGGTGAATGCAGCACTGCAGACTGACTCTGCCCACAGCCAGGAGTTCGATTCTGACCGGCTCAGGGTTGACTCAACCTTCTGTCCTTTCGAGGTCAGTAAAATGAGGACTCGAAATGTTGGGGGCAAGTAGACCTTACAAAGTGCTCCGATTGCGCTGTGGGGCTCTATATAAGTCGAACTGCTATTGCTATTCTAGTGGTCGCTAAATGAGTGGTTTTGTAGGTCAAGGACTACTTGAATCGAGTCAACTAATGGTCAGCACCAAATTGGTGCTAGATAAGAATCCATGGAATTGAAGAGGGGTTGAACTAAGGCCAGGGGTCCCCAACCCCTGGTTCGTGAACCGGCCCCCATCTGCAGCATGCCACGCAAACAAGTGAAGCCCCATCCGGGGGATACAGGCAGGACACGAAACCACGCCTCCTCCCATCCATGGAAAAACCTCTCTCTGCAGAACTGGTCCCTGGTGTCCAGAAGGGGGCCACTGATTTAGACCATTTGTGGGAACGCAAGGACTCCAGGCTGATTCCTCTCTTGACTCCGCCCCCAGTCTCTTCCTGTCCTTCTACATGAAGTGCTAGTTCCAATATTGTGCCTTTGGGAGCCCTGGTGGTTAGAATGCAGTATTGCAAGCTGTTTCTTCCCACAGCCAGGAGTTCGATCCTGACCGGCTCAAGGTTGACTCGGCCTTCTGTCCTTCCGAGGTCGGTAAAATGAGGACCCAGATTGTTGGGGGGGGGCATAGGCTGACTCTGTAAAGCCAATTAGAGAGGGCTGTAAAGAACTGTAAAGTGGTATATGAGTCGAACTGCTATTGCTCTAAGTCACTTTCTTCAGTGCTGTTGTAATTTCGAAATAAATGACATGACGTGTCGTGACATATCACGACTTTTTTTCCCCATCGCCGGCAATGGGGTGGGTGTGGTTTCACTATGACGCATACGGCCCGCTGGCCGGCAGTTTAACACCCCTGCCCTATAGCATTTCAGACAAATTTCCTGTCTTGCAAACCTTTAGTGATGGAGCACCCACAGGTTCTGGAGGCAAGCAGTTCCACTGCTTAATTGTTCTCGCTGTCGGGAAATTCTTCCTTAGTTCCAGGTAGGTTCTCTCTTTATTTAGTCTCCATCCGTTGCTTTTTGTCCTGCCTTCAGGTGCTTTGGAGAATAGCTTGACTCGCTCTTTTTTTTAGGGCAGCCCCTGAGATACTGGAAGACTTGCTGTCATGTCACCCCTTGTCCTTCTCTTCATTAAAGTAGACCTAGAGCCAATTCCCGCAACCGTTCCTTATATGTTTTAGCCTCCAGTCCCCTGATCATCTTTGTCGCTCTTCTCTGCACTCTTTGCAGAGTGGAGATGGAGGCACTCTCTAGTTAATCACCCAGTGCTTTCAGGATACTGATGCCTTTCATTGTATGAGTCAGACAGGCACTGGATCCAGCAGCATGTGTGGATTCACGGAGGGAGACTTAAAACTTCATCATCCCTTCGCTATTTTCCGAATGCCACATTTTCCAAATCAAGTTATGGCTTCCCAGATTTGGACCTCTTTAGAAACCTTCATTTTTTATTTTTTTTTTCGCAGTTCCCAGTTGGCTGGGAACGATCTGCACGTTTTTGTGTGCAACTTCATTCAGGAAAAAAACACACACAAAAAAAAACCCCAGTTCAAAGCCCTTCCTCCTTTTGGGAAGAGGGAATCTCCCCTCCCTTTTAATTTCTGACCACATCCAAAACTTTGGGGAGAGATCTGTTGTTTTGGCGGGTGATTGTTTACCTCTCATTTTTCATGTTTTCTTAGGATGAAAAATGAGCAAGCAAGCTAATACGTAGCTGGCCTGCTGTAAAAAACCAGTACCTGGAGCCAAATTCAATTAGAAAATTACAGCAGGCTCCTGCGGGTTTTTTTGGGGTCTCTCTCTGTGTGTGTGTGTGTGTGTGTTTGCGGCAATTTGTGTTGCTGCGACAACCCTGTGCTTTATTGATCTGGGCTCTTGATTGAGCTGGAAAGCATTTTTAAGCCCTTCTAAAAGCTATCGGGTTGCTGGAGTCGGTATTAAAATTCCCCGCAAACCTGGCCTTGCGTTAATAAAACTTTTGACCCCAAAGTTTAAACCATAACTTTTGACCCCCTTCTGCTCTTAATTAATTAAAAAAAATTTTCCTTGTTCCTCCCACCCCTGTATTTTTCAACCCAGGAATAAGGAATAAGAGTATTGATGCTGTCTTCCTGCAACTCCAGTCTGACTTTGGGAATTTCAGCAGCCATTGGCTCCATATGTTCAAGGATAACTTTCACAAGGATTTATTGTCAGGAGGGAAATTTTGGCAGCTATGCGCCTCTCTTGTTTTCATCTTGCCACTAGAATAAGGCGGGGGGGGGGAGAGAAATTCTTTTTTGAATGGGTTACTTAGAGAAACAAAACCTCTCCAGTTCTACAGAAGCTTGCTGAAAGTTGGCAGGAAACCTTTCAAGGACATTTTAGCAGGTGTGAAGAAGATAGCAGATGGTTCCCATAACAAAGAGAACTTGTTTACAGGAGCTACGTGAACATCTGGGACGGGGGGGAGGGTTGGCTGGGAAGGTCATTGTTTACGGCAGGGGTCTTCAAACTTGGCCAAAAGGTGGCCAAAAAAAAAGGTCCTGCAATTGGGCGTGGCTCATTTAACAACAACCGCCTTGCTTAGCAACAGAAATCCTGGTCCCATTTGTGGTTATAAGTCGAGGGCTCTTTGTAACCTGCACAAACCTTTTGTGAGAAACAAGCTAGCAAGGAAGTGGGTGCGCTGATGTGGCGTGGATTCTAGCACTGATGATGTTACCTCGTTGGGTAATGAAACGTCTGCAAGAAAACAACCAAGCTCAGAGAGCACCAAGGACCCCACAGTTTATTTATTTCTTTATTTATTTAATTAGTTTTCTATACCGCCCTATTCCCGAAGGACTCAGGGCGGTTTACAGGGCAGCATATAAAAGACAATATAAAAAGATAATATAAAATTAAAATGAATTAAATTAATCAAAGCCCAACAATTAAAACAATATTAAAAAGCTAAAACCCCTTCAGTCCTCCTTTGTCCTCCTTTGTCCTCCTCCTCCTCCTCCTCCTCCTCCTCCTCCTCCTCCTCCTCCTCCTCCTCCTCCTCCTCTGTTCCACTTCACAAACCCCCTCCCTTCTAGCACTGATGTTACCTAGTTGGGCGATGAAACGTCTGCAAAAAAGACAACAACAGCCAAGGTCAGAGAGCCCCAAGGGCCCCTCATTTCAACCCTGAGCTACCCATATTCTGATTCCTTGATGCGCCTTTGCCTTTGTAGCTGCCCCCCTTGACGTCCCACCCCTCTTTCCCTCTCCAGGTGCAAGACATCGCCTTTAGCCACGACTGCCGATGGGTGGCCGTCAGCACCCTCCGAGGCACTTCCCACGTCTTCCCCATCAATCCCTACGGAGGGCAGCCCTGCGTTCGGACTCACACGTCCCCCCGGGTCGTCAACCGCATGAGTCGCTTCCAGAAGAGCGCCGGGCTGGAGGAGATCGAGCAAGAGCTGACCACCAAACAAGGAGGGCGCTGCAGTCCCGTGCCAGGGCTTTCCAGCAGCCCGTCTGGCTCCCCTCTCCATGGTAAGCCTCCCTTTTGAAAACAGATGCAGAAGATTTGTTTGTTTGTTTGAATTTATTACCGCCTCCCATTCCTATAGATTCTGGGCAGCTTGCCAACACACATACAAAACAATGACAGCAGGTCAAAAGCATACTAACCTAAAGACAACCCAGACTAAGACAAGTAAGGGTCCCCACATCAACCAAGACCGGAGACCAAAACTTAAGTACAGGTAATACATACAGTACATACACATTTTACAATTTTACATGTCCATATCAATCAGACTAGAGTTGAAAGGGACCTTGGAGATCTCCTAGTCCACGGGTAGGCAACCTTGGCTCTTTTATGACTCATGGACTTCAACTCCCAGAATTCCTGAGCCAGCCACGCTGAGGAGAAAGGGAGAGGTTGCCATGCTGAGCCATGCTGGCTCAGGAATTCTGGGAGTTGAAGTCCACAAGTCATAAAAGCCAGTTGCGACCCTACCTGGACCGAGATGCCCTACGCACAGTCACTCATGCGCTCGTGACCTCCCGTTTAGACTACTGCAACGCTCTCTACATGGGGCTGCCCTTGAGGACCACCCGGAGGCTTCAGCTGGTGCAGAATGTGGCCGCGCGAGTCGTGATGGGGGTCTCCCGATACTCTCATGTAACACCTCTGCTCCGCGAGCTGCATTGGCTTCCGGTTGCCCTCCGGGTGAGATTCAAGGTGCTGGTGATGACCTATAAAGCCCTAAATGGCTTGGGTCCGGGTTATCTGAGAGAACACCTGCTGCCAGCATCAAGCTCCCTTCGTCCAGTGCGCTCCCACAGGGAGGGTCTTCTCAGGGTGCCGCCAGTTAAAGATTGCCGGCGGGTAACACCCAGGGGTAGGGCCTTCTCAGTGGGTGCACCTGCCCTTTGGAACCAGCTGCCCGCGGAGCTTAGGACTGCCCCCGACCTCCGTTTATTCTGCCGGGACCTGAAGACCTGGCTCTTCGAGCTCTCCGGCCCAGGCTGAGAATTTTTTAATTTTTAATTTTAACTGGGTTTTTATTTTTTTCTCAGGGTTTCATTTAATCTTTTTTAATTTGTTTTAACTTTTGTATTGATTTTCTTTTAAACATCCTGTAAACCGCCCTGAGTCCTTCGGGAAAGGGCGGTATATAAATCTAAATAAATAAATGAACAAAAGAGCCAAGGTTGCCTACCCCTGTCCTAGTCCAACTCCCTACTCAAGCAGGAGATTCCACTTCAGACAGGTGGCTGAAACCTCAAACGGTCACTCAACAAATGGTTGTAAGTTGAGGACTGCTTGTTCTTTTCAGAACCCCAGGAGAGAAGATGCTGTCTGTATCTTTGGGGGGTGGGGGTGGGGGAAATGCTATCATTCAGGAGTAATTAACCACGAATGAAGGCGAATCTATGTGTCCCAGAATAATGCTACAGGATCCAATCTGGGCTGGTCCCCGGGACCAGAGATTTTGTCTTCCGAGCAGAGTGTGTGCCTTGGGCTGTTCTGTGTGTGGTGTTTATGCGGTGCTTGGTTGTGTGTGGCTTTTTATTTGTTGATTGGGCTGTGTTGATGGCCGGCTATGAACTACTTTGGGGGAAAGCCTGTTGGGGTTTGCAGGCAGCGGGGGCAAGCCACAACCCTAAGTGGATTATGGTTTACTACATCTCAGCTTGTAGGCTTCTTGCTCTGTCATTCCACCCTATTGGTTACACCCTCCCTGGCAAACAAATTTGGAAAACGAGCAAAAAGTTGGAAAGCAAGAGTTAAGAGACTGAAAAACAAGCTTCTCACTTTGAGGGAGATGGGCAGTTCAGGAGGGTGAAAATTGGATGGATGGAGAGAGAGAGAGAGAGAGAGAGAGAGAGAGAGAGAGAGAGAGAGAGATGGAGGGAGGGATAGATACCTAGATAGATATAGATATGCAGATAGAGAGAGATACAGATATATATATATATAGAGAGAGAGAAAGACAGAGAGATAAAGACAGACAGACAGACAGATAGATACAGATATAGATAGAGACAGAAAGAGAGTTAGACAGATAGAGAGAAAGAGAGAGAGACAGAGAGATATATGGATGGATAGATAAATAGACAGATATAGATATGCAGATAGAGAGATAGAGATAGAGAGACAGAGAGAGAGATAGACAGACAGACAGATAGATATAGACAGACAGAGATACAGATAGATACAGAAAGAGGGAAAGAGAGAGTCAGATAGATATGGATGGATAGATAGATAGACAGATAGGTATAGATATCCAGATAGAGAGAGAGAGAGAGACATAGAGAGAAAGACACAGAGAGAGAGAGAGAGAGAGACAGAGAGAGAGATAAAGACAGATAGACAGATAGATATATAGAGACAGAGAGAGATACAGATAGACACAGAAAGAGGGAAAGAGAGAGACAGATAGATATGGATGGATAGATAGATAGACAGATAGGTATAGATATCCAGATAGATAGATAGATAGATAGATAGATAGATAGAGAGAGAGAGAGAGAGAGAGAGAGAGAGAGAGAGAGAGAGAGAGAGAGAGAGAGATCATCCATCCATTCATAATTAGTCAACTGGATGACACTAAAGGCTTCATGCGCAAAATTTAATCTTTGCAGTGCTGGTTAACGTTAAACACTTGACAAACATGAATAGCGGGTGATGTTGAAAGCCAGGTATCTTAAATAAATAAAGTAATTTGTTTATTTACTTATTTACTTACTTACTTGCCGATTTATTTATAAAATGTTCTGGTCCGCCGGTCTCACTGATCCAGTGACTCCGGCTGGCTTACAACATAGTAAGAGGTTTTTTAAAAAAACAAGCGCTAGTAAAAAAAAGATAAAGTTATAAAAACTGAATAAAAAAAGCTAATAGAAGTAGATGAAGAGCCTCGGTCAGGTTCTTGTGTCCAAGTCGGCAACAAGATTGGCGTAGATCGAAGTTAGCTTAGGAAATGTCGATATTCTTAATAGATGCCATTAAACATTAATTTACCATCCATAAAATGGATATCGAGAGTCTGCTGTCATATTTTATTTTATTGGCCGCTTTGTTAGCATGTTTGAGGTGGTTACCTCATGGTCGTACTGCTTGCCAGTCAAAGATGGATGTTTAAGCAATTTCCTGTAAATAAAGATGGCTGCTTTTGCAAGGAAGCGTGAAAGACAATTTAAAAAGACGGACGCAAAGACAAGTTGGATCCATTCATCGTTCTTATTGTTATTCCTGGACCGCTTTCAAAATAGTGTGATTGAACAAATGGAACTATATAGAATAGAATAGAATAGAATAGAATAGAATAGAATAGAATAGAATAGAATAGAATAGAATAGAATAGAATAGAATAGAATAGAATAGAATAGAATAGAATAGAATAGAATAGAATAGAATAGAACTGGAAGGGACCCTGGAGGTCTTCTAGTCCAGCCCCTTGCTCAAGCAGGAGAACCTATACCATCTCAGACAGGTGATTGTCTAGTTTCTTCTTAAAAATCTCCCACGATTTCTGGAGGCAAGCTGTTCCACTGGTTGATTGTCCTCACTGTCAGGAAGTTTCTCCTTAATTCCAGCTTGCTTCTCTCCTTGATCAGTTTCCAACCATTGTTTCTCGTCCTTCCCTCTGGTGCTTTGGAGAATAACTTGACCCCCATCTTCTTTGTGGCAGCCCCTCAAATACTGGAATACTGCTATCATGTCCCCCCTATTTCTTCTTTTCTTTAGACTAGCCAAACCCAAGTCCTGCAGCCGTTCTTCGTACGTTTTAGTCTTCAGGCCTTGGATCATCTTCGTTGCTCTTCTCTGAATTTTTTTTCCAAACTCTCAACAACTTTTTTGTGATATGGTGACCAAAACTGGCGGCAGTATTCCAGGTGTGGTCTTACTAGGGCTTTGTAAAGCGGTCCTAATATCTCGCGTGATCCCGATTCTATGCCTCTATTTATACAACCCAGGATTGTGTTAGCTTTTCTGGCCAAGTGATCGTCCACTAGGACTTCAAGATCTAGATAGCTTTGGTTGAATTCAGCCACTTGCTCGAGAATTATCACTCTACTTCAGATACCTTTAAGCCAGGGCTATTTATGAATTGCGCAAAGATACAGGATTTCCCATTTATATACATTATTCTACCTTTGCTATTTGTGGAGAATGATAACAATGGCTGCAGGGTTTTGTCTCCTAACCATATACAGTAATTGATATATATTCTGTCATTTAACGTTACACTCTTTTTTTCACCATTTCCTCTCCTTTTCAAATATTGGATTGCTAGCGCAGGGGTCTGCGGGGTCTCCTAATGCGCCCCCTGTGTATTGTTGATATAATAAATAACAGTAGATTCAAGTTGGTAAAACAGGTTTAGCATGTAAAACCTGTTTTTTAAAAAAAAAAATTCTGGCATACGTTTTGTGGACTACAAGTCCACTTCAGCAAATGTATGAAATGTTATTTTTTAATTTGTGAAAAGAGAGACAGAGAGAGGAAGAGAGGGAGGGAGGGAGAGAGACAGAGACAGAAAGTAGAGTAGAGTAGAGTAGAGTAGAGTAGAGTAGAGTAGAGTAGAGTAGAGTAGAATAACAGAGTTGGAAGGGACCTCAGAGGTCATCTAGTCCAACCCCCAGCTCAGGCAGGAGACCCTACACAATTTCTGACAAGCCACAGCCGAGCAAGACACCTGCCTGCCCGCCCGGCGGCCCTCTTTCTCCTGTCTGAGGTTTTCATTGTTGGGAGCATTTCTGTTGAGGATTGGCAGCGGGGGTGGGGGTGGGGGTTTTTGGCTTTTATTCCCCCCCCCCCGTCTGCTGGGTGGTTGCAGCAGGTTTTGGTCACTTCAGATGACCCTGGGACATTGTGACCATCATAAATCTGAATCAGTTGCCAAGCATCTGAATGTAAGTCACAAGACCCTGGAGATGCTGCAACATTCCAGCTGGTTGGCGCTTCTTCTGGGCTCAGCAGACATTTCAGGATCAGTGCCAAGCTCCAGCTGGAGCCTGGCGCTGATCCTGGCGCTTCCGCTGAGCCCTGACAGCCCTGCAACTCCAGCCATCTTCCCCTCCCCCGCTACCACTTTTCTAGGATGGTCACCTACCTACCACCTGCCAGGTGCCAATGTACCGCAGGTGGTACCCGTACCACTGGTTGAAAAGCCCTGTTCTAGTCCAACCCCCTGCTCAGGCAGGAAACCCTATACCATTTCGGACAAATGGCTGTCCAGTCTCTTCTTAAAAACTTCCAGTGTTGGAGCATTCACAGCTTCTGGAGGCAAGGAGTTCCGCTGGTTAATGTTCTCACTGTCAGGAAGTTTCTCCTTAGTTCCAGGTTGCTTCTCTCCCTGGTTAGTTTCCACCCGTTGTTTCTTGTCCTGCTTGAATCTTGGGACTTGAATTTCTGCCCAGGTCTGGGAAAACCAATTCAACGGAAAAAACTCAACATAGATGGTTCAATGAAGGCTCTAGTTTAAGAGATTGAAGGATAACCAAGGGACGATTGGACTACTGTAGTTATAAAACCTTGGTAAGACCACACGTGGAATACTGCCAGCCATTTTTGATCACCATATCACAAAAAAGATATTGAGAGTTTGGAAAAAAAATCAGAGAAGAGCAACTAAGATGATCCAAGGCCTGGAGACTAAAACATACGAAGAACAGCTGCAGGAAAAGAATAAATAGGGGGCGACATGATAGCAGTACTCCAGTATTTGAGGGGCTGCCACAAGACAGAGGGGTCAAACTATTCTCCAAAGCACCAGGACAAAAAACAATGGTTGGAAACTGACCAAAGAGAGAAGCAACCTGGAATTAAGGAGAAACTTCCTGACAGTGAGGACAATCAACCAGTGGAACAGCTTGCCACCAGAAATCGTGGGTGCTTCATCAGTGGAGATTTTTTAAGAAGAGGCTAGGCAATTACCTGTCTGAGATGGTATGGGTTCTCCTGCTTGAGCAGGGGGCTGGACTAGAAGACCTCCAAGGTCCCTTCCAGCTCTATTCTATTCAATTCTGGGGTTCTGGGAGTTGAAGTCCACACGTCTTAAAGTCCTTCAAGTTGAGAAATGCTTAATTTATTAATCTGTATTCTAGATTAGATCTGAATTCACAGAGTTCAGTTGATGATTTCAATTCTTTCGTTAAGTGAGTCTTGCCCCATTTTATTTATTTATTTATTTATTTATTGATGGGATTTATATCCCGCCCTATCTCCCGAAGGACTCAGGGCGGCTAACAACAAAACATATAATAAGTACAGAAATTAAGATAAAAATAAAATTAAAATCATCTGTGCAATAAATTAAAATTGAAAACTAAAAATAAATTAAAAATTGTAAATATAATTAATTAAAATGCCTGTCAGTCCAGGTCAGCCTGGTGGAAAAGGAGTGTTTTGAGGCCGCGGCGAAAGGATTGGAGATTTTGGGCCATCCGAAGCTCAGGGGGGAGCTGATTCCATAGGGCTGGCGCTCCCACAGAGAAGGCCCTCCCCCTGGGGGTCGCCAGCCGACATTGCCTAGCTGACGGTCCCCTGAGGAGGCCTTCTCTGTGTGAGCGTACTGGGCGATGGGAATTTGTTCCCGGCAGCAGATGGTCCTGCAAGTATCCCGGGCCTAAGCCATGTAGGGCTTTAAAGGTAAGTACCAGCACCTTAAATCTCACCCGGAGGGCAACCGGTAGCCAATGCAGCTCATGCAGGAGGGGTGTAATATGGGAGTATCGGGATGCTCCCATCACTACCCGTGCAGCTGCACTCTGCACCAGCTGGAGCCTCCGGGTGGTCTTCAAGGGCAGCCCCATGTAGAGAGCATTACAGTATTCTATTCTATTCTATTCTATTCTATTCTATTCTATTCTATTCTATTCTATTCTATTCTATTCTATTCTATTCTATTCTATTCTATTCTATTCTATTCTATTCTATTCCATTCTAGTTTAACTGGAGACACTTGGGATATAAATTTGGCAAAGAAATCGAAAATGGATAAATAATTCTTGGTCTTTACCAAAACTTATTGTTAGCTGCTTTTGGGAAGTGGATACCGGACTGGATGTCCCCTCTACCAGAGCAGATCCATCCAGGCAGCTTTCAAGTTCCTAATTGCTCATGGAGATTAGGAATGGAGCCTCCATGTTCAGAGATTCTATAGCTCTAATGCTGATTGCTGACGCCCGAAGGAAACCTTGGTTTTCCTGCCCTGGATGTGTATTTCCTGGTCCATTCCGGGGAACAGGATGTTGGTCTCCGTGGGCAGCTGTCTTGATCCAGCCAGGCCTTTTGTCTCTTGAGACTCGGAACAGCTGTTGGCCTTTTGCCCTTTTGTTTGTGGTGACACCGAGTGGTACTTTGCCCTCCCGACAGAAGTCTGGACGTGTTCGATTCAGCCTGGGAGCTGCGTATTTACGTTTTTATTCTCTAAATTGTTTACTCGCGCAATATAAACCTTTTATCGGAAGGGGGCTTCCACCGTACAATGAATGAATCATTGTTGGCGCTGTCCTCGTTTGTCTTCTCCGGGCAGGAAAGTGGTAAAGGAAATGGTTAATAGATAACAGATAACTTCCTTGCACCTGCTGGAGAAATTCTCTTTCATTGTTTGGACTGATTTAGCTGTGAATCCTGCCCGTCCCCCCCACCCATTTTATTTTTATTTTTATTTTATTTTGTCCTTTGGTGGGATTGTCAAGCTGGATTCAAGGCCAGTTCCAGGGCCAACCAACTAAGTCCACTCTGTCTCAACCTGAGCAACTTTAAGATGCGTGGACTTCAACTCCCAGAATTCCCCAGCCAGCTATGCAGGATTCTGGGAGTTGAAGTCCGCTCATCTTAACGTTGCTACGGTTGAGAAACCCTGAACCGGTCCTTCCGTCATTCAAAGCGCTTGTGTAGATGGGAAGGGTTTTTGTGTCTAAATTCCCCGAATGAGCAGTGAGGTTGCCTTATTTTGGCAAAAAAAGGTGACGGGGGGACAGCGAACAGACCATATGAACCAATATTTTGTTGGTTTTTTAACAAAAATATCCGAGATTCCCTGTAGATTAGTGTCTGTGGTTTCATGGGGACAATTAAGGTAGGAGAAGAGTTGGGGTGGTTCACTCGTCCTGTGGGATTTATTTATTTGCATTCTGCCTTTATTATTTTTTACAAATAACTCAAGATGGCGAACATATCCAGCAAACCTTCCTCCTCCTGTTTTCCCCAAGCAACAACTCTGTGAGTTGGGTTGGGTTGAAAGAGACTGATTGGCCTAGTGTCACCCAGCCAGCTTTCATGCCTCAAGCAGGACTAGAACTCACCGTCTCCTGGTGATTGGCCCAAAGTTGCCCAGCTAGCTTTCATGGCTAAGGCCAGACTAGAACTCACCATCTCCTTATGATTGGCCCAAAATCACCCAGCTGGCTTTCATGGCTAAGGCCGGACTAGAACTCTCCGTCTCCTGGTGATTGGCCCAAAGTCACCCAGCTGGCTTTCATGGCTAAGGCGGGACTAGAACTCTCCATCTCCTGGTGATTGGCACAAGGTCACCCAGCTGGCTTTCATGGCTAAGGCGGGACTAGAACTCTCCGTCTCCTGGTGATTGGCCCAAAGTCACCCAGCTGGCTTTCATGGCTAAGGTGGGATTAGAACTCTCTGTCTTGTGGTGATTGGCCCAAAGTCACCCAGCTGGCTTTCATGGCTAAGGCCAGACTAGAACTCTCCATCTCCTGGTGATTGGCCCAAAGTCACCCAGCTGGCTTTCATGGCTAACGCCGGACTAGAACTCTCCGTCTCCTGGTGATTGGCCCAAAGTCATCCAGCTGGCTTTCATGGCTAACATGGGACAAGAACCCACCATCTCCTGGTGATTGGCCCAAAGTCACCCAGCTGGCTTTCATGGCTAAGGCTGGACTAGAACTCACCGTCTTCCGCTTTCTAGCCCGGTGCCTTAAACCACCAGACCAAAGAGAAAGAGCGGACATCTCTTCTTCCATGGTGTCTTTGGTAGAAGCCTGGTTAAGAGTTTTAGAAGAAGCTTCCCTTGTGCAGTCATTATGGCAACGCCAATTAGCAGCTACTTGAATCTATAATAAAACCTAAACTTGATTTCCAAAAGGTTTCACTTCTCCAACCTTGGAAGAAAACCAGAAAAGTCTAATTCTTTCTTGAGTTACTGTTGCATTGTCAATTCCTCACTTCCTTGAGGAGAAATTAGAGGGTATAGTTTACAAATTAACATGTTTTGTTGAAAGGCAGAAGCTTCTCTGAGCTACAGCTCACTTTATAAAATTCACAGCTTCCTTCGTTAGATGTATTGCATTCAACTAGAAACTATCTAGCAAGTCAGTATTTTCAGGGTAAATTGGAAGGCTGCTCGCTTGGTCTTTTCCAAAGCCATTTTATATACCTGGATTTTTTTTTTCTCCATCCAGGGATTTAGTCTGCATTAGATGATCCAAAGCATTTTTGGTAACGTGCGAAATTAAGGATACTGTGTGATAAGTTTGCACACTCTCTTAAAACTTCTTTTTATTGGTATAGAGACTGACCTCCTCCAACAATAACTATGTTGTTTTCCAGATGTTCTGGTATAGTTTGGTAAAACCTTTTACCGATCTCTTCTGGGCTTTCCTTGTTTCTAAAAATACTCCAGAAGGTTCCTGTAGTTTTCCGACGTGGAAACAACCAGACTAAAGGTTCTTTTAAATAAGGGAATATCTTCTAAGCTATTTTAGATGTACACAATTCTGCTATATAGAACTTCAGTGTTGTCCTCCATCTGTCCATTGGTCTCCTTTAGCCTAACAGCTGGAACGTCCTTCAGAGTGTGGAGATCATAGAACAGGGGTCTTCAAACTTGGCCCTTTTATGACTTGTGGACTTCAACTCCCAGAATTCCTCAGCCAGGATGCTTTAAGACAGGGGTCTTCAAACTTGGCCCTTTTATGACTTGTGGACTTCAACTCCCAGAATTCCTCAGCCAGGATGCTTTAAGACAGGGGTCTTCAAACTTGGCCCTTTTATGACTCGTGGACTTCAACTCCCAGGATGCTTTAAGACAGGGGTCTTCAAACTTGGCCCTTTTATGACTTGTGGACTTCAACTCCCAGAATTCCTCAGCCAGGATGCTTTAAGACAGGGGTCTTCAAACATGGCCCTTTTATGACTTGTGGACCTCAACTCCCAGGATGCTTTAAGACAGGGGTCTTCAAACTTGGCCCTTTTATGACTCGTGGACTTCAACTCCCAGGATGCTTTAAGACAGGGGTCTTCAAACTTGGCCCTTTTATGACTTGTGGACTTCAACTCCCAGAATTCCTCAGCCAGGATGCTTTAAGACAGGGGTCTTCAAACTTGGCCCTTTTATGACTCGTGGACTTCAACTCCCAGGATGCTTTAAGACAGGGGTCTTCAAACTTGGCCCTTTTATGACTTGTGGACTTCAACTCCCAGAATTCCTCAGCCAGGATGCTTTAAGACGGGTTTTCAAACTTGGCCCTCACGCTGGCTGAGGAATTCTGGGAGTTGAAGTCCACAAGTCATAAAAGGGCCAAGTTTGAAGACCCCTGGGCTAGACATACCTAGCTCTCTCTCTCTCTCTCTCTCTCTCTCTCTCAACAGTTCATCATACGATTTAGCCTCCAGACCCTTTATCATCCCTTTTGCTCTTCTCTGCCCGCTTTCTAGGATCTTTAAGAAGATTGTTTTTCTGTCTCTGTTTCCATTTTTCTCTACAGATGTTGTTATAAGATTTTTTTCCCTTCCTCCTCCCTCTTCTAACAGCTTAAAAGTCCCCCCCACCTTTTTTTTTTTAAATGTTGTCTTTCTTGGCTTCAGCGTCTCTTCTTTGCTTGGCAATTTTCACGGTTTGTTCTGATATCCGGTTTGGTCCCTTCATCTCTGGCGATCTTTCTTCACATTCCTCCTTCAACAAATTGGATCCCCTCTCCACAGTTTCTCTGGTTCTCTACCCATGAAGCTCAGGACTTCAAAGTGATTCCTGATGTTCTTTCTGAAATGATGATTATAAGGTCAGGATCATGTTGTGAAACCGTTTGGCTGTCTTCTACTACTTCTGCTAGAGCTTAATTTGGAAATGGCACACGAGCAGTTTGTGATTTGTTCCACACTCGGTCCCTGGCCGTGTCTCTGCTGTACTCTTGGGTTGTTCCAGCTCCCCTTACAAATAACATAGGCGTTTGGATATCTCTGCGCTCCATCCGTGGATGTGTGTGTGTGTGTGTGTGTGTAAGCGTTATTTTTGTTGTTGGAAGACTCTCCAAGCAATGAAGAAACCGTTGGATTGGCTGGAGTTGTTAAGATCTTCTCCCAAAGTGCTTTTTTCAAAAGGCCACAGGACTTTGTTGTTCCTTGAAGACGTTTGGCTTCTCATCCAGGAAGCTTCTTCAGTTCTTTGGGGAAAAAGCACCTTTGGGACAATCGTGACCTGTATGACTGAACATCTCCATAGACACTAAAACCTTTTCCTGTTACACTACGTTTTTTTTTGGCCAGGCTTTATAATCAGCTGTGTTTCCCCACTTTGGCATTCTAGCCTCCGATGGAATGCCGAACTGGAAATTCTTGCGTGCTCTTTTATGAACTTGATGCCAAAACTTCTCACCTTCTGCGTGAGTCGTTGGAGCATAAACTTGCACAACTGCCATTTTAAAAGGGTTCTCTGCAAAGTTTAATCGATACGATTTAGTCATCTATTGCATTGCAGCCAACAGTGTTCTCGGCATATCTTTCCTAACTATAAAAAAAGGATGCTGCGTCTTTGTTTTGTTTTTTTTTATGTCCTGAGCAGTAAATCTGATCTTCTGACTGAAAATGCCCAAATGCAGCCTTTAAATTCACCGATGTGTAAGAGGTGAATGTGCAAGGATACCTGTCTGTACTCCTGGTGGGCTTCATCCTTCCCAGAAACACTGCCCCCCCCACCCCTATCCTGATGAGGCAACATAGAAAGACTGAATAATAATAAAATTAACCAGATTTTTTTTATCCAGGTCCAGATTCAGGACCTCCCTATTTGTTTCTCTTTCCCCATTTTAGACAAGTATCCTCAGCACAACAGATTATCCATCTGCCTGATGGTCTGTATGTCTGTCCACCCACCCACCCATCTACCACTATCTGTCAGTGTCTGTCTGTTTATCTATTCAACTACATTCATCCATATTTGTGCCTGCCTGCCTATCTATCTATCTATCTATCTATCTATCTATCTATCTATCTATCTATCTATCTATCCCTGCCTATCTCTCTCTCTCTCTATCCATCCTATCTGTCTATATCTACTGTATTTCTCTCTCCATCTCTCCGTCTCTCTCCATCTCTCTCTCTCTCTCTCCTCTCTCTCTCTCTCTCTCTCTCTATATATATATATATATATATATATATGTGTGTGTGTGTGTGTGTGTGTGTGTGTGTGTGTGTGCGTGCGTGTGTGTGTGTTAAATATTTGTCAAGTCATCTGAATATGCCTTGCTAATTAAATCTTTCTTTCCTGTTTGGCCTAACTCAAGGCTATCCACAGGTTATAGTCACAACTTATGACAGCTCATTATTTGTGTAAATTATTCAAATTGCTAATAAAGAATTTTTTTAGGGAGGCTAATATGATCATTTCGAACTTCTTATGTTGTCATCAGTTAGTCATATCTCAGATAAAAAGGGTTTGACTAACTGATGAGAACATAAGAAGTTCGAAATGATCATATTAGCCTCCCTAAAAAAATTCTTTATTAGCAATTTGAATAATTTACACACACACACACACACACACATATATATAATCAATCTATATCTATCTATCTATATCTATCTATCTATCTATCTATCTATCTATCTATCTATCTATCTATATCTATTATCATCCATCCTTCCATCCACCCTCTGCCTCCCTCTCTCTCTCCCCCTCCCTCCCTCCCTATCCATCCATCCATCCATCTATCAATCCATCCATTCCTTCCCCCCCTCCCTTATCACAACATATGTGATGTGGAGGTAACCCCTGGGATGCCAGCATCATATTATGTTCTGTAGCTGTCCTCCTTGTGGGATCCTCTGGGACCGATGGCACAAATTCTTTGAATTTTTACTGTGTGTTGTGTTCAGTTTTTCAGTATGTGGATCATGCTTTTTAAAAAAAGGTGGTTGTTTGTCTGCAGGTTCTCTAGTGATTTTTAACCCTTGTCAGTAATAATGCTCTTATTTAGGGACTAAGTGCCGCTGAGGACTTTTTTCTGAAAACTAAAAATGACCAGTTTTTTGTTTTTTTAAAAAATATGCTTTGTAAATTAAATATTTTTATTTTTTTACTGGAATGGAAACAGCGAGTTTAATCTTCAGCAGTACAGCGGAATAATTCTTTCGAATAATTTTGCCAAATTTCCTGTCAAGTGAGGAGGAATCTCTTTCTCAAGTGATTGTGTGATCTGCCCCAAAGGTGCTTTTTCTCCCCCGCCCCCCCCTCAAAAAAAAAGGCTATTGGACTTTCTCCGATTTTTTGTTTTTCCCTTTGAAAACATTTCGATTCTCTTCCAGGAAGCTTGAGAATCTCCATAGAGGTTTGTGTGATGTGTAGGAGAGAAAAAAGAGAGACAGAGAGAGGGGGAGAGAGAGAGAGAGCGAGCGCGCAATGCAAGTGAGAAAATGAGGAATCCAGAAGTTTGATAAACACACAAAAATCTCAGCAGGCCTGCAGTGTCTCCTCTCTTGTCACTCTGCCCAAATTCCCATCCTTTTCTAGCACGATTCCTATGGGAAAGCAGGCTTGAAAGTCATGACAGCTTCTGTTCCGTGCCTGAAAAACAGATCGGCTTCCTTAAAGTAACATTCAGTCAGAGAACCACCTTTTTTAAGAGCTTAGCAGAGGCAAATCATTATTGCAAAAAAGAAAAAAAAAAGAACAAGCTTATAGCAGGTAGCCCAGGAAAACGGCTCCCCCCCTCCATTGCTTTGAATATCCCAATCGGTAAACGAGTGATTTGGTTGAACAATCCAGGGACTTTTTCCATTTGATCTTCGGCAGCGTTGACTAAAAGTTTGAGATGGACGTTTGTGATTTTTGTCTCCTCTGACAGTGACTCTAGTCCAGCTTTGGGCTGAAAAAAAGATTCCCTTGAACCCCCCCCCTCCCAAAAAAAACCAAATCTCCTACTTTTAGCAGATACGTTTCCTATCTTTCCAACTGGCCTATTAAAATCTCCTTTGAGCTTTTACACATCTCAAGAAAAATGATCAGAGGACTGGAGGCAAAAACATATAAGGAACGGTTGCTGGAACTGGGTATGTCCAGTTTAATGAAGAGAAGGACGAGGGGGGACAGGATAGCAAAGTTCCGGTATCTCAGGGGCTGTCCCAAAGAAGAGGGAGCCAAGCTATTCTCCAAAGCACCTGAAGGCAGAACAAGAAGCAAGGGATGGAAAATCACCAAGGAGAGAAGCAACCTAGAACTAAGGAGAAACTTCCTGACAGTTAGAACAATTAAACAGTGGAACAACCTGCCTCAAGAAGCGGTGAATGCTCCAACACTGGAAGTTTTTAAGAACAGATTGGACAACCATTTGTCTGAAATGGTATAGGCTCCCTTGCCTGAGCAGGGGGTTGGACTAGAAGACCTCCAAGATCCCTTCTAAATGTTATTCTATTCTATTCTGTTCTGTTCTATTCTTGTCTAGTCTAGTCTAGTCTATTGCTTTCCATTCCATTATTCTATTCCATTCCATTCTATTCTATTCTATTCTATTCTATTCTATTCTATTCTATTCTATTCTATTCTATTCTATTCTATTCTATTCTATTCTATTCTATTCTATTCTATTCTATTCTATTCTATATTCTCTTCCATTCCATATTCTATTCTATTCTATTCTATTCTATTCTATTCTATTCTATTCTATTCTATTCTATTCTATTCTATTCTATTCTATTCTATTCTATTCTATTCTATTCTATTCTATTCTATTCTATTCTACTCTACTCTACTCTACTCTACTCTACTCTACTCTACTCTATTCTATTCTATTTTCTCCCTTTTTCTATTCTATTCCACTCCATTCCATATTTTCTGTTCTGTTCTGTTCTGTTCTGTTCTGTTCTGTTCTGTTCTATTCTTAATGTCAGCCTGGGTGCAGAAAAGTGAGAGGTTGCCACTAAAGGCGTGACACTAGAAACTTGGAGGTTTTTCAGTAGTGCCGATTCCTCTTTTTTATCAGCAGACAAGCCAGCAAGAAGTCTCAAAGTCCATGCGGGATCCAGGCACTTCACCTAGGGTGCCTCCCGGTTATGCTTGATTGAGGAGGTCAGAGGTGGGTGGGGGATTCTGGGAGTTTCAGTCCCAATACATCCGGAGAAGATCCGACCAAAGAAGAATTTAATTTAAATTAAATTAAATTTTATTAGATTTATATACCGCCCTTTTAAGTTAGCAGAATTGCCTTCCTTACTCAGCCCTGGGTCTTTTAAGGGGGGTGGGGAGGAAACCACAGTTGTTACTTCAAGGTAACCTTGGTGTGATGCAATGAATGTCCTCTAGAGGGTGGTGTTTTCCCAGCTTTGCCCCAGTGCAAAGAGGGTTGACCTGGCACTCGATTTATGATGTACGAGGTAGCAATATTGCTTTTTATCTTGCCATTGGGTGATATGGGAAGGCTGCTTGTTGATTTCTTGTTTGAAATGTTCTTTGGAGCAATTGTTTACTGGTCCGCCTGGGAAAGAATTCCTTTCAGATGCCTTCTCCTTTTCAGATTGCAAGGGACATCTTAAAAAAAACACCAAAAAAACACACCAATTTGCAGTTGTCCGGTTGCATTTCCAATTAGCAACGTACTTGACTTCTTTTTTTTCCGCCAAGAGCCAATCCACCTACAGGAGAATGGAGTGCTGGGAATTTCTCTGGCCGCTCTCCGCTGCAAAGATTGGGCTAATAATATTCTTTTTCCAACTGTGTCAGATTCCTTTCCACCCCTACGCATAAGTTCAGATTCATGCAACATGCCACAGGAGGCTGGCTCAGAAATTCTGGGAGTTGAAGTCCACGAGTCATAAAAGAGCCAAGGTTGCCTACCCCTGAGTTAGGAGAACCCACCGTTCTTTTAGAAAGTTGGGTTGGGCAGTGTTTTAATATCGTTTATTTCTTTGAGTAGCACATGTTGTGCAACGCCAGCAAATTCAGTGTTTGGATTCAGCCGGTTCGCACCACTTCGGCAGAACCGGTAGCTAATGTTTTGTTGCCCAGGCCCAAAATGGACTTCCAGAAGCAGCATTCACACAGAGAACCGGTTGTTTGCATATTTGAATCCCATCACTGCAGCAGTTGTGTTTCGTTGGACCATTTTAGGTTGTGTGCTGTGCGCTAGCATAGAACATAGATTTCTAGGCCTGGAAGGGACCTTGAAGCTTTTCTAGTCCAGGGGTCTTCAAACATGGCCCTTTTATGACTTGTGGACTTCAACTCCCAGAAAGGTGCCTGGCTGAGGAATTCTGGGAGTTGAAGTCCACTATTCATAAAAGGGCCAAGTTTGGAGACTCCTGCCGTAGAGAATAATAATATAATTAATAATAATTAATAATAATTAATGATAATGATAATGATAATAATAATAATAATAATAATAATAATAATAAGAAGAAGAAGAAGAAGAAGAAGAAGAAGTTGGAAGGGACGAATGATGGCGAATTTGTCAATGCCAATGATGTTCAAGTGGTGCTCCAGTTGTTTTGGAATTGCAACAAGGCAATAATAATAATAATTATAACAACAACAACAACAAGTTGGAAGGGACCTCAGAGGTCATCTAGTCCAACCCCCTGCTCAGGCAGGAAACCCTATACCATTTCAGACAAATGGCTGTCCAGTCTCTTCTTTAAAACTTCCAGTGTTAATTCCCCTCTTGTCTGTGACAGCCCTTTAAGAAGACACTTATCAGGTCGACCCTAATCCTCGTCTTTGATAGGCTAGAAGTACTTAGCTCCCTCAACAGCTCATTGTAGAACGGAAATTATAGGGAAAAAAGTCAGAAACATGGATCTGTTGCATGGAAGAACGCCACATTTCCATTTGTTGTATACAGGACGTTCTTTACGTCAAGGAAAGATTGAAAATGTGTCTCACATCATCAGCTCTTCCATGCTGAAATCCGAATTCTGCCCTCTGATTTAGCCTTTCCCAATTATTGGATTATGGAACTGAGAGGGCATATACCTAGAACATACCACGTTGGCTGAAGGCTAATATAATCCTAAAATGTAATTCCCTGGGGTTTAAGTGTTGCAGCTGGTAGAATAAATTCCGTTAAGCAAAACATGAAATGACGTGAGTTTATTCTACCCAGTTCTTACTGTTTGCAAGTTCCAGCTCTTTAAACATCCAGCTTAACTAGGTTTTCATTCAGAGGCAAACTCTAGAAGGAACTAGAGGCAAACGCATGGGGATTGGGAAAAATGCTGGCTCCATACATAAGCAGCAGCATCTATCCAATTTTAGCTGGTCTTGAGAAAAGCTGAGTAGAATCACATTTGTTCTCGTTCAGTCCCTAAGTCATGTCTGACTCTTCGCGACCCCATGGACTATATAGCACGCCAGGCCTCTGTCCTCCACTGTCTCCTGGAGTTTGCCCGAATTCATGTGAACAGAATCACATGATAACAGAGTTGGAAGGGATCTTGGAGGTCTCCTAGTCCACCCCCCCTTCTCAAGCTGGAGACCCTACATCAGTGATGGCGAACCTTTTAGAGACCAAGTGCCCAAACTGCAACCCAAAACCCACTTACGTATCATCGGGTGCCAGGTGGTTGTGGCCCTTTGGGTGGGCGTGGCCAATTGGGTAGACATGGCCCATTGGGTGGGCATGGCTGCAGTGGTAATGGCAGACTGGGTGGGACTAAAAAGTTCAGTCAATCAATTCCAACTTTGCGAGAACTTTTTTTCCCCGCGAGAAGTTGAAATTGATTGATTGATTGATTGAACCTTTTTTTTTGTACATGGCGGTGGAGGCCTAAAGCGAAAAGGTTTTATAAAACCCAGCTGAAGGCCTAGGACTGGGGCGACGGCGTGCGTGCCCGCAGATAGGGCTGTGTGTGCCACCTGTGGCACCCGGGCCACAGGTTCGCCACCACGGTCCTACATCATTCCAGACAAGTGACTGACAAGTCTCTTCTTAGAAATCAGTGGAACAGCTTGCCTTCGGAACTTGAGGGTGCTCTCCAGGGTTGGAGCATTCACCACTTCTGGAGCCAGGTTGTTCCACTGGCTAATTGTTCTCACTGTCAGGAAGTTTCTCCTTAGTTCTAGGTTGCTTCTCTCCTTGACTAGTTTCCATCCATTGCTTCTTGTCCTACCTTTGGGCGCTTTGGAGAATAGCTTGACTCCCTCTTCTTTGTGGCAGCCCCTCAAAGATTGGAAGACTGCGGTCGTGTCACCCACAGTCCACTAAACGAGACATCTTCTAACTGCCAAGAAATTTCTCCTTAGTTCTAGGTTAGATTCCTCTTTAATGCCCTTCCACCAGTTAGTTCTTGTTCTGTCTCCAGGTGCTTTGGAGGATAGATCAACCCCTTTGTAGATTTGGTGTTGTTGTTAGTTGTGAAGCCGTGTCCGACCCATTGCGACTCCATGGACAACGTTCCTCCAGGCCTTCCTGTCCTCTACCACCTTCTGGAGTCCATTGAAGCTCACGCCTACTGGGTCAGTGACTCCATCCAGCCACCTCGTTCTCTGTCGTCCCCTTCTTCTTCCTTTGTAGATGTACCTCCTCAAAAGCTCCAGAGGTCTACTTCCCCCTGCCTTCCTGTTGACCAAACATAGCCCCAGTTTGGACTCATGCTAAAACATGCAACAGAGCAAGGGACAACTCAGGAGTGGGTGGGCAAATGGCAGGCTGGTGGGACTCCGCCTTATTCCTGTTTTTGTTCATTGGGTGGCTTTGCCCGTTTGGATTCCTACAAGCAGAGTGACAGGGATGGGGTGGGCCAGGAAATGTCCTGGCAATGAGAACAATTAATCAGTGGCACTACTTGCCTCCATCACTGGAGGTTTTTAAGAAGAGAAGATTGGACAGAACGGTAGGCTCTCCTGCTTAAACAGGGGGTTGGACTAGAAGACCTCCACGTTCCCCTACCAATCCTATAATTCTATGTTCAACACAACGTATTTCCAGAAAATCAAAAGTGTACAGGCCTGTGGTTATCCCTTCTCTCTATGGATGTGAGTCCTGCACTCTGTACCAAAGACACATCAGAGCAACTATTCTCCAAAGCGCCTGAAGGCCGGACAAGAAGCAACGGATGGAAACTAACCAAGGAGAGAAGCAACCTAGAACTAAGGAGAAATTTCCTGGCGGTGAGAATAATGAATCAGTGGAACGACCTGCCTCCAGAAGCGGTGAATGGTCCTACACTGGAAGACATTGGACAGCCATTTGTCTGGAATAGTACTATAGGGTTTCCTGCCTGAGCAGGGGTTGGACTAGATGACCTCCAAGGCCCCTTCCAACTCTGTTTTCCTGTTATTCTATTCTGATCTAGTTCTGTTTTCAGAAGGTTTTCCTGCCGTTGAAAAAAAAATTACCAAGACGTTTTCTCCTGGTTATTTATGTTTTAGACCAGGACTAGTAAGATCCAGATAAATTAAATCATTCTGGCTTTCATGGAAAGAAACTTGGCAATCCCTTCCCTTTTTTTGCCCAGTGGTAGTTAAAAACTTTGATCCCTATTGATGAAAAGGGGGAAAATTACTAGCTTGAGCCCCCAAAATGTAATTGAGAGGATTTCCAAGGCACAGACCACAATAACGAATCCTTCTTCCCATGCAGCCATTGGTTTTTCTTTGGTGCCGAGAGAGGCTAGCAAGCTCTCTCTCTCTGTGTGTGTGTGTGTGTGTGTTTGTGTGTGTGTGTGTGTTTGTGTTGTGTGGTTTTTCGGAGCTCTCTCAACGGGTCTCCTTTCCCATCTGAAGGAAATGAATCTTTGACACTTCTCATGACCTGGCTCATGTTTTTCTGATGCGGAGCCAAAATATATCCTTAAGTGTAAAAGGAAAAACGGCTGGGAGAACCGAGGGGAAAGTGATGGCCTCCAGCACCTTGGCACCCAGGGTGAACTATGAAAATAGATTTCCTTCCCCCGTTTTTCCCAATACTTAATCCAGCCATCCTTCTATGCACATAGTCTCTGCCCCTTCCTTCTTATGATCCTTTGCCAGCCATGCTGAGGAGAAATGGAGAGGCTTCCATGCTGAGCCACGCTGGCTCAGGAATTCTGGGAATTGAAGTCCACGAGTCATTAAAGAGCCAAGGTTGCCTACCCCTGGCTTAGCCAGTTTAGCTGTGTAAGGCCTAGTTTCAGGGGTCTCCAAACTTGGCAACTTTAAGACTTGTGGACTTCAACTCCCAGAATTCATCAGCCAACCATGCTGAGGAGAAATGGAGAGGCTTCCATGCTGAGCCATGCTGGCTCAGGAATTCTGGGAATTGAAGTCCACGAGTCATAAAAGAGCCAAGGTTGCCTACCCCTGGCTTAGCCAGTTTAGCTGTGTAAGGCCTAGTTTCAGGGGTCTCCAAACTTGGCAACTTTAAGACTTGTGGACTTCAACTCCCAGAATTCCTCAGCCAGCCATGCTGAGGAGAAATGGAGAGGTTTCCATGCTGAGCCATCCTGGCTCAGGAATTCTGGGAATTGAAGTCCACGAGTCATACTGTAAAAGAGCCGAGGTTGCCCACCCCTGCAAGGTCGGGGTGGGGAGGGGTATTGATTCTAGACTCTCAAAAAGTTGGTTAAGTTCAATTAAATTAGTGTAGTACCCTAAAAGAAGGGTTTTCTTTCATTGCTGATTGGATGGCTCAAGAAACACACATGTAAACGTTGCATATCTGTTATTTTTTTCACTTTCTGAAAACTGTCCCCAAGCATCATTGTAGCACAGTTTTTGCCCGTGTGTTTTATTTGATACATTTAATTTAAATTCAGGGGTGTTTCCCCCCCCCTCCCTTAGAAAATGTCTGTAGTTTTTGATATACTCTCAAAGGAGTCCGTGCTGAAGAAACTCTTGTGTTAAAAGTGAGTTACGGAGGAGGACTTTTTTACCCAACTGAGTATGGAGCTGGCACACGGCCATTTTAAAATCGTAAAAGTAACACATCAATGTCACTGCTAAAAGGCTGAGGAATTTAAAGTTAGTCCTCGGCTTACGACCACAGTTGAGACATTTCTATTGTTAAGTGAACTTAACAATATTGTTAACTCTATTGTTTATTGTTAACAAACTTCCCATTGTTAAGTGAGACACTCGTTAAATAGGTTTTGCCCCATTTTATGACCTATCTTGCCTCAGTTGTTAACTGAATCACTGCAGTTGATGTTAGTAACCTGATTGTTAATTGAACCTGGCTTTCCCCCCATTGACTTCACTTGTCAGAAGGTCGTAAAAGGAGGATCACATAAGCTTGGAACACAGCAAATGTGAATCAGTTGCCAAGCATGTGAATTTTATCACACGTTCATCGGGATGCTGCAAAGGTCTTAACTGTGAAAAACCATAACAAGTCACTTTTTTTTCAGTGCCATTGTACCTTTGAACAGTCACTAAACAAATTGTTGTAAGCCGAGGACTTCTTGTACCATATTCTGTTCTTGTTACAAAAGTCTAATTCATATCTCATGGAACCATAGAATCATACAGCAGGAAGGGACCTTGGAGGTCTTCTAGTCCAACCCCTTGCTCAGGCAGGAGACTCTGCCTATACCATTCTAGGCCAGGGTTTTTCAACCTTTTCACCCAGTGTACCACTTTTAGGATATGGCAACATCCAAGTACCACCATTCGCCTAGCAAGGTGTCAAAAACTTGATGACCAAAAAAAAAAAAAGTTACGAAGTACAGGTAGTCCTCGACTTACAACAGTATGCTTAGTGACTGTTCGAAGTGACAATGGCACTGGAAAAAGTGCCCCCCAAGCCACAGCCGAGCAAGACACCTGCCTGCCCGCCCGGCGGCGCTCTTCCTCCTGTCCGAGGTTTTCATTGTTGGGAGCATTTCTGTTGAGGATTGGCAGCGGGGGTGGGGTGGGGTGGGTGTTTGGTTTTTATTTCCCCCCCCCCCCGTCTGCTGGGTGGTCGCAGCAGGTTTTGGTCACTTCACATGACCCTGGGACACTGTGACCGTCATAAATATGAATCAGTTGCCAAGCATCTGAATGTAAATCACAAGACCCTGGAGATGCTGCAACATTCCAGCTGATCGGCGCTTCTTCTGGGCTCAGCAGAAGCGCCAGGATCAGCGCCGAGCTCCAGCTGAAGCCTGGCGCTGATCCTGGCCCTTCCAATGAGCCCTGACAGCCCCGAAGAAGCACTGATCCTGGTGTTTCTGCTGAGCCCTGACAGCCCTGCAGCTCCAGCCGTCTCTCGCTCAGGCTTGTGCGGTGCTGCCACCGATTCAGCTCATTCCCCTCCCCCGCTGCCACTTTTCTAGGATGGTTGTGTACCACCTGCCAGGTGCCAATGTACCACAGGTGGTACCCATGCCACTGGTTGAAAAGCCCTGTTCTAGCCAAATTGTTGTCCAATCTCTTCTTGAAAATGTCCAGGGTTGGAGCATTCACCATTTCTGGAGGCAGGTTGTTCTTCTGATTAATTGTTCACACTGTCAGGAAATTCTTCCTTAGTTCCAGGTTGGGTCTCTCTTTAATGATCTTCCAGTCGTTACGTCTTGTCCTGCCCTCTGGTGCTTTGGAGAATAGCTTGACCCCTTCTTCTCTGCGACGGCCCCTCAAGTCCTGTACAGCTTGATCCCATTTGTCTTGGCTCATAAGAGAGACATGGCCACTGAGGCGCATAAATTCTGCCTGGCCCTCATTTGGCATTGGAAGAAGTCAATTTCCTCGTCACCTAGACATATCTCCGAAATTCAGTAGGAAGTTAAATCAGCTGACAGCTCATTACTATGCAGCACCTCAATTTGGTTAGACTGTACTGAGACATTATAACAGAGTTGGGAGGGACCTTGGAGGTCTTCTAGTCCAACCTCCTGTTCAGGCAGGAAACCCTATATCAGCGGTCTGGTCTATTCTATTCTATTCTATTCTATTCTATTCTATTCTATTCTATTCTATTCTATTCTATTCTATTCTATTCTATTCTATTCTATTCCATTCCATTCCATTCCATTCCATTCCATTCCATTCCATTCCATTCCGTTCTATTCGCTGCCTTTTCCAAATGCAAAGGTTCAAGATACACATTGGGTGAGGTGTTTTTTTTGTTTTGGCTTTCTGTATCTCTTCACACCACAACCATCTCATTAGGCTAGCAAGGATTAGACAGAATTACCCGTGCGAAGGCAAATGCCCAAGGTGCGGTCCAGAGGCTCTTATGCGGAAAGGTGAGTGAGCCAGAAGATGGAGCGTGAAGTTCCTCCTAAGCTTGATGTGCTACCGTGAGGATGTACGTGTTCTGTGTTCTTGTCAAATGCGCTGGAGTGTGAAGTGTGCGTTTGTTCCTTACGCTGAACAATTGCTTTCTTTGGCTTTCAGGCCTGGTTGGAAATCCTCAATTTTCATCCCCCCTTTTGACAACGAAATCTAACATCCAGTTAAAGAGGCTGTAGTGATGACACGCACACACACACACACACCACAAAGGTGGACACCCATGAGTCCTTTGGGGCCAATCTGTGCGTCTCTTCATGCCCCGTTTGCCGTGTTGCCACAGCCAAATCATTTTGAAATCATTTCCTAAAAAACGTTTAAAAGACAATATATATATTTTTGTTTTCCTCCGTTGCATCGAAACGATTTCTTTTTAAGGAGTCCAGTGTAGATGAGGGGTGTCCAACTTTGGACACTTTTAAGACTCGTGGATTGCAACTCCCAGAATTCCCCAGCCAGCTTGCCCAAGCGCCTGAATTTTTTTGATCACGTGACCACAGGGATGCTGCAACAGTTGTAAATGTGAAGCCCAGTCGCAAGTCACTTTCTTTTTTAAAGAATTTTGTTAGATTTTATAGGGTTAGGGATAAAATAGGGTCGGAATTATGATTGGGGTTTAGGGTAGGGTTGGGGTCGGGATTGGGATAAAGACAGGGTTGGGGGTCAACATTGGGGTTATCCCCCAGTGACATTTTCAACATTTAACAAACAGAATATTGTCTGGGTACATATATTTAAGTAAGGATGGTTAATATAGTAATAGATATCAATAGTACATATGACTAGTTACCATAGACCAGGGGTGTCAAACTCAATTTCATTGAGGGCTGCATCAGCATTGCGGTTGCCCTCAGGGGGCCGGGTGGGTGTGGCCAGGGTGGGCGCAGCCTACTGGGTGGATATGGCCAGGGTGGGCGTGGCCTACTGGGTGGGCGTGGCTAGAGTGTGTATGGCCTACTGGGTGGGCGTGGCCAGCTCTACATCGTTGGTATCAAGGGTGCCTATGGGGGCCTGGGCAGGAGTGGGACAGATCTGAGGGTCTCTGGCAGAAGGAGGGTCTCTGGGCCAGGGCCAAGGCAGTGGGGGCCGTTCCCTCACTGTTTCCAGGATGGCTTCACGGGCCACATGAAACCACTTTGTGGGCCGGATCTGGCCCCCGGGCCTTGTGTTTGACATGTCTGCCATAGACAGTATTAGTTAATCAATCCATAGCATTCTTCTTACTAGCATGCATTCAAAATAGCATATCACATTCCTTTCTCACTAGTTCGGTTTCTTAGCCATCGATAAAAGTTATCCCATGTTCTAAAATAAACGGAGTCTTCTTTCTCTTTAATCTCTAAAATCGATCTATCCATTTCCGCACATTCTAGAATTCCCTTAATTAATATTTCTTCGGTTCGTAAGTTTTCATTTTTCCAATATGAGGCAAATACAATTCTCGCTGCTGTTAGTAATACATGTAATATTAAATATGCAAGCCACGTTCTTCAGTGCTACCGTAACTTCGAATGGTGATTAAATGAACGGATGTAAGTTGAGGACTACCTGTAATATATACACAGGCACAGGCACACATGTGCAGAAGGCAGTGCTTTTTTTTTGCAAAAAAAAAAAAAAAAGTGCCGGAACTCACACACGTCATACAACCCGCCTTGCCTACCCTACAAGGTTCCATCCAAAAAAAGGTGCCGGAACTCCGTTCTGGGCGTTCTATGACCAAAACAAAAAAGCCCCAGTGGTACCATAGATGTAGAAGCCATTCTAGGTTTAGTTCTGGAACTTTTGTGGCCCTCTGCTTGGAGACTGAAAGGCAGACTTGGTTCCTTCCACATGCAAGCACAGTTCAGATCGAAAACGAGTGCCTGTTTCTTGCCTAATTCCATGGAGCTTTGCATGAAATGTAAGAAGAAATGGTTCCAGGGCGTTGAAAAATGACAGAGATCATTATGTAAATTTATTTATTATTTATTTTATTTAGTTATATTTATATACCGCCCTATTCCCTGAGGACTCAGGGCGGTTTACAGGGAATTAAAAATCCAAAATACAAACATTAAGAACAAATTAAAAAGTATTAAATTAACCCTGTAGTCAGTTAAAAAGAACCCCAAATTAAAAATTCTTCCTCAGTCTGGGCCCGAGAGCTGAAAAAGCCAGGTCTTCAGGCCCCGGCGGAATGATCGGAGGTCGGGGGCAGTCCTCAGCTCCACCGGCAGCTGGTTCCAGAGGGCAGGCGCTCCCACTGAGAAGGCCCTATCCCTGGGTGTCACCCGCCGGCAATCTCTCACCGGCGGAACCCTGAGCAGACCCTCCCTGTGGGAGCGCACTGGGCGAAGGGCGTTTGATGCCGGCAGCAGGTGTTCCCTCAAATATCCCGGACCCAGGCCATGTAGGGCTTTATAGCCAGCTGCACGTCTCCCCTGATCACTTAAGTGACCTGCTTCTCCACCACTGTAGATAACCAGAGGCTAAAACATATGAAGAACGGTGGCAGGAATTGAGTACGTCGTAAGCTTAATGAAGAGAAGGACGAGCAGGGACCTGATACTAAGTCTTCTAATATCTCAGGGGCTGCCTCAAAGAAGAGGCAGTCAAGCTATTCTCCAAAGCGCCTGAAGGCAGGACAAGAAGCAACGGATGGAAACTGATCAAGGAGAGAAGCAACCTGGAACTAAGGAGAAACTTCCTGACAGTTGGAACAATTAACCAGTGGAACAACCTGCCTCCAGAAGTGGTGAATGCTCCAACACTGGAAGTTTTGAAGAAGAGACTGGACAGCCATTTGTCTGAAATGGTATAGGGTTTCCTGCCTGAGCAGGGAGTTGGACTAGATGACCTCTGAGGTCCCTTCCAACTTGTTGTTGTTGTTATTATTATTATTATTGCCTTGTTGCAATTCCAAAACAACTGGAGCACCACTTGAACACCATTGGCATTGACAAATTCGCCATCAGTCAATTGCAAAAGGAATTGACTGGAACTAGGAACTGCTTCCATCCTGTGACGAGATCTGTAATACCATCAAACATCTACATCTGCTTATCCCAGGTCCTTGGTAAGGACTCGATAGGTAGACTCAAGGTTGACTCTGCCTTCCATCCTTCCAAGGTAGGTAAAATGAGGACCCAGATTGTTGGGGGCAATTAAGCTGACTTTGTAATAATGCCGCTTGGGGTGTGTGTGAAAGCCCTAATAAGCAGGCATATACATAGAATGAAGGCTACTGCTAAGCTTGTAAGCCGCCCTGAGTCTTCGGAGAAGGGCGGGATATAAATGGAATTAAAATAAAATAAAATAAAAAATAGACAGAAATGCCAAATCCAGTCTGAACATCTGGCTGACTGTGCAATGATCAATAAAGATAATGATATCGATGATGATGATCATGATAATCATCATCATCATCATCATCATCATTATCATCATAAGTTGGAAGGGACCTTGGAGATCATCTAGTCCAACCCCCTGCCCAGGCAGGAAACCCTATACCATTTCAGACAAATGCTTCCAGTGTTGGAGCATTCACCGCTTCTGGAGGCAGGTGGTTCCACTGGTTAATTGTTCTCACTGTCAGGAAATTTCTCCTCAGTTCAACATTGCTTCTCTCTTTGATTAGTTTCCATCCGTTGCTTCCAGAAATTGTGGCTGTTCCAACACTGGAGGTTTTTAAGAAGAGATTGGACAACTGTTCGTCCAGAACGTTATAGGTTTTCCCGCTTGAGCAGGAGGTTGCACTAGATCTCCAAGGTCCCTTCCGACTCATTAATTCTTTTCATGCACTTATCATGAAAAGAAAAGAAAAAAAGAAAAGAAAAGAAAGAGGGAGGGAGGGAGAGAAAGAAAGAAAGAGAAAGAAAGGAAAGAAAAAGAAAGGAAAGAAAAAGAAAGAAAGAAAGAAAGAAAGAAAGAGAGAGAGAGAGAGAGAGAAAACCATGCCCAATATTAACATACACGGGGTTACCTTGGCTCCTCTCAAGAAGGAAATAGTCCAGTTGCTGGGATCCTTGTAACCCCAGCCCGTTCTTCTCCATAAATCTTGCTAAAGAGACTGTGAGAATCGTGCTTGGCAAAGGACCAGTGTTGGTTTTAGGCCGCTGCCAAAGAGGCCGGGGAGCTGAGCCAGTTAACTATCAGCAGCGTTTCCTCTGGAGGGGGTGCGATGGGGCAGGCCATTTCACACCCATAGCAGTTCCCACCTTGTCACTCGGAGAGTTTCCCCCTTCCGCAGCCAAGGATCCTGGCACTTTGCCTCCGTCGGGTTCCCCCCACCCCACCCCACCCCATATGCTCTTTCGCTCCAAAGGGAGACTTTTCCTATTTGTCCGGAAACGCAGTGGGTCATGTGGCCCCGTTTTTCCTTCCTTTTCACCCCAGAAAGCAAACCAGGCGAGGAACTTTGGGGGTGAAGCCGCCGTCTTGCTTGCTGAAGGGGACTCCGGCTTGCTCAGTAGGAAGAAAGAGTCACACACGCACAACCCCCCCCCCTTACACACACACACAGACTACATCAGTGCAATTCTGGGTCAGAGGTCTGGAGGGGTGAGGCCGGGGGCTGCTCAGCCTGGCCCTTTGGCTGGGTTGGGCGTCCCCGGGAGCAGCCCTTGCTAGGGCGATGGCAACGATGGTGCTGGCACTCAACAAGCCTCTCCACATGCCAGCCTTGGAAGGCTTAGGTCCGTCCCCAACCGTCCATCCGGTCAGGGCCCTGAGTCAGCTCGCTTTCTCCTTTTGGGACCCGAGCCTGTTTTCTCTCTCTCCAGATAGCCTGCTTCCCTCTGGTTCCAACCCCTGTAGACTGCAGGTGGTCTTAGAACAAAGCTAACCAATGGTTCATATGAAAAGAAGGCCCTAGAACTGTTTATTTTGTGTTTGTTTTTCAGTTTGGGAAATCTTTCCTGCCCTTCCTTCCTTCCTTCCTTCCTTCCTTCCTTCCTTCCTTCCTTCCTTCCTTCCTTCCTTCCTCCCTCCCTCCCCTTTTCCTTCCTCCTTCCCTCTTTTCCTCCTTCCTTCCCTCCTTCCCTCCTCTTTTTGTTCTTTCCTTCCTCCTTTCTTTCCTTCCTTCCCCCCTCCCTCCCTCCCTCCCTCCCTTCCTTCCTCTCTCCCTCTTTTCCTCCCTCCCTCCCTCCCTCCCTTCTTTCCTCCCTTCCTTCCTCTCTCCCTTCTTCCCTCCCTCCCTTCCTTCTTTCCTTCCTTCCTTCTTCTCTCCCTCCCTCCCTCCCTTCCTTCTTTCCTTCCTTCCTTCCTTCCTCTCTCTCTCCGTCCCTCCCTCCCTCTTCCTTCCTTCCTCCCTCCCTCCCTCTTCCTTCCTTCCTTCCTCCCTCCCTCCCTCTCCTCCTTCCTCCCTCCCTGCCTCTCTTCCTCCCTCCCTCCCTCCCTTGTCTGGCAAAATAAATCAACCCATGAACAATGCTTGTTTTTCCCTCCTCTGTCCCCAGTAAAACAACAGCCTCCATCTCCATGTCATGCCTATCTGTATGGATAGTACAGTAATCATTTTGACTATAGAGACCTTTTAAACTTCTCGCCCTTCTGCAGTACCTTAACACAGAGAAGAGGGGTTCCCCCCCCCATTTTACGACCTTTCTTGTCACAGCTGTTACATTGATCACATGATTGTTAAGCGAATCTGGCTTCTCCATTGACTTTGCTTCTCAGGAGGTCACAAAATGTGATTGCCTGACCCCCAGCGCCCCGCAACCTGGTCTGATCTGGCAGGCCGCACCTCTTCTTTCGCCACACTAATGGAAACTTTTAACAGTCTTTGGAGCATCACAAGGACTTTGCCTCTTCTTGCCATCAAGTGACATATCTGCTAGCAAAAAAAAACACCCACTGGTTAAAAACACTGAACAACTGTCAACACTTTCTTGGCTTTGTAACCGATCAAATGGTTAGGCAACAAAATTGCTTGCTCCTTTTTCTTTTTTTAATTAAGTATGTTATTTCAGCGATCCGCTCCTCTTTCTACCACCGTGCTGTTTTTCAAGCTAGTCAGCTTTCTTCACCTTTGCCTTGTGCCATGAGCAATTAAGAAAGTGCACTTTACACATATATTTCAGTGTCATGTTCTTTAAAACAAAACGAAACAAAGCCCAAGCATGTTAGTTTCTCCGTGGAGGCTTTCAAAAAGAGATTTGACCACATTTCTTCAGGATGTGATGAGCATTCCTGCCTTGGGCAGGGGGTTGGACTAGAAGTCCTCCAAGGTCCCCTCCAGCCCTAGGAAGACCTGAATTTCATATATTTTCATCTATCAGGCGCAAATAACCAGACTCGGGCATGTCGAGTTTGAACCGGCTACTTTATTGTTCTGTGCCTATAATACAGGAATCTTCCCAGACTCTGCTAGCTTTTGCCTGCAAAAGACTAAATAAAGCTCAAAGGCATTTGGCGGGGGCGGGCGTTCAGACCTTGTGCTCTTGTATGTACGTAAGAAGTCCAAGCTAATTCCCTGCTTGATCCCTACTCCCAGCTGGGATGGTTGCTCTCCAGGATCAACCCTCTACGAATCAACAAAAGCAAAAGTCCCTGAGATATCGCCTACTGGCCTGGGAATTTCTAGTCTGATCCTATGCTGAAGAAGGATAGAATCAAGATCAGGTGAAGCGTTAATACCACTTTAGAAGGCCGCACTTGGAATACGGCATCCAGTTTTGGTCGCCACGATGTAAAAAAAGATGTTGAGACTCTAGAAAGAGGGCAGAGAAGAACAACAAAGATGATCAGGGGACTGGAGGCTAAAACATATGAAGAACAGTTGCTGGAATTGGGTATGTGTAGTTTAATGAAGAGAAGGAGTAGGGGGGACATGATAGCAGCCTTCCAGTATCTCAGGGGCTGCCCCAAAGAAGAGGGAGTCAAGCTATTCTCCAAAGCACCTGAAAGCAAGACAAGAAGCAACGGATGGAAACTCATCAAGGAGAGAAGCAACCTAGAACTAAGGAGAAACTTCCTGACAGTTGGAAGAATTAACCAGTGGAACAACCTCCCTCCAGAAGCTGAATGCTCCAAGACAGGAAGTTTTTAAGAAGAGACTGGACAGCCATTTGTCTGAAATTGTATAAGGTTTCCTGCCTGAGCAGGGGGTTGGACTAGATGACCTCCAAGGTCCCTTCCAACTGTTACACGTCATCTTCGACTTATAACAGTTCATTTAGTAACCGTTCGAAGTTACAGCGGCACTGAGAACAGTGGCTTACGACAGTTTTTCACACTCAACGACCATTGCAGACTCCCCCCTCCCCCAGGGTCACATGACCCAAATTCAGACGCTCGGCAACAGACTCATACTTAACGATGGCGACAGTGTCCCAGGGTCACGCGATCCTCTTTCGTGACCTTCTTTCCAGCAAAGTAGAACGGGGGAAGCCCGATTCCCTTAACCCCCACCCCCCAGGGTCGATCATTTCAACAACTGCCGCAATTCACTTAACGACCGTGGCAAGAAGCGGTCGTAAAACAGGGCGAGACTCACTCGGCAACAGTGACTCACTTCGCAGCAGATATTCCGGCCTCTCATCGTTGTCGCCAGCGACGATTTTATAAAATTGTGTAGCCTGCACCTAGGTAGACTTTATAAAATGGTGTGTTCTGCACATAGGTGGACTGCATAAAATTGTGCCTTCATATAGTTCAGGGGTAGGCAAGCTTGGCTCTTTTATGACTCGTGGACTTCAACTCCCAGAATTCCTGAGCCGGCATGGCTCAGCATGGAAACCTCTCCCTTTTTCCTCAGCGTGGCTGGCTCAGGAATTCTGGGAGATGAAGTCCACGAGTCATAAAAGGGCCAGGGTTGCCTACCCCTGATATAGTTAGACTTTGCTGTTGTCTGGCCTGATGGGGAATATGGGTTTTTAATTGGTTTTTATTATTCTATTATTGTTGTATTTTAATTGGGCATGGTTTAATTCTCTTTTAATTTTTGTATAGCTATTTATATATGCCCTGTGAACCGCCCTGAGTCCCTAGGGAGAAGGGCGGTATAGAAATCAAATAAATGAAATGAAAAATGAAAAAAACAACCAGGAAGCTCTGCTTTTCTAGCCAAGAGGGACCAAGGACCAAAGCTGAGCGGAGTCAGACCATAAGGCTCTTGGTTGGCTAGCGGTGTGCATCCCATCACAAGGGACAGTAGACAGCAACTGCACCATAATATAAGGGTTGGCCTGCCAGAAGCCCCAGCCATTTAAGTACTTATAGCTTGGAATCCAAGCTTTTGGCTGGAAGGCTGCCCTTGTTCCATGCTAAGTAAATGGGTTTCGATGCCCAGGCTGATGCACGTTAAGTGGCAGCAATTGACCGATTGTCGGGTGTGTTTATGTATTTATATAAGCCTGGGCAGTGAGGCAGGTTTATGGGTTATGAGAAACACACACACACACACACACACACACACACACCCTCCATATCAACTGGAAGTGGGTTTCGCTCTCTGGAGAGGAACAGGAAACGCTCAGGAGGAAAAAAGGCTATTCCACCTGATTCTGTTCCTTTCATTTTTTTTTTTTTGGAAGAAAGCATGTATTTTAAACATATTTTTTTAAAAAATGTTGTTGTTAGTTGGGAAGCCGTGTCCGACCCATCGCGACCCCATGGACAACATTACTCCAGGCCTTCCTGTCCTCTACCATCTTCTGGAGTCCATTTAAGCTCACTCCTACTGCTTCAGTGATTCCATCCAGCCACCTCATTCTCTGTCGTCCCATTCTTCTCTTGCCCTCAACCTTTCCCAGCATCAGGCTCTTCTCCAGTGAGTCCTTCCTTCTCATTAGGTGGCCAAAGTATTTGAGTTTTAGCTTCAGGATCTGGCTTTCTAAAGAGCAGTCAGGGTTGATCTCCTCTAGGACTGATCGGTTTGATCGCCTTGCAGTCCAAGGGACTCACAGGAGTCTTGTCCGGCACCAGAGTTCAAAGGCCTCCATTCTTTGGCGCTCGGCCTTAATAAAAATAAATCCAGACAATTCTAGATGGGGATGCTGCGGCCGAGAAGCTAAAAGAGCTGGAGGTGAGTGGGCGTTCTTAAAAGTGGAATGGCAAATTTAAAAAACAATAACAAGAAACCAACCCCCAAACAGAATTCAACAGAGGATGAAATAAGCAATATATAAAATTTACGGGCGGAGATTTGATGGTCTAACATCAGGCTCTGTAACTTAAGCAGGAAAAACCAGATGCACAGGTACGAGGGAGGTGGGACCTGGCTTAGCAGTAGCACCTGCGAGAGGGAACTGGATGTCCTGTTACGCCACAAATTCAAGTGTGAGCCAGCAAGGTGTTTGCAGCTGCCCAAACTGCCAGTGACGTTCTGGGTTTTGCATCAACAGAGACATAATGTCCGGATAAGGGGAAGTGATAGGTCTCCTCTCTGCTTCAATGCCCGGACTCTGTCAGGCGCAAAGGATCAGACACACGCATTACGTTTAATGAAGAGAAGGACGAGGGGGGACATGACAGCAGTGTTCCAATATCTCAGGGGCTGCCCCAAAGAAGAGGCAGTCAAGCTATTCTCCAAAGCCACCTGAAGGCAGGACAAGAAGCAACGGATGGAAACCAGTCAAGGAGAGAAGCAACTTAGAACTAAGGAGAAACTTCCTGACAGTGAAGACAGTTAACCAGTGGAACAACTTGCCTCCAGAAGCTGGGAATGCTCCAACACTGGAAGTTTTTAAGAAGAGACTGGACAGCCATTTGCCTGAAATGACAGGGTGTCCTGCCTGAGCAGGGGGTTGGACTAGATGACCTCCAAGATCCCTTCCAACTTATTATTATTAGGTTTTGGGTTCTAAAGATTTCTTGCTCAAGCCTACGCACAACAACCCAGTAGAGTTCAACACAGGGAGTCCTCGACTTACAAAATTCACTCAGTGACCACGCAAAGTTACAACACCACTGAAAAAGTGACTTAGGACCATTTTTCACACTTAACGGCCTTTGCGCCATCTCCTGATCAAAATTCAGACGCTTGGCCACTGGCGTGTATTTTATGACGTGGCCACTGACTCATACTTAGCGACGGTGGCAGTGTCTCGGGGTCACGTGATCCCCTTTGGCGACCTTCTGACAACGGGGGAAGCCAGATTCACTCAGCGACCGTGTCACTAATTGAACCACTGCCGTGATTCCCTTCACAACTGGGGCAAGAAAAGTCATAAAATATCTCATAAGACCACAATGGACCCCAACGTTTCTGTTGTTAAATGCGTTTTGCCCACCCACCCCTTTTACAACCTTTCTTGCCACGGTCTTGAAGTGAATCGCTGCAATTGCTAAGTTAGTAACACAGTTGTTAAGTGAATCTGGCTTGTCAAAAAGGGATTGCCACGGTTCCAACTGTCAAACCCAACCAAGCAAATACCTTCAAGACATTACGATCTCTTAAGGTAAAACTTTATTGAGTACATCATTTCACCACACATGAAACCAAAGCCAGCTCTAGCAAACCCTAGCCCAAACCCCTGAATAGATGTTCCCCTCCCATCCCTGAAGAGGTCACATGGCTCAATTAGGTGCAATTATATTGTTATGAGAAAATGTCTCTTGAGTTGGTCCCGGCATCTGGTGAATCGTCCTTGATGCTCACAATCTGCCTTTATCTTTGTAGCCTGCATTCCATTTCTTCATCCTCCCTCCCAAGTTGGTTGGCAAGCTAAGAAGCAATAATTGTTGCACCGGCAAAGCGAGCTTCAAGCTTGACAGGGGAATCACACGACCCTGGGACATGGCAACGGTATGAACCCATTGCCAAGTGTCCAAATGGAGAGGCAGTTTTCCATGGACACCATGGCTTGTTTCTCACTTGCTTCCTACCGCTGGAGGTTTTTAAGAAGAGATTGGACTACTTGTATAGGAAAAACGAAAAATAATATATTGTCAGGGAACCGAACAGAGAATGCTGAAGCCCAGAGAAAACGCTTTCCCTCTCACCAGCTGGGCTTTGGAAATTTAGTTGAGTACTTTGAAATGGCTGCATTTGGGGGATTGAGAATTGCCGCTGCCTGAATTTTCCAGCAGGAGAAAGTCTTGGGATTGAGGGCAGAGAAGATAAAACACAACGGATGAATTGCTGGCAAATGGCATTACCGACCAGTAGCTCTTGATAGCTTTTGCACAAGCGTCCCGACTTTGTCAGGACCCCGTAAATCTCCTGAAGTTTATTTTCTTTACAGCATCTGTGTTTTATAATGGCACATTTAATTTGTTTTTGCTTTGTCTGCTGGGATTTCTTTTGTCCGGCTGTCTCCACCCCCCCCCCAAAGCCCCCTCCCTTCTGCTGTTCGACAAGAAAGAAAAGGGGGAAAAAGTTCCTGGGTGGAAGTGAACATTCAAGTGATGACTAACTGGGGAATATTTCATCCACAAAGTTAATATGACAGACAGCTATTCCCTGTGCAAGCCGCAAAGGCAATTGTTGACTTTTCCCTCCTCCGTGCCTTTTAATCCTCATCTTAATTCATTTTTCCGATGTGCATTTGAGGCAGAAAAATATCTGGAAAAATAAGGATGGAGAATGTGGTGTGGATAGAGACAGTGATTTAAATTCACCTTTTTCCTGCCTCTGCCTAAAATGCTAAATGCGCAAAATCTCAACAAGACAACGGACTTCTCTTTCCGTGTTTTGCTCGTAAACTGGCTAAATTTTTTCTGTGGCAAACGAAAGCAGGCTAATCCTAGAATGGGTTTCGAAGAGCCAGCGATTGTCATCTCATTCATTCAGAGCCAGGGCTGCATTCATTTTTCTCTTTGAATCTGCCAGTAATCCTCGACTTACGGCCACAACTGACCGCCAAATTTCTCTTGCTAAGCTAGGCAGCTTAATTGCCCCCAACAATCTGGCTCCTCATTTGACCTACCTCGGAAGGATGGAAGGCTGAGTCAACCTTGAGCCTGGTGGGATGCGAACCTGCACTAATTGTGTTGCTCTGTTTTACGACCTTTCTTGCCCCGGCTGTTAAGCGAATCCCTGGGATCGTTAAGTTAGTAAACATGGTCGTTAAATGAATCTTCCTTCCCCCCTTGACTTTACTTGTCAGGAGGTCGCAAAAGGGTATCACGTGACCCCGGGACGCTGCAAACATCACAGATACAGGCCAGTTGCCAAGTGTCCAAATGAAGAGGCAATTTGGCCCCACCAGCAGCTTTCCATGCACACAATTGTGTCATAGCCTGTTTCTCACTTGCCTCCTATCACTGGAGGTTTTTAAGAAAAAAATGGACAGTCATTTGTCTGAAATGGTATAGGGCAGGGGTCCCCAAGCCCTGTGCCATGGCCCAGTGGCCTCCTCACTTGTGCTAGCGCCACAGCCGCAGGGTGCAAAAGCAGGATGCTGTGCCACGGGGCGCAAAAGTGGGCTGCCACTGCGCTTCAGGGCACGAAAACGGGATGCCACCACCACGCCTCAGGGCACGGAAATGGGCCACCCCTGCGCCGCGGGATGCAAAAACGGCGCTGCCACACCGCGGGGTGCAGAAACAAGGCGCTGCGGCACACAAGAATGGGGTAGGGCAGTGCACACGTGCTCGTGGCCCTGTGTGCATGCGCATGCACGCATGTGAAATGCTTCCCCCTCCCTTTTCCTCCAGTCCACCAACCGACAAAGGTTAGTGACCTCTGGTATAGGGTCTCCTGCTTGGCTGGGGGACGTAGGGCACCGCTTCCAAACTTATTATTCTGTTCTGTTGTTCTGTTAGTCTTTCTCTGATCATGTATATCCATCTCATCAAGCCCCAAGAAAGGCTGGAATGGTATAGGGTCCCCTGGCATGGCCTGGGGGTTGGACTAGAAGACCTCAAGGTCACTTCCCACCCTGTTCTTCTATGTTCTATGTACACACTCTTTCACTGCTTTGATGGCCAGTGGCTTCCGTTCCTCCATTGCCTGCTTGCTCTCCAGGAGTTGGACAGGCCTAGGGCAGGGGTAGGCAACCTTGGCTCTTTTATGACTCGTGGACTGGCTCATGGTTGGCTCAGGAATTCTGAGAGTTGAAGTCCACGAGTCATGAAGGAGCCAAGGTTGCCTACCCCTGGCCTAGGGAAAACCTTACCCTAGCTTAAAGGCCATTTTCCCTGCTCCTATCCATCAAGAGTCTATGGAGATTCTCAGTCATAGTCATAGTTATAGGTCATAGTTATCCCAAAGGTGCTTTTTCAAAGAGGCAACTGGACTTCCTTATTTGTCTTTGAAAACTCTTCACTTCTCATCCACGAAGCAGGGCTGAAGAAGCTTCTCAAATGAGAAGCAAAAGGTCTTCGAAGAGAAATAAGAAAGCCCAGTCGCATCTTGAAAAAGCACCTTTGGGATATCCATCAAGGAGTTTGTCCTAGTATGGTGTAGAACAGTGGCTTCCAACCTTTTCTATACCCCGTGCCCCTGGAACGCTTCAGATAAATTCATGTGCCCCTTAACAAAAGTTCAAAATCACGAATTATGCATATGCACTATAGTTTGGAAACTTCTAAACCCATGTTTTTGCACTCCCTGGAATATTGTCTGGCACCCCCAGTTGGGAACCCCTGGTGTAGAAGAAGGAATGGCAGAGCCTAGGGGGCGGAGTCAAAAGAGGAATCAGTCTAGAATCTTTACGTAGCCACAATCAGAACTAAATCCAAGTTCCTTTAAATTCCATTGACTCTTCTCTAACTCTTCTCCGGTGCAGTTAGATGAGAAGATTCCTGCGCACAGGCTTTTAGCAATAAATCAGTTCACACGTGTACCCAAACTTTCGTTCGTAATGTATGGCCAGTAACAAGGCAGTGCAGTATGGGGCCGTCGCAGCCTAACAGTGTTAGGCTGCATTAACAGAGGGATAGAATCAAGATCACGTGAAGTATTAATACCACTTTACAGTGCCTTGGTAAGGCCACACTTGCAATGCTGCATCCAGTTTTGGTCACCACGATGTAAAAAAAGATGTTGAGACTCTAGAAAGAGTGCAGAGAAGAGCAACAAACATGATCAGGGGACTGGAGGCTAAAACATACAAGGAACGGTTGCTGGAATTGGGTGTGTCTAGTTTCATGAAGAGAAGGACTAGGGGGGACATGATAGCAGTGTTCCAGTATCTCAAGGGTTGCCACAAAAAAGAGGGAGTCAAGCTCTTCTCCAAAGCACCTGAAAGCAGGACAAGAAGCAATGGATGGAAACTAGTCAAGGAGAGAAGCAACCTAGAACTAAGGAGAAACTTCCTGACAGTGAGAACAGTTAACCAGTGGAACAACCTGCCTCCAGAAGTGGTGAATGCTCCAAGACAGGAAGTTTTTAAGAAGAGACTGGACAGTCATTTGCAGTGCTTTTTTTGTATAAGAAAAAGGTGCCGGAACTCACACATGTCATACAACCTGCCTTGCCTACCCTACAAGGTTCCATCCAAAAAAGGTGCCGGAACTCTGTTCTGAGCGTTCTATGAGAAAAAAAGCCCTGGTCATTTGTCTGAAATGGTATAGGGTTTCCTGCCTGAGCAGGGGGTTGGACTAGATGGCCTCCAATTTCCCTTCCAACTTTATTATTATTATTATAAGTGTACATTCAGCCTACAAGTCCGGCAGTATCTAAGGAAGTATCCCAGGTGGTGAAATGGTGCAGAGGTCCATTTAAACAAAATCAGCCCACAGCAGATAGTTAAGGAGGAAGAGCTTGGCCTGTCCTGCGTTAACCTCATCAAAAGCAAAGATGTCCCTTCAGTGGTCTTGTGTGGGAGTCGGACAAATGGTTAACCACGGGTACCCTCCTTCTCCGATTTGCTTGAAAGTGTATTGAACTCTTGGCACCAGAGTCAGAGAGTTCATCTCTATGGAAGGCTTGTCTCTCTACTCCTAGATTATAAAGACAAGGAGAAGAACGGGATCGGCCGAGTCCGTTCTTCATAGCGACGGACAGTCGTTCAGCGTGACAGCTTTTCCTCTTTGAAAATTTAGCAGAGGTGGAGACTGAGGGGTTTTAACTAATTTAATTTAATTGGGGTTTAGTTAACTTCAGGGACTGTAATTTAATCATAGTTTTTAACTGTTTTAATTTTTGTATGCTATGTATTTTAATTCTCCCTGTAAACTTCCCTGAGTCCTACGGGAATAGGGCGGTATATAAATTTAAATAATAATAATATTAATGTTGGGACATGGAATTTCCAGGCCAAATCCTAGGAGGAATGGAAATGGAAGCAAAAAGTGCTGTGGCTGCTGTTTTGAAACTGGCCTCGGAGGAACAATTTCAGACCCACTGACCCTTGGCAGTTTTAAGATGGGTGGACTTCAACTCCCAGAATTCCTCAGCCAGCCATTTAATCTGAAAAGCCTATAAGGCAGGGTTTTCCAAGCTTGGCAAACTTTAAGATGTGTGGACTTCAACTCCCAGAATTCCCCATCCGGCATGGCCGCTTGGGGAATTCTGGCACTTGAAGTCCACACGTCTTAAAAGTTTGCCAAGCTTGGAAAACCCTGCCTTAGGCTTTTCAGGTTAAATAATGCAGCGAGTCATGTCCATTTGGACTTCCTGCACACATCCTGACCCAGATCGGATGCAGTGGAGTTAAAAGTGTCCCTTGGCTTGTGAATTTCACCCATTCTGCTGCACTTCCTCCTTTCAGCTCGTTTGTTTTTAGGCAACGAACGTTTAATCGAGATCCCCTACCTACGGGTCACTTATTAACAAGCACGAGCATTCTCTGTTTGCACAATCGCCCACACCGTATCTTAGGTCAATAACTCGCACGAGGTTTACAGACCTTTCTGAATCACGAAACCGGTTGTCCCGCCTGGAAGGCCAAAGTCAAGTGTAAGGATCTGTTCTGAAGACAAGCTTTAAAAAAAAAATTAAAAATCAGCCGTCCGACACCCTGGCATGTTTGCACGATGGCTCGAAGCGATAAGAGATGGCCATTTGGGGAAAAATAAAACCAGCCAATGTTCTCGAACGTTCCCTGCTGCTTTTAAAAACAGCCACCCCTAAAAAGTCAGCAAAAAGCTACCTAAGGCCAAAGTGTACTTTACCAAAGGCTCTTAACTGTGACAGTGATTTATGCTGTTTATGTGTGTGTCTGTGTGTCTGTGTGTGTGTGTGTGTGTCAAAGCCTGTGGATGTTTAAACTACCAAGCGGAAAAAAATATATCTGAAAACTTCCTTGTCTTCCATGTGTAAGAAGTCCTCCTCCTCAAAGGGGGCGAAATTCACTTAACGACTGTCTCGCTTGGCAACAGAAACTTGGGGCACAACTGACCCCCAAATTTATGTTGCCAAGCGAGACAGTCGTTAAGTGAATTTTGCCCCCTTTTCACGACCTTTCTTGCCACGGTTGTTAAGCGAATCGCTGCATTGTTAGTAAAAAGGTGGTCAAGCAAATCGGGCTTCACCCTTGACGTTGCTCATCAGAAGCTCACCTAAAGTGGTGCCATCATCCCGTGACACGGCAGCCGTCGTGAATATGAGTCAGTCTGGAATTTTGATCATGTAAGCGCAGGGGTGCTGCAACGGTCGCTAAGGGTGAAAAAGTCACATTTTTAAGTGCCGTTGTCACTGCAAATGGTCCCTAAGTGAGTTGCTGTAAATTGAGGACTGCCTGGATTGAAGAGAGAATTAAGCCCTTTCTTACTTACCCAGTAATTTTCTCCTCCACGGAGTGGATAAGGAAAGTGAGGATAAGGATGATTGATTTATAAGTGGGACGTGGCATGTCTTGGGCCACTTGAGCATTTAGAAATCCTGTTTCGCTTTCGGGCATGTCTTCATCACGATTTATTGGATAATGACCTCAGATCATCATCATCATCATCATCATCATCATCATCATCATCATGCACCGCTTCTGGAGGCAGGTTGTTCCACTGGTTAATTGTTCTCTCTGTCAGGAAATTCCTCCTTAGTTTCAGGTTGCTTCTCTCCTTGGCTAGTTTCCATCCGTTGCTTCTTGTCCGGCCTTCAGGCACTTTGGAGAATAGCTTGACTGCCTCTTCTTTGGGGCAGCCCCTGAGATACTGGAAGGCTGCTATCATGTCCCCCCTCGCCCTCCTCTTCGTTAAACTCGACATACCCATATGCACCTGGATGTAAAACCCTAATTGATACCAATATCTCTTGCAGAACTGAGGCTGGGTAAGATGCCTCCGTTCTGGGATGCCTCCAAAAATTCCTCAGAAATTCCCTTCTCCCCCCCCCCCCCGCTTTCCCTAATATTCGTACAAGATTTAAAGGTATGGATGGGACAGCTCATTATAATTGGGGGTGGGCTGGGCTTTGGCAATACTTTATTTATTTATTTATAAGATTTATAGGCCGGCCGGACTCCTTAACCTCAAGATAACTCTACCCCTAGTTTGGGTAATGAAAGGTCTGCAAGAAAACATGCCAGCTCAGAGACCACCAAGGATCCCTCACTGGACATCCGCTGTTTCTGCAACCATCCCTTGGATGCTTTAGCCTCCCGTCCCCTAATCATCTTTCTTGCTCTTCTCTGCACTCCTTCGAGAGTTTCGATATTTCGTTTAAACAATCTGATCTAGCGCAATTGAATAGAATACAGCTGGAAGGGACCTTAGAGGTTTCCTAGTCCAGCCCCCCGCTTAAGCAGGAGAACCTACACCATTTTGGACAGGTGATGGTCTAGTCCAGGGATAGGCAACCTTGGCTCTTTTTATGACTCGTGGACTTCAACTCCCAGAATTCCTGAGCCAGCCATGCTGGGGAGAAATGGAGAGGTTTCCATGCTGAGCCATTCCAGCTCAGGAATTCTGGGAGTTGAAGTCCACGAGTCATAAAAGAGCCGAGGTTGCCTACCTCTAGCTTAGGCCTAGGCCGCTTTATGACTTGTGGACTTCAACTCCCAGAATTCCTGAGCCAGCCACGCTGAGGGGAAAGGGAGCGGTTTCCAAGCTGAGCCATGCTGGCTCAGGAATTCTGGGAGTTGAAGTCCACAAGTCATGAAGGGGCCATAGTTCCCTCATGCTGGCTCAGGAATTCTGGGAGTTGAAGTCCACCAGTCATAAAAGAGCCAAGGTTGCCTACCCCTGGTCTAGTCTTTTCTTAAAAGATCTCCAGTGATGGGGCGCCCACGATTTCCGGTGGCCAGCTGTTCCACTGGTTAATTGTCCTCACTGTCTGGAAGTTTCTCCTTAATTCCAGGTTGTTCTCTCCTGGATGAGTTTCCAGCCCTTATTTCTTCTTCTTCCCTCTGGTAATCTGGTGAATGACTGGCCCCCTCTGCCTTGTGGCAGCCCCCACCCATCCCCCAGATACTTACGTATTGGTTTGTTGCCTGTGTAGTGGACATCGTGGCGTCCAGTTAAGCTGAACTGTCACATTTGTCCTTTAATGGAGAACTGGGCATTTGCCTGGGACAGTCCAAAGAGAGCCGAAGCTTGAATTAATTGTAACCTGCTGGACTTCGGCCCCCTTTTGAGAAACGCTTCTCCTTGCGGCGATGATGCGAAGATGGGAGCTTCTTGCTTTATGGAGCCTGAAGCGGGGAGCGTAATAGGTTTCCTCCTTTTATTATCAAATATTTTCTCAGGCCCAGATACAATAGCATGCCTGGGTTATTTCCCCCCCCCCCATACACACACACACACACACACACTCCTCCCCTTTTAAAAATTGACCTGCTTAAATATAATCCGCAGACCGTCACTTCATCCTGGTCATGGGTACCCAATGGTGCTCTTCCTGATATATGTATCATATATATATATATATATATGTATATATATCAGGAATACACTGCCTAATGTGCAATCAGCCCAGGTTCGAATCTCAGAAGGGTATGTCTGACTGATGAAGACTAATGAGTCAGAAATGCATCTCAGCCTCCCTTAATTCTTTGTTAGTAATTTACACACACACACACACACATACACACACACACACACACACACACACACACACATATATAGGAGCACAGTTTACTCACTCCCCCTCCCCTCCACCCGGCCATTCAATTAAGAAGTTAAGATTGAGAATTGATGGTGCCAACAACAAGAACAACAAAAGCATTTCCGTGTGTGTTGGGGTGTGTGTGTGTGTTGGTGTGTCTCTCTCCGTCTGTGTGCACACTCCCGGGTACATAATGCATCTGTTTCACCACCACCACCCCCCTCTGCACTTTGCTTCTTAAGTGTAAGACGCTGGAAATAAAACGCTAATAACATTATTCTCCTCCTAACCTTATTCAGTGGTACTTTGTAGAACGTCGTTTCTGTTGTGTGTGCGTCGTGGTGGTGGGGGAAATGCCCAACAGCCCAAGAAACTTGCCTGTCTCCGTCTGGGAATATTTGTAGCTTCTGAGTTGAACGGTGGAGTCTCTGAAAGCTGGGTTGTTTTCTTGCAGACCCAACTTTAAAAGACTCTAAGTCTTTTTTCTTTTTCTTTTTTTTTCTTTGCAGTCGAGAGATTTGATGCTGATCGCACCCAGGCCAAAACAACAACAACAACAATAATAATAATAATCACAACAACAATAACGGCAGCCTCTGCTTATTTCCAGAATTCCTTTTTCTCGTGACAATTCTCATGACAGTTCCTAAACGGGGAAGCTCAAAAGTTATCCTGTATATGGCAATAGAAGCCTCCTTGCATGGATGAATGGACTAAAATAAATAATATTACTTTGCTTTCTCGCTGTTTCCATTTCGGCATCACTTTTTCTATCTTCTTACTACTACCTTCATGGATAAACATACTAAAATAAATAATATTACTTTGCTTTCTCGCTGTTTCCATTTCGGCATCACTTTTTCTATCTTCTTGCTATCATCTTCATGGATAAACGAACTTAAATAATATTACTTTGCTTTCTCGCTGTTTCCATTTTGTTATCATTTTTTTCTATTGTCTTACTACTGGACATATTTAATCTTTGGTCTTTCCTGAGGTTTCTCCAGAATCTTAACTCAGCCATAAAAGCTGCCAATATTACAGCCATGTGTTAACCTAAATAAATATCACCTAATTTACGATATACATTGTTTTATTTTTATTTTTCCCCTGTTCCAATATAAATTATTCTTCAACAACAGGTCACTTCATGCGTTTCTCACTTGATAGCCCGTGTAGGGTCACATTCACAATAATATAAAAGGAAAAAAAACACACGATCTCATAACATATATTTTAATCTGTTTTTTTTTAAAAGAAGGTGTTTGCTATTGGTTGGGAAGAACAAGAAAAAGATTGTGTTTGGGAGAAAAAGCGCTCCTATTGCTAACTTGTGAGCAAAAACAAATCTCTCTGTTCTTGTGCAAATTAACTTTGAATCCAATCATTGTACAACATGGCACAAATTAATCCTTTTATTTCCCTCTTTGGTGTTTTTTTTTAAAAAAAATTTGTTCATGTTTGTAAATCTGTTTTTGCTCCAGTTCCACTACAATTTATGAATGCTTCCTTTAAAAAAAACCCCTATAGAAATTATGTTTTTATTTCTAACCATATTCCCCCCCAAATATGTATTTCTCAGCAATTTCCTTTTAGATTATATTTTCTCTCTATCCTTTCTATAATTATGGTGATGATATTTAAGAACAGAAAATACATTGATACAAACTGAAAATTAGGACAGGAATGTAGACATATAATAATAGACAAATTTAAGTATATTTTAATATGGTCATATTTAAAAACTTTTATTTAAAGGTTGTTTTTTTTTTAAAAAAATCCAGAGCTAGGAATATTCAGAAAGTATAAATACAAAACTGATATATTTCTAAATCTCCGAAGGCAGTGATCAGATAATATAGTTGTTAAATTTGTGTTTATTTTTTTCCTCTCTCCTTATAGCAAATCTTCCAAATAAGTAGATTAGTAATACTCTACATCTAGGTTGTCCTTTTCGTTTTGTTACTTGGATTACAGAGAAGTTGTATTAGAGGGTTTAATTGTTTTTCTGCATGCTACTCTACTAGTCTATAAATAACAAGGAAAAACTTATAGAATCCTTGGCCTCCGTCAAAGTTTTCTTTCCGGCTAAGCTTAGGAATGCACATTTTATTTGGATATTAATTCTTCCTAGGTATGATTCACTGTCTCTGACTTGTGCAATTCGGTCTGCATTCGGATTTGTGTATATTTCAGGGAGTTAAAAGCAAGTGGCTGTGTGATTGTTATAGTTTCTACAGGTGTATGAAGTACAACACAGATTAGGGTTCAGTTGCAGACAATCAAAATGGTTAACCCAAGTTGCTGCATTTTTAGTGTTGCCTTAAAACATCCCTAATCTTATTTCTGTATTAGGACACAACTTCGCAGGGACAAAAATAACTTTACCTAATGTTATAGGTAAGCAGAATGTATTTTAAGTATTTATTTTTAAGATAACCGATGTCAGGAAAAAATAATTCCGCAACGTGTGATTTTTTATTTTTTATTAAAAAGAGACTTTTCTTTTATCTAATATAACTCATGCTGGTTTTTTGCGATTCTGCTAATTAAGTGGATCTGACGTGGCCATTAAAATTGGTGCACACAACATTTTATGCAAATGTTTCAGCGGACCTTGCTTTACACATTTTAGAGGTGGAAATGTCTGTTTATCTGTTTATTTTTTGAAAAGCACATGTAACCCAGATCATTTTGGATTTTAATTTGAGAGCAGAGAAATTTTAGTGCTGCATCCGTCACCTTAACATATGCTGTAAATGTGCGCCCATTTAGATAACAGGAAAAAAAATCACAGCTCTTTATAAATCATTTTCATTTTTATACTTGATAATAAAGCAGGGCTGCAATAAAAAGGAATAGGAAAAAAATGACTTTACGAGGGTTTAGAATTTTGTAATGTGTCTCAGTAATTCTCTAGCATGTGTACACTCTGTTCTTCTTTCGAAAATTTGTAAAAAAAATAATAATAATAGCCAGCTAAAAAAATAGTGGTTATGTAGGTTTGTGAATTGATGTCTTCTCTTTTAAAATGAGAAAAACAACCCTCCACACTCCACCCCCCCCAAAAAAAATATTTAAAGGAATGTTTTTTCGCTGGGATTCTGATAGGAAAGAGCAAGATAAATATTTTGGTGTTGTTTCTTGCTTCGTCTATTTTCTGTTCTATATGCTTTTTTTTAAAGAATAAATCTTTTAAAGAATAAATATGTATTTTGTACGCATGTTTGACAATACAAAACATATCAGAGTTCTTGGCTCCTTGCATAATTTTCATGCAAATATTAAACAGTGAAGCTGATATTTTCTGAAAGCTTGCCTACGAATATTCAACTTAATTTTTACTTCTGTGCTGGTACATATTGAATTCTACCGCTAGGCTGCAATCCAAAATTTAGGTTTAATTAATGCAGCAGGAATAACTGCTAAATAACTACGGTGGTAGTATCAAGCTACCTCTGATTTCCCACTTGTCTGATTGCACTCCCTCCAATTGTCACTGTGGTGATTGATTGATTGATGGATGGATGGATGGATGGATGGCTTAAATTTTTATGTCACCTATCTCCTCGATAAGGTAAATGAGTGTACAACTGTATTTTAATAACACTCCCGGTGTGTGTAAGCGATGGGAAGGCAGGAAGAGAGGCCGTTAATACACACGCACATCTTGGCATTGCTGCACACTGCAATTTTTGCAGTTTGCGTGAATCGAAGCAACAGACACAACTCTCACTTGTGTGATGTTGGAATCATCCAAGTGATAACTTATAGCTGCTTCTGGATATGTATGCCAGTGGCTGTAAAACTTTGCCTGTAAAGTTCACACACCATCTACTCTTAATTTATCTGGGATAGATCTACTCCAGAAACATATATTGATTTATTTTCTGGAGTAGATCTGTCCCAGAAAAATTAAGTTGTCCTAAATTATCCTACATTTTCTATCGTATTGGGGCAGAGTGCCCCTCAGAAGGTTTCCTGGACCCCTGCATGAAATACATCATCACAAGGCCACTGCTGCACAACGGCTAAACAATCTGAGTCCTGTCCGGATGTAGGCTTAGTCACTCCAGTAACAGTACATACATCCATAATTTAATCTGATTCATAATTTTTATTTATCACTTGTACTGTGTGTTTTTAAAGTAATTTGCTGCCCTGGTGCTTTTATATTTTGATACACATTTCATAGGCAGTTTTTGTGAATTTTTAGGCACTAATGCCACATTTGATAATGGCATACAAAATAATATGCATATATACATATACACGTACATACACCCGTACGCACACACAAACATTTTACATGCTGTATCTTTATTTATTTATTTAATATGCTGTTTCTTTATTTATTTCCGGAGTAGACCTACCCCAGATAAATTCAGTGTAGATGGACAGTGAATTTATAGGTAAAATTTTACTACACATATACATACACATACACATACACATATGCACACACACACACACACACACACACAGAGACACACATTTTATATGCGGTTTATTTATTTTATATGCAGTTTATTTTATATGCTGTTTATTTATTTCTGGAGTAGACCTATCCTAGATAAATTAAAAGTAGATGGATCAGTGAATTTATAAGCAAACTTTTACTACACATATACATACATACATACATATATACATACGTACACACAGACATTTTATATGCTTTTTATTTATTTTATATGCTGTTTACTTATTTTATATGCTGTTTATTTATTTATTTCTGAAGTAGACCTATTGCAGATAAATTAAAGAGTAGATGGACAGTGAATTTATAGGTAATATTTTACTATGCATATACATACATGCATACATATAAACATATTTTATATGCTGTTTATTTATTTTATATGCTGTTTCTTTATTTCTCGAGTAGACCTATTGCAGATAAATTAAGAATATATGGACAGTGAATTTTGCAGGCGAAATTATGTGTGTGTCTCTGTGTGTGTCTTTGTGTAATAGATTAGTTATTATATGTAGATATAGAGGGGGAAATGCAAACTGTTTGTCCCTGTCTATCTATCTATCTATCTATCTATCTATCTATCTATCTATCTATCTATCTATCTATCTATCTATCTCTATCATCTCCCATAAAATTGACTCTGGGGGGGGTGTACAACAGTGGGTCATGTCTGGGCAAGAGGTTTAGCCTGTGATAATTCAGAGGAAGCTTAAATACACCCAACGGTAGCACAGGAGTAATTTGAAATAGCCATAATTAGCAATAAGGCAGTCCTAGACCATCCGAGGGAATAAATAGCTGCCGTTATGCTTGGAATCAAAATTCAGGCCCAGGGAAGTAGCCTAATCCAATTTGATCATTAGTTGTAATTTTGTAATTTGATGAAGTGGTTTCTCATCCTCAAAAGCCTCGGCAGTAATGGCCTTGTGTGTCTTTAAGGAGCTAAACCCCTGCTACTTCTCTGAAAGTTGTAAACATAACAAGTTTCCTTTTTGAAAAGAAGTCCTGGGGGGGGGGGAAATAATAAAGTCAGAGCAAATCTGAGCAAATCTGTTTATCCCAGAATATTTTGTAGTCTGAATCGGTGAAGAAGGAGAAGGGAAAATAAAAACATCTTGACATTCTGTAAGAAATATATCAGAGAGAGGCAAGATGTGTTCTCCCCCCCCCCTCCTGAACATTATATTTTTCCAGGGCTGCACCGAAAATCTGTGGTTTTCTTTGTGTGCGTGTGTTTATTTCATGCTGTTTTTTAATTGCATTTTATTCTTTACAAAGTTTGTTTGTGTTTCACTGGTAAGCTACCTAGAGAATTGCAGCTACCTAGAGAATTGCAGCTGTTGGCCGTATTACAAGTATTAAAAAATAATCTTTCTCAGGAGCCCCCCCCCCGTTTCAAAATCTTAACTTCCAAACACCTGGGAAAAGCTCATGGAATGACGGGAAGACGGCGGTGCCAAATACTAAGGATAATAATTTTTTTTAAAGGCACTTGCTGCCTTTCCTTTAGAACAGACATTTCAAACGCAAGGCCCGGGGGGCCAGATCCTGCCCGCGAAGTGGTTTCATGTGGCCCACGAAGCCATCCTGGAAACATTGAGGGAACGGCCCCCACTGCCTTGGCCCTGGCCCAGAGACCCTCCTTCTGCCAGAGACCCCCAGATCTGTCCCACTCCTGCCCAGGCCCCCCCATAGGCACCCTTGATGCCAACGATGTAGAGCTGGCCACGCCCACCCAGTAGGCCATACGCACTTTAGCCACGCCCACCCAGTAGGCCACGCCCACCCAGGCCACACCCACCCAGCCCCCTGAGGGCAACCGCCATGCTGATGCGGCCCTCAATGAAATTGAGTTTGACACCCCTGCTTTAGAATAAAAGAAGGGACCGAATCCCGAAGGTGCTTTTTTCCCCACGAGGCAACTGGACTCTCTTGTGGTTCTTTGGAGACATTTTGCTTCAGCTCAGAGCTGAAGAAGCTTCTTGGAGGAGAAGGGAAAGATCTTCAAAGAAAAACCAGGAAGTCCAGTGGCCTCGTGGAAAAACGACCCAGCCATTTCCCTGGGAAATAGCGTCCACAATAGGAAGAAGCCGTGCGTGCCCCTCAAATAAGAAGCTGCAGTCCTATTGGTTGAAACCCCATGTATACTTGCACTATCATTTAATCAATCCAGTAATTGTTTATGCGACTTGATCTGCCCATGGTGAATGGGTCTTATTTATACAGGGTCCTCTGCTCGAGCGTTTTGTGTTTTAGTTGTGTGTTTTATTATTGAATTATTGTTTATATTAAATCGTTGGATTCCTATTTATTACTGAATATTTTCTTTAGAGGGGGTCTCCTACTTGAGCATCTTGCATCTTATTTGTATGTTTTATAATTGACTTACTGTTTAGGTTAAATAATTGAATTACTACTTATCACTGAACATTTTATTTTATTTTATTTTATTTTATTTTATTTTATTTTATTTATCTATCTGTCTCCTGCTCTAGCAGGGGGTTTGGCTAGAAGACCTCCAAGGTCCCCTTTCAATTCTGTTATTCTCTATTGTGTTGTTTTTTAAAAAATAATTACCACTTCAGCAGTTCAGAATCTTTATCTACAGAGAAAAGGGAAAACAATCTGAGGTTGGGGGGAACCCCACCTTTTGCAGGGGACCCCCCCCTCTGAAGTAATTTAAAAAAAATTCTGGAAGGTGAGCAGAAAAACCAGCGAACGTCAGTCATTTTTGATCCTCCCCACATATTGTCAGTCCCATTATTTTTCCTACTGGGAGGGCTGAGACTGGCAAGGCAGGAACTAGCAGTTTCCATGCCAGAGAAGGCTGCTTCGTAAACAGTTTGCAAGCACCCCAGGGCAAAGTCAAGTGTCTGCTAACTTGGAAGGTAGGAGAAAGGGAATCTATAAATCTTTTTAAGAAGTTTATTTTATATTTTAGCTTATTAGGAACATTCATGCGGCCGTCCAACTCACTCATGGCGGCTCCGAGCAACTTGCAGAAATAAAAGCCCTGTACAGAAGCAAATAAACCCCCAGGCCTCTGTGATAACAATCAAACCAACCACTTGACTGTTGTGTATATATTTATTTATATTTTACTTATTGAGCATATATATATATATATATATATATATATATATATATATATATATATATATATATATATATATATATATTGTTTTCTGAGGTTTTCGCGGGTGTTCGTATGTGGATCTTTGGTTATTCGGGTTTTTCCCCGCGTAGAACTAAAGGTGTAGGGGCGACGTTTCTACGGAATCCCATCCGTCATCATCAGGCTGGAGGCTTCTGCTTCCTTCTTCTGGGAGAAGCACATGCCACATGCTTCTCCCAGAAGAAGGAAGCAGAAGCCTCCAGCCTGATGATGACAGATGGGATTCCGTCGAAACTTCGCCCCTACACCTTTAGTTCTACGCGGGGAAAAACCCGAATAACTAAAGATCCATATATATATATATATATATATATATATATATATATATATATATATATATATATATATATATATATATATATATATATATATGCAATACTGCATTCTAATCACTGCGCCACTATGGCTCATATATACTATGGCTCAGACTTACGTCCTTCTGAGGATCCAGATTGTTGGGGGCCATAGGCTGCCTCTGTAAACTGCTTAGACAGGGTTTGTAAACCATTGTGAAGTGGTATACAAGTCTTAAGTGCTATTCAGTGGTGGGATTCAAATACCTGAACAATAGGTTCTCTTATTGGATTTGCAGGCCTGGGCCTCCGAGGCCTAGAACGGACTTCCGGAAGTGGCATCCACGCACTTCCGACGAGCTGTTCTAGACCTGGGAGGCATCCTCCAGGCCCCCAAGCCTATAACGGACTTCTGGAAGTGGCATCCACGCACTTCCGGCGGGCCGTTCTAGGCCTAGGAGGCCACCTCCAGGCCTCCGAGGCCTGGACTGGACTTCTGTAAGCACTGTGCATTAAGCCAGTTCTCCAAATTCAGCAAAATTTAGCTACCGGTTCTGCTGAACCGGGGAGAGCCAACTTAATCCCACCATTGGTGCTATTGCCATATACGGTTAAGAAGCATAGGACTGGAAGGGACCTTGGACCAAATGCTTGATGGTTGTATATCTATCTATCTATCTATCTATCTATCTATCTATCTATCTATCTATCTATCAATCATCTATCTATCTATCTATCTATCTATCTATCTATCTATCTATCTATCTATCTATCTATCTTTGGTTAAGAATCATAGGACTGGAAGGGACCTCGGAGGTCTTATAGTTCAACCCCCTGTCCAAGATAGGAGATCTTATACCAACTGGGTCAGACAGTTGTCTAGCAGTCTATTTTTGAAAATCTCCAGTGATGGAGCACCCACAACTCCGGAAGGCAATCAGTTCCGCTGATTAATTGCTGTCACTTATATATTATACTCCTTACTGTATATACCTTTATATATACTTATATACGTTTGTAAGAATAAAAATCTGGAAGAATATAACAATGGTTTAATAGTAGTAGTAGAGTAGTAGTAATGATGATGATGATGTTGGAAGGGATAAATAAGGGTCACCATGGACACACTGGGCAGCTATCTAAATTTGTTTAATAAATAGAGGAAATATTATGGACAGCTAGAGCATCTTGGAAGAAGCACGTCTTGCGAAGAGAAATTCGATCAGGAGTTTTGGGACTTTCCCAGTCAGGAAACTCAGATCAAGGAGCAAAGCTGTACCGATAGAAAATGAGCTACCGGTAGTCCTTGACTTACGACTGTTTCGCGATTGGGGGTCGCGATGGCTCAGTGATTAGAGACGCACAGCTTGGGGAGCTCCCGTTCCTCGCCTCAGCTCCTGCCCACCTAGCAGTCGGAAAGCATGCAAATGGGAGTAGATGAATAGGTACCACGTGCTGGCCACATGGCCATGAAAATTGCCTTCGGACAGTGCTGGCGCCCTCAGCCAAGAAACGGAGATGGGCACCGTGCCCTAGAGTCCGACACAACAGACAAGAAAACCTTTACCTTTTTAGTCCTCGACTTAACAACCGTTTAATGACCGTTCAAAGTTTCAGTGGCCCTGAAAAACATGACCCTTTTTCATACTTACCACCGTTGCAGCATCCCTGTGATCACATGATCAAAATTTGGGCACTTGGCAACTGGCATGGACTACATTTACGACGGTGGCACCGTCCCAGGGTCTTCCCAAGCTGGCTTTCGACTAGCAAAGGCGATGGGGAAAGCCAGGCTCGCTTAACGACCGAACGATTGACTTAACTACTCTGGCAGAAAGGTCATAAATTTAGATTTAGATTTAGATAACCTTTATTGTCTTATTTTCTTTTTACTGTGGGCACAATGGCACACATCAAAAATGAAATTTAGTTGCCCGCTCTCAAAGTGAAACACATATGTGACACACACCTAACCATACCATATACAACATACAGTATGTATAGACCCACACCCCTACATTACATAACCAATAAATATTAAATACTGTCCATCTTGAATAAATGGAGCAAACCTCACTTAACAACTGCCTTGCTTAGCAACCGAAATCTGAGGCTCATAAGTCATAAGTGTGGTCATAGGTCAAGGACTAACTCTACATTTTTTTTGCCCTTGCCTTAGCTTATAAAGTCCTATGTTAAATGAAACTTATCTCAATCCCCATATTCTCATTTCCTTCCATTGAAAACAATGAGGAATATTTATCTGTACTGGCTGTAGACTGATGTCTCCCGGCTTCTTCTTCTCATCCTAATGGACCTTCTTTTTCCTGATATAGGAACTCTTCCATACCATCCTGATCCTCTCTCTCTCTCTCTCTCTCTCTCTCTCTCTCTCCCTCCGACATTTTCTAGGAGTTAAGATTTATCATTTTACCGTACTTTTATCGTCCCTAAATATTTTATGATTGCCTGCAGTATTGCTGATTTGCTTTCCGGCGGGCGATCTCTGAATTTTTAGAAGCCGTTAAAAGATTATTGTTGTTATTATTTTAAAAAAAGAAAAGAAAACCAAACTCATGTTAAAGGAATAAGTTAATAATTAACCGCTTAGTTTTGCATCCTCCTTCGCGTCTCGGTGGCTCAACCGTCCAAAACAAGGCGAATTGCAAAGTAATGGAATGCCATCTGGGGAAAAACTCTTTTTTTTTTTAAAGCCCAACAATCGTATCTGTTAAAAATTGTTCCAATTCGGTAGATAAGATCAGTTTTTTTCAGAGTGAAAAAATGAAATTGCACGGGTCAGTCAGTGGGAGGACGGTTTTGTCGTCACAGAAGCTGCTTTCATGTTTGCTGAGATTGCACGGAGTCGGCTGTCTCGAAGTCAATTGGAAGAGCTTAAATAACAAGGGTGGGAAACGTTGCCCGTGCAGAGAAACTAAACCACAAGCCAAAGTTATCTCAGGGTATTAGAAACCAGGTTTGTTTGTCCTAGCCTGCTAATTGTTATTTATGCTAATCAGGAGGCATTTTTCCTGTGCCTGGCCTGCCTTCTTGGGATGGAATTATACATTTGAAAATATTCCGGTCCATTTCATATGTCTGGGTCCGGTTCTTGGATGAGGGATTAATTGGAGATCCTATACCTCTGCCCAGGATTGACCCTTTAATATCAAAGTGTCTGCTAGGAGGGTAAGCTAGACTAGAGCAATTAACCAGTGGAACAACCTGCCTCCAGAAGTGGTAACTGCTCCAACATTGGAAGTTTTTAAGAAGAGACTGGACAGCCATTTATCTGAAATGGTAGAGGGTTTCCTGCCTGAGCAGGGGGTTGGACTAGATGACCTCCAAGGTCTCCTCCAACTTTATTATTATTATTATAAGACAGGGGTCTTTTGCGATATTGGTGTACAGGTAGTCCCTAACTCAGAACCATTAGTGTAGTGATTGTTCAAAGTTGCAATGTCACTGAAAAAGTGACCTATGGCCAGTTTAATAATCATAATAATCATAATATTGGAAGGGACCTTGGAGGTCATCTAGTCCAACCATCACCGTATCCCCATGGTCACGTGATCAAAATTCAGATGCTTGGCAACTGGCATGTACTTATGACAGTTGCACTGCCCCAGGGTCATGTGAGCAGCATTCGTCACCTTCCCTGTCAGCTTCCGATAAGCAAAGTCAAGGGGGGAAGCCAGATTTTCTTAATGACTGCAGGATTCACTTAACAACGCCAGCGATTCACTGAACAACTATGGCCAAAGAGATCGTAAAAGGGGGCAAAACCTACTTGACAGCTGTCTTGTTTAGCAAGGAAGTGTGGGGCTCAATTGTGGCTGTAAGTCGAGGACTACCTGTAACGTATTGAACTAGTACGAAACCAGTGGCAAGTATCCCTCTTGGCCACAGGATCCCATCCCACCATATTGATGAATGTTGCTGTGACAGTGTATGGAGTCCGCACAGGGGAATGTAACACATTCTCATGAGTAATAGTAGTAGTAGTAGTAGTAGTAGTAGTAGTAATAAAATAATAATAATAATAAATAATAATAATAATAATAATAATAATAATAATAATAATAATAATAATAATAATAATAATAATGGCAGGGACCTTGGAGATCATCTAGTCCAACCCCCTGCGCAGGCAGAAAACCCTATACCATTTCAGACAAATGGCTGTCCAGTCTCTTCTTAAAAACATTCCCTTCTTTTTATTTCTCTCTGTTGTGGCTGGGGCTAGCAATTGCAACTTGGGTTCGATTTGCCTCAGCTAACAAAAAAAAACCAAGACGTCGTTTCATTCGATCTGCATAACCACAATTTTATCTCAAATGTAGGGATCTTTAAAGTTTATAGCGCTAATGTTGAGATTTCTAAAAAAAAAAGGTTCTGATTTTGATGCTTGAGTTATTCTGGACAAGAGGTTTTAGTTCAAGGGCCTGGATAACACCATATCTCTCAAGAAGATCTAACTATATGCCTCAATTATTTATTTAGGTGATTTTCTCTCCTATTCTGTTCTTACAGTTTTGCTAACTTTATAAATCACTCAAGGTGGCAAAGACCCAATACCGTTTCATCCTCTAATTTTTCTCACAACAACCCTGTGAAGTGAGTTCGACTGAGAGAAAGGGACTGACCCCTAAGTCACCAGATGGCTTTCATGGGTAAGGTAGAACTAGAACTCACAGTTCCCTGGTAATTGGCCCAAAGTCACCCAGCCAGCTTTCATGACTAAGGCAGGACTAGAACTCACCATGTGCTAGTGATTGGCCCAAAGTCACCCAGCTGACTTTCATGGCTAATGCAGGACTAGAACTCACCGTCTCCTAGTGATTGGCCCAAAGTCATCCAGCCAGCTTTCATGACTAAGGCGGGACTAGAACTCACCGTCTCCTGAAGATTGGCCCAAAGTCACCCAGCCAGCTTTCATGCTAAAGTGTGATTAGAACCCACAATCTCCTGGTGATAGGCCCAAAGTCACCCAGCCAGCTTTCATGACTAAAGTGGGACTAGATAAGAAAAGATAATCTTTATTGTCATTTTTTACTGTGGGGACAATGGCAGACATCAAAAATGAAATTTAGTTGCCCGCTCTCAAAGTGAAACATACGTGACACACACTTAAAACATACTACATACAACATATGTATAGACCCACAACCCTACATATACAAAACAATAAAAAACTAGAACTCACTGTCTCCTGGTTTCTAGCCTGGTGCCTTAACCACTAGACCAAACTGGCTCTCAATGACCTTTAAATTCAGTATTTTGCCCGTGGGGAGGGGGAGTAAATCCTACATACCGCTGCCAAGACAGGTAAAGCCACCTTTTCTATAGCACGGTCATTTTGTTGGCTACTAAAAATTTCTTTGGGGAAAGAGGAACCGCTATTATCAGAAAAGAGTTCCAGGCATTTGCAACTATGATATCCCAGCTCAAGACCTAGCAGGCAACATCCTTTGTTTCAAAGGTGAGAATAGCAATAAAAAAATAAAAAATAAAATAAAAATGTCACAGCAATGAGGATAAAAAGAAAACTCTGTATATTCCACCATTAAGAAGCAAACAAACCAACCCAAATCAAGACAGGAGACGCTAATATATATATATATATATATATATATATATATATATATATATATATATATATATATATATATATATATATATGTGTGTGTGTGTGTGTGTGTGTGTGTGTGTGTGTGTGTGTGTGTGTCTGTCTGTGTGTGTGTCTGTGTGTCTGTGTCTGTTTTAAATGCTTGTTAATTTGTGTAAGTTTTTTTTAGATTGCTAACAATCCCTTTAATTCTTTGTTAGCAATCTAAAAAAATTTACACACAAATATATATATATATATATAGGTTGTATGACATTTGTGAGTTCCGGTACCTTTTTCTTTTACAAAAAAAGCACTGTATATATCTGATTATCCTTTTTTTAACATTTCGGAAGACTTGGCCCAATCCTAAAACTCACAAACAAATCCCCTCTTTTCTTATTCTTTCTCTCCTCCCCCCCAAATTATACACCTTTCTTTCGCTCCGATTTTAAATTTCTTCCATCATTTTCTCTCTCTCTCTCTCTCTCTCTCTCTCTCTCTCTCTCTCTCTCTGTGTGTGTGTGTGTGTGTGTGTGTGTGTGTGTGTGTGTGTGTGTTAGACAGGAAAACCATCATCCCAAAAGGACCAATTCAGGTTTGGTTTGGGTTTTTTCCTTGCCCCGTCCCCCGAGAGGCAACAAAACATTTATTTGCTTTGCGGCAGGATGGGGTGCAAGGGACCCTCACGTTTTGATAGGAAAACAAACAGGACAATGAGCATGAACAACGGCCACAACAGGTCATGGCTAGAGGCGGGCCCCGGATGAATGAAGATGAAACGAGGAGGAGGGAGAAAGGGGAAGGAAATTCTCGAGTGTCTTTAGAAGGACGAAAACTTTATTAAAACCTCTCCTCCTCTCTTCCCCTCGGCCTTCTTTTTCGGCCTTCCGTCCTTCTGAAGGGCCATTATAACTTTTCAGACTACTTTCAGTCAGGAAGAAAGAAAAGAAGAAAAAAAAGTGTTGTGTTTTTTTTCTTCCCCCCCCCTCCCCGCCGCCCTTTCCTCCTTGTTGTGCTTCATTGGAGGAAAGAGGGCAATTGCACTTGAGGGCGCCCTTCAGGTGCGGGATTTGTGTAATATTTCCACAAAGCAGAGAACTGTCGTTAAGGACCTCATTCAAACATGGCTTCCTTTTGATTTGGCCATTTCCTCTTTTTTTTTTCTTCTTCTTTTTTTTCTATTCTCTTCCTCCTCCTCCTCCTCCTCTTCTTCTTCCTGCTCTCCTGGAGAGAGAAAAGCCCTCATTTTACAGCGTTGGGCAAAGGGAGAAAAACTAGTTAATGATCTAAACCTTTTAATTCTTTGAAGGGGAGCTTGTCTCTTTTAAGTGCCTTTCAGTCTCTTGTAAACAGATGAGGCCTCGGCTTTCTTCGGCCTCTCTCTCTCTCTCTCTCTCCATCCCTCTCCCTCTCTCTTTTCCCTCTTTTCTTTTCTTTCTTTTCTTTTCTCCCCCCCCCTAGTTTGCCACGAAATGGTCGTTTTGTTCTTTGCTTCCCCCTCTTTAACCGGCGGGGAGGAAGGCTGTTGACTGGAGGGCGATGCGCAATGAGGGGAAACCTAAGTCCGGCCTTTGTGCAGTTTGGCCTCGCAAGCCGGGTCTGCTCTCTCTCTCTCTCTCTCACACACACACACACACACACACACACACACACACACACCCCTTGCGCAGCGCCTTCTTCTCCTTGTGGAGTTTGTGATGGGGATTTTTATTCGGTCCCGTCGTTTTGACTCCTGATGGATAGGTCGGAGAAAGAGATTTTTATTAGTCGGCCATCTTTCAAAAGGCTCTTCGGATTTCAGATTTCACCCAGCCATAGGAAGCTGGAGCAAGTCAGAGTTGCAGCTTTGAGGCCTGCCGTTAAAAAAAAATAAAATAAAAAATAAAAATTGGGAAGGGGATTTGCTTCCGAGAAAGCAGGTACCAGCAGGAGGATCTGTTGTAAAGCGTGCACAACGTTTGTCGTCAACTTCTCTGTTCTAGTTGGATCCGGTTGTTTGTGTCCCCTGACCAAAGAGCTGAGCCTCCCTCTGTAAAAAATATTTATTTATTTATTTAATTAAATTTTTATACCGCCCTATTCCCGAAGGACTCAGGGCGGTTTACAGGGCAGCATAAAATATAATATAAAAATATTAAATCTGTCCCTGACTTTCCTGGACTAGAAAGCAGGTTTTGAATTTTCAGCCAGTATTGTGGCTGCTGTCTGTCTTGTCTTTCTCTTTCTCTTTCCCTCTTTTTATCTTTTTTCCCCCTTTCTTTCACTTTCTTTTTTTCTTTCTCTCCTTCTGTCTTTCCTTATCTTTTTTTCCTCTTTCTCTTTCTCTTTCCTTCCCTTTTTCTCTCTCTCTCCTGTCTTTCCTCTCCTTTTTTCTTTCTCTCTTTTTCTCTCTTCCTCTTTTTCTTCTCTTCCTCTCGCACTTTCTCCTCTCACTGTGTTTCTCTCTCACACACACAAACGTACTCACATAAGAATGGACAGACATTCACACAGTCATCTAGCATTATCCTTCTGCCTGCCTCACGTTCTCCATGAAGATGTTTTCTCTTCCTTTGCTTCAGATCTTCAAATTCCCCAGACCATACAGCTCCCTTTTTTTCTTTCATTATAATGTTGACAAGCAATTTTAGTCCACCACAAGGGAAGATCCAATATATGCTCTTCATCCGAGCACATTCATTCATTCATTCATTCATTTATAATTGGTTTCCATTCAAGAAAATGAAGAACTTCTTAACTCATTTTAAGCCAGCTGCTTTCAAAGCATTTAAATCGAGTTGACCTAGCCCATTTTTTTGAAGTATAGATAAAATATATATGTATTGTGCTCTCTGACAGAAATGATTATATATATATATATATAATTATTTCGGTTGGAGAGCACAATATATTTTTTATTTATACCTCAAAAAATGGGCACGTCAACTCTCTTTGTCTCTCTGTCTCTGTCTCTCTCTCCACACACACACACACACACACACACACACACACACACACACACACAGTACTAAAATGTGCAAAGTACAATTTGAGAGGTAGCCATAACAATGTTCAGTCATGATTATTAATACCCTAGAAAAAGGGAAACAATTTTTTTATCTCTAGAGACCAGTATAAGAACAGGAGCATTGCACAAGCAAATTTAGCCTTAATATTGCAAACATTCTAGGCCTCAGTTGAGCTGCAGATGAAATTTCAAAATTGATCAAACTGTAAAAGCAAGCCACGCTGGCTGAGGAATTCTGGGAGTTGAAGTCCACAAGTCATAAAAGGGCCAAGTTTGAAGACCCGTGTTATAACAATGTAGGCTTACCCTTTCGATGTCCAGCTTAATTAAAAAAACAACAACAACTGGCTCCATTCTCAGAATTGGCCAGAATTTTATAAATAATTATATGAGGACGCTTCTAGGAGAAAAAAAAATATACAAGCTGGCAATTCCATCCTGAATCAATCAACTCGGAAATAATAAGTCCCTCATCCTTAATGGATCATATTCTCAGGTAGCAAGTTTAGAATTGCAGATTCCATTAACAGAAAAAGGAGGAAAAACAAGTTGCAAAATAAATAAATAAATGTGTCACGTTATAAAGTTCTACACTTCTTTTTTTTTAAATTGAAAAGTTTTACAGTACATTTTAAGTATACTCCATCCCTCCCCCTCCCCCCACTTCCCCCCCTCCCCCCCCCCCGACTTCCCAGAGCTGAAAGCAGGGTATTACCTCCAACAAGCTTAAACTAAAATATGCTAACCAACTGTGAATACACATTAAATCCTATCGCACTTTAACTCCCCTTATACATAGGTAAATAATAATAATAATACATCTTATAATTCTAATATTCATGTGCTAAATGAAATTTTTTAGTCCCATATTTATTCTGAATATATTCAATCCATCTTCTCCATTCCGAAATATACCTCTCTTGCGATTGTTCTTTCAGGTATGCTGAAATTTTTGCCATTTCTGCCAGGTTCGAAACTTTTAAGGTCTACTCTTCTATAGTAGGCAGTTCCTCCTTCTTCCAATATTGCGAAACCAAAAGTCTTGCTGCCGTTATTAAATTCAACATCAACTTAGTTTCTATAACAGTACAATCAATAATAATACCCAATAAGAATAACTGTGGAGTAAACCTTATCTTTTTCTTAAATATCTTCTGCATGTTCATAAAGTCTACGCTTCTTGAACCAGGAAAATGAAGGTCGTGCTGCTTATTTAGAAAGGGCCCAAAGGTTAACAGCGGGAGAGCTCTTTTGAATTGAACAAATAATTTTTTGTTAGGAGGAACAAGGTCTGGGATGAAGTGTTCCAAATGTAAGGAGCTAGTGAGGTGGTGACATCAACAAACGGTGGAAGACAACACAAAGAAGAGGAGTGGTGTCAACCTGTTCTCCACGCCACCTGAAGGCAGGACAAGAAGCAATGGATGGAGACTAATGAAGGGAGAGAAGCAACCTGGAATTAAGGAGACATTTCCTGACAGTGAGAACAATTAACCAGTGGAACAACCTGCCTCCAAAAGTTGTGGGTACTCCCATCATTGGAGGTGTTTAAGAATAGATTGGACAACCGTTTGTCTGGAATGGTAGAGGATCTTCTACTTGAACAGGGGGATGTACATTAAACTAGAAGACCTCTCAGCTCCCTTCCAACTCTCTTATTCTGTTAAGAGCTAGGGATGACGTGATGGCAGTCGTCCAGTAGATGAGGAGTTGCCACAAAAAAGAAGTGGGTCAATCTATTCTCCAAAGCGCCCGAAGGCAGGACAAGAAGCAACGGATGGAAACTAACCAAAGAGAGAAGCAACCTGGAACTAAGGAGAAACTTCCTAACAGTGAGAACAATTAGCCAGTGGAACTGCTTGCCTCCAGAAGTCGTGGATGCTCCATGACTGGAGGATTTTAAGAAGAGTCTGGACAGCCACTTGTCTGAAATGGTATAGGATATCCTGCTTGAACAGGGGGTTGGACTAGAAGATTTCCAAGGTCCCTTCCAATTCTGTTATTCTGTTGTCAAAACAGGACGATAAGAAAGAAGAAAGCAGCAAATGCACTTCAAGTTAATCATAAATTCAGGGATTTTGGATTGTAGAACAAGGAGCTCTGATGCAACGGGTGAATCGGGAGTCATTGCAGGAGAAGGAGTGGCAGAACCTGGGGCCGGAGTCAAAAGAGGAATCAGCCTTGAATCGCTACGTAGCCACAAATGGGACTAAGTCCAACTTCCCTTGAATTCTGTGGACCTTTATCTAACTCCAAGACAGTGGAAGAGCGATCAGGGACATGGGTGGGGGGAATGACAAAAGAAAGAGCAAAGTCCATCATGCCATCAATATTATTTAGCATCCTCACAGCAGAGTATAGCAACAATTGATTGCTTGTTGTCGCCAGTGTGTGGGGAGTTCCTCCCTCCCTTTCTCCCTCCCTCCCTCCCTCCCTCCCTTTCTCCCTCCTTCCTTCCTTCCTTCCCTCCCTCCCTTCTTTCCTTCCTTTCTTCCTCCCTCCCTCCCCTCCCCCCTCCTCCTCCTCTCCTTCCTTCCTTCCCCCCATCCCTCCCTCCTTTTTTCCTCTATCCATCTTCCTTTCTCCTCTTCTTCCTTCCTTCCTCCCTCCCTTTTTTCTTTCCTCTCCTTTTTATTTTAAATAACCACATTGTACGTTTTTCTACATTTTTATTAAATCCTGTTCGCTTTAAGAAACTGCAGGTGCAGTTAAGGAACAGCACGGCCTCAAACTTTTGTGTTTTGTTTGTAATTATTTGAAACAGACAGTTATTTTATCAGGTTTATCACGTTTCCCAAAGGGACAATATTTGCAAAATGCACACTTTGAAAAAAGCCTGGGCTTTTTTTGGGACTGTGCAGAAACGGACAGATTTACGTTGAAAAAGAAAGAGAGAGAAAATTCAGGATACTTCAGAACAGGGGATATACATTTTATCAATGGCTAGAAAAACGAGGTGAAAGGAATTTAGCATGTATTAGTAAGCTAAACATTGGAACCCAGACAACATGTTGCTTATAAAATATTAAAGGATTTGTGATTATAAAAATAATAATAATCAAATATTGTTAAAAAAGAAGCCTGGGCAGATATTAATGGAAAAAACACTTAACCACAACTGAGCAATTTTCCATGAAATTGCTCGTCAGATTTCTATCCAAACAGACGTGATCGGCATTCTGAAATCACGGAAGGAGAAGGACTAACTGGATTTCAAACTTCACTAAAAGGCTTGAAGCAGTTCTTGCAAGGTTAAGTGTAATGCCATATATATCCTTAAATGTATGTTTGGAGAGCAAATAAACATTTATACATTTAAAGATAGAAATGGCAGATTCACTGCAGATATGGAAAGGAACAAAATCACAGTGTGAAAATCGGGGAAAGTGATACAGGCCTGAAATGATGTAATTCTGGGTTTAGTGTACTTCAGCCCTACCGATTTTAATGGTTCAAGCACAATTAATTCTGTACAGTCTGGCGAAGAGTAAATTGTAGCGTTTTTTGTTTTTAATATGCAATCCCAATCTTAGTTTTAGCAGTTTATTTTAAATTAAATATTTTTAAATTCAGAAACTTGGCCACTGAGTCATACTTATGACAGATGCAGTGTCCTGGCATCACCACATCCCCTTTTGTGGCCTTTTGACAATCAAAGTGAGGGGGGAGGCGGGCAAAGCCACATTCACTTCACAACCCTGTTACTGACTTAACAGCTGCATTTTGGCAAGAAAAGTTGTAAAATGGGGGCAAAACTCACTTAAAAACTGTCTTGCTTATAAATATATCTGGATGAACAATTATATTGTTTGTTTATATGTGTGTGTGTGTGTGTGTGTGTGTGTGTAAATTTTTTGGATTGCTAACAAAGAATTAAAGGGAGACTAATATGGCCATTTCAAACTCATTTGTTCTCATCAGTCAGCCATACCCTTCTGAGATTCGAACCTGGGCCGATTGCACATTAGGCAGTTGTTTAACCTCTAGGCCACAGGCCCTTTCTTGCTTTGTTAGCTGAGAGGCAAGGGAGATATGTGTTAAGTATTTGTTAGGTATTTTAGAATACCTTGCAAGGCCCAAATATGGGCCAAATCTTGTTGCCTGTATCAGCCTAACCTAAGGCCATCCACAAGCTGTAGTCACAACTGTGACAACTCATTATTTGTGTAAATTTTTTGGATTGCTAACAAAGAATTAGAAGGGTATGGCTGACTGATGAGAACAAATGAGTCTGAAATGGCCATATCAGTCTCCCTTTAATTCTTTGTTAGCAATCCAAAAAATTTACACAAATAATGAGTTGTCACAGTTGTGACTACAGCTTGTGGATGGCCTTAGGTTAGGCTGATACAAGCAACAAGATTTGGCCCGTATTTGGGCCTTGCAAGGTATTCTAAAATACTTAACAAATACTTCACACACACACACACACATATATATATATGAATATAATTATTATATTATATAATGACTACATCTGAATGAACTCTCCTTCTGTCTCCCATAAGGTAAACTGAACAGTCAAGATTCTTACAACAATTTCACCAACAATAATCCGGGAAACCCTCGTCTCTCCCCACTCCCAAGTCTCACCGTGATGGTGCCTCTTGCTCAGATCAAACAGCCCATGACTCTGGGAACCATCACCAAACGTTCGGGGTAAGTGGAGTGGTTTTAAGTGGTGATTTGTCTGTCTCCCTCCCTCCCTCCCTCCCTTCTTTCTCATCTCCTTCCTTCCTTTTCTTTCCCATCTTCTTCCTTTCTTCTCTTTCTCTCCTTCCTTTCCTTCCTTCCTTCTCTTTCTCATCTCCTTCTTTCCTTCCTTCTCATCTCCTTTCTTCCTTTCTCATTTCCTTCCTTCCTTCTCTTTCTTATATTCTTCCTTCCTTCTCTTTCTCATCTTCCTTCCTTCCTTCCTTCCTTCCTTCCTTCCTTCCTTCCTTCCTTCCTTCCTTCTCTTCTCATCTCCTTCTTTCCTTCCTTCCTTCCTTCCTTCCTTCCTTCCTTCCTTCCTTCCTTCCTTCCTTCTCTTTCTCATCTTTTTCCTTCATCTTTTTCTCATCTCCTTCCTTCCTTCCTTCCTTCCTTCTCTTTCTCATCTTCTTCCTTCCTTCCTTCCTTCCTTCCTTCCTTCCTTCCTTCCTTCCTTCCTTCTCTTTCTCATCTTTTTCCTTCATCTTTTTCTCATCTCCTTCCTTTCTTCCTTCCTTCTCTTTCTCATCTCCTTCCTTCCTTCCTTCCTTCCTTCCTTCTTTCCTTCCTTCCTTCCTTCCTTCCTTCCTTCCTTCCTTCCTTCCTTCCTTCCTTCCTTCCTTCCTTCCTTCCTTCCTTCCTTCCTTCCTTCCTTCCTTCCTTCCTTCCTCTCTCCCCAGAAAGCCCTGTTCAATATGGCCTATGATAGAGTTTTCAGAGGAATCTAAACGTTTCAATTTTTAATTATGTTTTCTCAGATTTTCATTTTCCTTATTTTTTTCAGTTCATGTATACTTTCTTTACTCTTAGCCTGACATTACTTTGAGGCTTGGTATATCCTACTGAGTTATTATAAAAAAAATAGATCTGCTTTGAATTGTTCAGAGCTTTTAAACATTCGATAAATCAGACGATTTATCCATTTAATACTTTGCCTCTTTTTTTGGCACATTTGCTTTCCCAAAGCATCTTAAAACTGGTTGGAAAAGCAATATAGGTAGTCTTTGACTTGCAACCATTCAGAGTTACAAAGGGATTGAAAAATGTCACTTATGACCGTTTTTCACACTTACAACCGTTGCAGCATCCCCATGGCCACATGATCAAAATTCAGACACCTGGCAACTGACTCATATTTATGACGGTTGCAGTGTCCTGGGGGGAGGGTCATCTGATCCTCTTTTGCAACCTTCTGACAAGCAAAGCCAATGGAGAAGCCAGATTCACTTAACAACCGTGGTTTTATCTTAGCAACTGCAATGATTCACTTAACAACTATGGCAAGAAAAATTATAAAATGGGGGCAAAACTCACTTAACAACTGTCTTGCTTAGCAGCATAAATTTTGGGCACCATTGTGCTCATTGGAAGAGGACTATCTGTATTGGCAAGCAAGATATTACTGAGTTTCAAGCAATTGAATGACATCTTCCTGAACTATAGAAAATGAGTCATTTCAACTTCATGCAATAATTAGTATCTGATGAAGCCATTATTTAAGAAGTGAAATAAAATGAATCCAAACCAGCTGAAGTTTTTAAAGCTTCTCCAAACAAGCTAAAAGATAATTCAGAATATGTTTCGCAGGAAGGCATTATCCAACAGGAGGTCACTGCAGAAAAGTTACTTTCCTTAATAATTTGTAAAATGAATAAGTCTTATAAACTAGCATAGTCCAAGTTCAAACTTATTAAACCTCCCTTGCCGCCCACCCCATTTATAAAAACAACAAGAAATTGTTGAGCAACCAAAATGTGGAAATGGTTGAAAGGTGTTTTTAATCTACATATAACCATTTAGAATAGAGAAGAGTAGCTAGAGATCAAATTGCCAACATTCGCTGGATCATGGAGAAAGCTAGGGAGTTCCAGAAAAACATCTACTTCTGCTTCATTGACTATGCTAAAGCATTTGATTGTGTGGATCACAACAAACTGTGGCAAGTTCTTAAAGAGATGGGAGTACCAGACCATCTTATTTGTCTCTTGAGAAACCTATATGCGGGTCAAGAAGCAACAGTGAGAACTGGACACGGAACCACTGATTGGTTCAAAATTGGGAAAGGAGTCCGGCAAGGCTGTATACCGTCGTCCTGCCTATTTAACTTATATGCAGAGCACATCATAAGAAAGGCAGGGCTAGATGAATCAAAAGTTGGAATTAAGATTGCCGGGAGAAATATCAACAATCTAAGATATGCAGATGATACCACTCTAATGGCAGAAAGTGAAGAGGAACTAAAGAGCCTCTTGTTGCGGGTGAAGAAGGAGAGTGCAAAAGTTGGGTTGAAACTTAACATTAAGAAAACCAAGATCATGGCATCCGGCCCTCTCAATTCCTGGCAAATAGATGGGGAAGAAATGGAGGTAGTGACAGATTTTATTTTCCTGGGCTCCAAGATCACTGCAGATGGGGACTGTAGCCAAGAAATTAAAAGACGCTTGCTCCTGGGGAGGAAAGCCATGGCAAATCTAGACAACACACTAAAAAGCAGAGACATCACCCTGCCAACAAAAGTGCGTATAGTCAAGGCTATGGTCTTCCCAGTTGCAATGTATGGCTGTGAAAGTTGGACCATAAGAAAGGCTGAGCACCAAAGAATTGAGGCCTTTGAACTGTGGTGGTGGAGAAGACTCCTGCGAGTCCCTTGGACTGCAAGGCGATCAAACCGGCCAGCCCTAGAGAAGATCAACCCTGACTGCTCTTTAGAAGGCCAGATTCTGAAGTTGAAACTCAAATACTTTGGCCACTTAATGAGAAGGAAGGACTCACTGGAAAAGAGCCTCATACTGGGAAAGGTTGAGGGCAAGAGAAGAAGGGGACGAGAGAGAATGAGGTGGCTGGATGGAGACACTGAAGCAGTAGGCGTGAGCTTAAATGGACTCCAGAAGATGGTAGAGGACAGGAAGGCCTGGAGGAACGTTGTCCATGGGGTCACGATGGGTCGGACATGACTTCGCAGCTAACAGCAACAAGAGTAGAGTAGAGTAGAATAGATTAAACTCTTTATTGAGAATAGAATAGAATAGAATAGAATAGAATAGAATAGAATAGAATAGAATAGAATAGAATAGAATAGAATAGAGGGGGAAAGAGGCAAGAAGGTGACAAGCAACAGGGAGAAAGCAGAACTATTTAACTCGCTTTTTGCATCTGTCTTTACACAAAGGGAAAAAACAGTCCAACCTACCAAAACCAGTGCCATAAAAAACAGAATAGAAACGCAAGTTAAGATAGGCAAGAAAATGGTAAGTGAACACCTGTCCAGCCTAGACGAGTTCAAATCACCAGGACCAGATGGATTACACCCCAAGGTTCTCAAGGAACTGGCAGCTGTGACTTCAGAACCATTTAACTATATTTTTCAAAGATCCTGGAGCACTGGGGAACTGCCAGAGGACTGGAAGAGAGCTGATGTAGTTCCCATCTTCAAAAAAGGGGGAAAAAATAGATCCAGAATAGAATAGAGCTGGAAGGGACCTTGGAGGTCTTCTAGTCCAGCCCCCTGCTCAAGCAGGAGAACCTACACCATCTCAGACAGGTGATTGTCCAGTCTCTTTTTAAAGACCTCCAGTGATGGAGCGACCACAATTTCTGGTGGCAAGCTGTTCCATTGGTTGATTATCTTCACTGCTAGGAAGTTTCTCCTTAATTCCAGGTTGCTTCTCTCTTTGATCAGCTTTCAACCATTGTTCCTCGTCCTTCCCTCTGGTGCTTTGGTGAACAACCTGGTCCCCTCTTCTTTGTGGCAGCCCCTCAGATACTGTAATATTGCTATCATGTCCCCCCTGTTTCTTCTTTTCTTTAGACTAAGCAAACCATTTGTCCAAGGAGTCATATTTTTTAAATGTTCTTTTATTGTTGATGCCCAATACACCTTGACCTTGTCTTCAGCATAGCTCACGACAAATACAGGTAGCCCTCAACCTAACAACAGTTCGTTTAGGGACCGCTCGAAGTTCCAACAGCACTGAAAAAAATGCGACTGGTGGCCATTTTTCACTCCTACCACCGTTGCCGCATCCCCACGGTCATGTGATCAAAATCCAGACGCTTGGCAACTGACATGTACATACGACGGTTGTAGTGTCCCAGAGTCGTGTCATCCCCTTTTGTGACCTTTCGACAAGCAAACATCAGCGGGGAAGCCGGATTCGCTGCTAATTTGTTTGTTGTGGCCGTCTTTTTTCCATCCGGGGATTCGGCTTCCTTCGGCCTTCATTTCTGCATCCTCCATGCAAGGCCAAACCAAGCTCCGTGGGACATCTGCCCACCTCACCCGGCTCCGTCATCCCGTGGTTGTCGGTTTTTCGTTGTTGGGTTGTTTTTTTTGCTCTTTTCCCCAAAACAGGAAGGACAAGGTGGATTAAAGGGCCTCTTTGCGTGTCAAAATGCCTGGTGTTTCCTCAAAAAGCCACAGGATTGAAATGCCTCCGTGTCTCTATGAAGCAGCTCCAGATTTGATCATGCTTAATTTCCCTCCTCTGCTTCAGGATGCTTGTCAAGTTCAGAGCAGCTTTCTTTTCTTTTCTTATAATTTTCCAGGCTTTCCAAGGCTTGAATTGTTAACCTTCCGGATTTGTAAAGGGGGAAAAAAAAAGAGAAGGGTAACATTCAGTTGGAAACTTTATCAAGGAAAGAACCAGTCTGGAAGTAAAGAGAGATTTCCTTACAGTGAGAAGAGTTAGGGGTAGTTCTCGGCTTACGACAGTTCATTTAGTGACCTAGTTCAAAGTTATAAGGGCGCTGAAAAAAAAGGGACAGGACCGTTTTTCACGCTTAGGACCGTCGCAGCATCCCCGTGGTCATGTGATCAAAATTCAGACCTCTGGCAACAGACTCATATTTATGAGTCAGAAGGTCATGAAAGGGGATCACACCGCCCTGGGACACTGGTTGCAGTGTCCCAGGGCGGTGTGATCCCCTTTCGTGACCTCCTGACAAGCAAAGTCAATGGGGGAAGCCAGATTCACTTAACAACCGTGTTACTAACTTATCAACTGCAGTGATTCACTTAACAACTGTGACAAGAAAGGTAGTAAAATGGGACAAAACTCACTTAACAAATCTCTTGCTTAGCAACACTGGGCTCAGTTGTGGTCGTAGGTTTGAGGACTACCTGTAATCAGTTGAAGACTTGCCCTCAGAAGCTGTGGGTGATACTGCTAAGCTTGTAAGCCACCCTGAGTCTTCGGAGAAGGGCGGGATATAAATGCAATAAAAATAAAAATAAAATAAAATAAAATAAAACACTGGAAGTCTTTAAGAAGAGTCTGGACAGCCATTTGTCTGAAATGGTATAGGGTTTCCTGCCTGAGAAGCGGGTTGGACTAGAAGACCTCCAAGGTCCCTTCCAACTCTATTATACTGTTACTGTGTTAAACCTGTCCGTATCCTCCTAGTGTAGATATCCTCCAGTTGTATCAGCTGGTTCTGTGCACATACAAATGATTCATGACGTTTCATCCTTTGCATTATAAATCAAAATACTAGAACATGATTGATATGCAGGAAGCTAAGATCTGAGTAGTTCTAAGTAGTTGCTTCCAGCCTGTGAAGGCCCTCCTCAACAGCAGTAATTGAGAGATCGAGATCTAGGTGTCCTAGTGGATCACTGCTTAATTAGGAGCCAGCCGTGTGCTGCAGCTGCCAAAAAAGCCAACACAGTCCTAGACTGCATTAACAGAGGGATAGAATCAAGTTCACGTGAAGTGTTAATACCACTTTACAAAGCCTTGGTAAGGCCACACTTGGAATATGGCATCCAGTTTTGCTTAGCACGATGTAAAAAAGATGTTGAGACTCTGGAAAGAGTGCAGAGAAGGGCAACAAAGATGATCAGGGGATTGTAGGCTAAAACATACAAGGAATGGTTGCTGGAATTGGGTATGTCTAGTTTAATGAAGAGAAGGACAAAGGGGGACATGACAGCAAGTCTTCCAATATCTCAGGGGCTGCCCCCAAAGAAGAGGGAGTCAAGCTAGTCTCCAAAGCCCCTGAAAGCAGGACAAGAAGCAACGGATGGAAACTCATCAAAGAGAGAAGCAACCTAGAACTAAGGAGAAATTTCCTGACAGTGAGGACAGTTAACCAGTGGAACAACCTGCATCCAGAAGTTGTGAATGCTCCAACACTGGAAGTTTTTAAGAAGAGACTGGACGGTCATTGGTCTGAAATGATGTAGAGTTTCCTGCCTGAGCAGGGGGTTGGACTAGATGACCTCCAAGGTCCCTTCCAACTCTATTATTCTGTTAATCAAGGAAAGGAAGCCACCTAGAACTAAGGAATTTATCAGTGGAACGGCTTGCCTCCAAAAGTTGGGGATGCTCCAACCCTGGAGGTTTTCAAGAAGAGAACTGGACGGCCATTCGTCCGGAATGCTTGAACAGGGAAGTTGGACTACAAATCCCCCAAGGAAGACATTTGCCTCTTTTGATGCAGAGCGAGAGACAAGAAGTGGAGAACAACTTTGTGCACGCTTGCGTCGGGGTAACACAGTCATGCAGATCAACTCTGAAATGGGCATATTAGAAAGAACATGTGGATTTTGTACTTGGAGTTGATGCTGCCTGACGCAGACAGGAACGCCTCTGGACTATAGTCTTATCATTCCTGGGCATGATCCAAGACATGCCTCTGAGCCCACAGGCAGAAGTCTCACAGGAGATGTCTTCTCGTCTCCAGGGCTACTTCCTTCTGAAGTGAGAAAAGCCCAGATATTTTGGAGATGGGGATAAGAGGGAGATATTTGTAGTGGAAGCATAGGAATAAACAGCTTGGCATCCCGGCTTCCTTCCACTTTCTTAATTATGGGAAGGAAGATCCAAATACTTCTGCTTTAAGCCATTGGTGGGAAATGTATCAATGCACAAAAAAAGAAGGCTCTGAATTGGAGGTGTTCAACTACGGCCGCTTTAAGACTTGTGGACTTCAACTCCCAGCCAGCGTGGGGAATTCTGGGAGTTGAAGTCCACAAGCCTTAAAGTAGCCAAGGTTGGATACCCCTGGTCTAAAGAAAAGCTTCTTTCATTTTATTTTTCGAGTCTGCCATCAGTAGGGAACTGGGAGCGTTAAGGAACTTTGGGATCGGAGGACTTGAGTGGGAGATGACAGCTGTCCATCCCAGTTTCAATCTCTACTCCCTGAACTGGGAGCAACTGGTTTGTTTAATTTAGTGGGGCTCATTTTGGATTAGACAGGTATGGAATTGCAGTCTCTCTAGCTGTTGTTTTCCTCTGAAAACAATGGGATCTGGAAGGGTTTGCAGTTTCGGTTGGCTCGTGATTTAGTTCTTATTCTAAGAATTTAGAATTTTTAAGAACTAAATTGAAAACAACTTCACCCATGTAAATATACGTACACAGAATGTTTCGGGTGATTGTGTGTGGTTTTGTGAAGCTGGGAATGTCAAGTTTGAAGAGGAAATGCTTAGCCAGTTTGGTCTAACAGCTAAGATACCAGGATAGAAAGCGGGAGACTGTGAGTTCTAGTGCAGCCTAATGAAAGCCTCAGCATGACTTTGGGCAAACCATCAGGAGACGGTGAGTTCTAGTCCCACCTTAGGCAAGAATGCCTCTGTGTTACTTTGGACCAATCATCAGGAGACTGTGAGTTCTAGATTTGCCTTAGCCATGAAAACTGGCTGGGTGACTTTGGGCCAGTCAGGAGGAGACTGTGAGTTCTAGTTCTGCCTTAGCCATGAAACCTGGCCAGGTGACTTTGGGCCAATCAGGAGGAGACTGTGAGTTCTAGTTCCGCCTTAGCCATGAAACCTGGCCGGGTGACTTTGGGCCAATCAGGAGGAGACTGTGAGTTCTAGTTCCGCCTTAGCCATGAAACCTGGCCGGGTGACTTTGGGCCAATCAGGAGGAGACTGTGAGTTCTAGTTCCGCCTTAGCCATGAAACCTGGCTGGGTGACTTTGGGCCAATCAGGAGGAAACTGTGAGTTCCGCGTTAGCCATGAGGAGCCACAGTCTCAGGAGCCACAGTCTCAGGAGGAGACTGTGAGTTCAAGTTCCCTTCGTCCAGTGCGCTCCCACAGGGAGGGTCTTCTCAGGGTGCCGCCAGTAAAAGATTGCCGGCGGGTAACGCCCAGGGATAGGGCCTTCTCAGTGGGAGCGCCTGCCCTCTGGAACCAGCTGCCGGTGGAGCTGAGGACTGCCCCCGACCTCCGTTCATTCCGCCGGGACCTGAAGACCTGGCTCTTCGAGCTCTCTGGCCCAGGCTGAGAATTTTAATTTTAATTTTAATTTTAATTTTAATTTTAATTTTAATTGGGGTTTTTACTTTTTCAGGGACTGTTATAATCTTTTTAATTGTTTTTAATTTTTGTATTTCTTGTTTTAATTCCCTGTAAACCGCCCTGAGTCCTTCGGGAAAGGGCGGTATACAAATCCAATTAAATAAATAAATACATAAATAGTTCCGCCTTAGCCATGAAACCTGGCCGGGTGACTTTGAGCCAATCAGGAGGAGACAGTGAATTCTAGTCCCGCCTTAGCCATGGATGCCAGTTAGGTGACTTTGGGCCAGCCCCTCTCTCTCAGCTCAACCCAGTGGTGGGATTCAAACAGGTGAACAACCGGTTCTCTGTGTGGATGCCGCTTCCGGAAGTCCATTCTGGGCTTGGGCAACAAAAAATTAGCTCCCGGTTCTGCCGAAGTGGTGCGAACTGGCTGAATCCCACCACTGGCCCAACCTACGTCCCAGGATTGTTGTTGCGGTGAAAATAGGAGGAAGGTGTGTCCGACAAGTTGGCTGGCTTGAGTCTTTTTTTTGTAAAAATAATCAAAGGCAGGAGGCAAACAATAAATAACTAAATAACTAAGGAAGTAAGTTGCTGATGCATTGGGCCTGCAAATTCAGTCATCGGACAACTGAACGGAAAGCTCTTTGGGAAAGGAGGAATGAACTGAACGTGGATATTCCCTGTTTTAGGCATGCCTCAAATGGCCAAATTGAGACAGCAGCCTGAACTGAACCTCCAGGGGACACGGCGGCGTGTGCTTTAACATATTTAACATCTGCCTTCCTATTTCGCCCAACACAGAGCAATCCGAGCCTGCAATAATAGAAAAAAAAGGCAGGGCAGGGACCATCTGCCTCGGCTCCCAGACGCCTGAGTAGGCCACACGGCTAGTTGCAAACGGCACTCACCACATGCATTTACACCTATGTGGACAACACCTTTAAGGGGTGCTCCAAGGAAACTGCCCCCCCCCCTTTGCCACCCTTGCTTGACTGGAGAGAAGGGGGTCCGTGAAATCACAAAGGTTCCTGGGTGGCAGATGCATTAAATCTTTTTGATCCCCCCTCTTCCTCTTGTCCAGTTCACTCCTTCACCCAGGGACCTTTGAGGTTTCAAGGAGTCAAACGGTCACTAAATGAGTGGTTGTAAGTTAGGAGAGAGCTGAAAGCCAGAGGAACAAAGCAGATGCCTTAAAATCTGCTGTGTCCCTCCAGGTTTCAGTTGTCTCCTAACCTACATTTAGCCAGGAACATCAAGGCAGTAATACAGGCAGTCCTCATTTAGTGACCGTTTGAAGTAATGATGGCACTGGGAAAAAGTGACTTACGTCCATTTATCACACTTACGACCCTTGCAGCATTCCCCCCCCCCATGGTCATGCGATCAGAATTCAGACACTTGACAACCGACTCATGACGGTCGCAGTGTCCCGGGATCCCCTTTTGCGACCTTCTGACGAGCAAAGTCAAGGGGGACGCCAGGTTCACTTAACAACCGTGTGACTAACTTAACAGCCGCAGTGATTCACTTAACAACTTGGGCAAGAAAAGTTGTAAAATGGCGCAAAATTCTTTCTTCTTCTTTTTGGGGGGCTTAACAGTGGAAAGTTTGGGCTGCATAGTAGCTGTAAGGTGATCAGGATGATATATATGATCTCCTGCCTTGAGAAGGTTTGGACCAGAAAGGGCGGTCTCCAACCTTGCCAGTTTTGTGGACCGATGGGTGGGGAGAAGGGATTGTTCCGGCATTTTTGCAGGCGGCAGGAGAAGAAGAAGAAGAAGAAGAAGAAGAAGAAGGAGAAGGAGAAGGAGAAGGAGAAGGAGAAGGAGAAGGAGAAGGAGAAGGAGAAGAAGAAGAAGAAGGAGAAGGAGAAGGAGAAGGAGAAGGAGAAGAAGAAGAAGAAGAAGAAGAAGAAGAAGAAGAAGAAGAAGAAGAAGAAGAAGAAGAAGAAGAAGAAGAAGAAGAAGAAGAAGAAGAAGAAAGCTGGAAGGGACCTTGGAGGTCTTCTAGTCCAGCCCCCAGCTTAAGCAGGAGAACCTATACCCTTTCAGACAAATGGCTGTCTAGTCTCTCTTTAAAACCCTCCAGTCGTGAAGCACCTACAATTTCTGGAGGCAGGTAGTTCCACTGGTTAATTGTCCTCACTGTTAGGAAGTTTCTCCTTAATTCCAGGTTGCTTCTCTGCTTGATTAGTTTCCATCCGTTGCTTTTTTTTCTTGCCTTCTGGTGCTTTGGGAAATAAGTTGATCCCCCTCTTCTTTATGGCAGGCCCTCAAATACTAGAATATTGCTGTCATGTCCCCCCCCCCAGTCCTTCTTTTTCTAGCCTAGCCAAACCCAAATCCATCAACTGTTCTTCCTATGTTGCAGTCTCCAGGCCTTTAATTGTCTTAGTTGTTCTTCTCCGCAGTTTTGCCAAAATCTCAACATCTTTTTTTTTTTTGTAATGAAGTGACCCAAACTGGATGCAGGATTCCAGGTGTGGCCTTACTAAGCCTTTACTAAGCCTGACTCAAAAGCCTTACTAAGCTGTACTCAAACGCCTTGCTAAGGCTTTTGTCTTTGAAGGGCTGGGTTCCCCAAAGTCTTCTTCGGTGAAAGCATGCCCTGAGGACTCCTGCTTTGGGCGGGGTCAGACTAGAAGACCTCCGAGGGTCCCTTCCAGCCCTGTGATTCTACGAAAGGAGCTGCTGGGTGCAGCCCAGGGCCCTATCGACCACAAAGGCTGAAACTCTGGAAGAGATTGGCTGTGTAATTGGGGAGAGGGTAGGAGACAAGAGAGAAAGAAAAGATCTCATCTCTAGAGATCCCAAACCGTCAACCGAGTGCAACGATTTTGGATTCCGAGCCCCGGAAATGGAAGGCTTGCTCGGCTTCCAGGACCTAACCTTTGCCCGGCCCTGCAAAACTGTAGCTAGTGAGAAGTTTCGCCCACCCTGTGGAGTCCTCCTCGTATTTGTTTTTGCAGTAGGGAAAGAGGAATGCAGATAACGCTGTTTTTGTTACATGTCCGATTTGTTCATAAAATCGCTGATATCCCGTCTGATCTCTTTTGAACTCTGGAGACTTTAATCCTTTCCAGGACCTGTTAGCGGTGCAGACAAAAGGAGGGGGATGTCGGAGGGGGGGGCGGGAGACGAGGAGCAATCCCAGCTGTATAGGAAATAACAAAGAAAGACTAAAGCCAAATTCCAAGAAGAAAACAAAACAAAAGAAAAGAAAAAAATATAATTGAATTAAATTCACTTTTCAAAACACAGCAACGAAAGCAGAGGCGACAGACAGGCTTATGGAAAACGTTTTCGCCAACGAGAACGCTTCGGAAGAATGCACCGGATCGGGAAATTCAGATTTGAAGGACATGTTATCCCAGGGATCCAGAAGGAGAATGCTGTAAAATCAATTTTGGGGGAAAAAAAAAAAAAACCACGGTTCATTTCCCTCAGTTTGGGCCTCAAAAGGAAGGCCGGAAGCACAGACACACATGAAAACTCTCCCAGATTCCTAGATGTAAAGGTGAAAAGATGGGATCCTTCGTGCCCTCTGAACTTGGTTCTCTTCTTGCGGACATTTTTTTACCCAGCTAGGTAACATCATCAAGTATATAATAATAATAATAATAATAATAATAATAATAATAATAATAATAATAAGAAGAAGAAGAAGAAGAAGAAGAAGAAGAAGAAGAAGAAGAAGAAGAAGAAGAAGAAGAAGAAGAAGAAGAAGAAGAAGAAGAAGAAGAAGTTGGAAGGGACCTTGGAGGTCATCTAGTCCAACCCGCTGCTCAGGCAGGAATATTAGAATGTTAGCGTTAGAAGGGAGTGGGGCTTGCTGTCTGTTTATATACTAGTGGCTTGCCTTGTCAGTGTTTGATGCGAGTGATCTTGGTTGGTCCTGGATTAGGCTGCAGTTTACTGTTTGTCCGTTTGACTGAGTTGGTAGATCCTTGATTGGGGTAGTCTTTGCTTCTTGATTGTTTGTCTTCAAATTAACCTTGGTGTTAATCTCGGCTTAGCTGGGCGTTGATTGCTGAGCAGGAGGTGTTTTAGCCTTTTTGATTGTCTCTTTCCAATAGCATGTAGATGTTGTTTCTCTCAGTGTGCCTGTGGATGGCCACTTTGCCTGAGTGCCAGGCTTTCCAGGAATTCTCTAGCGTTTGTGCACTTAGCTTTGTCCAGGATGCTCACAGCTTCCCAGCTGAATTTATGGTTGAGTCTGTTTACAGCAGGGGTCTTCCAACTTGGCCCTTTTGTGACCTGTGGACTTCAACTCCCAGAATTCCTCAGCCAGGCTGAAGTCCACAAGTCATAAAAGGGCCAAGTTGGAAGACCCTTGGCTTACATGTTGTGCGATTTTCATCATATCGTCTGACTGTTAGTTGTTTATAGTTGCCCTTTGCTAGACTTCTGCCTGTTTGTTTTACGTGGCGGGCTTAGGGTAACCTGTGTAGATGACTCCTGTTTTTAATTCTGGGCTTGCTGGGTCTCTGCCATTGGGAGGAAAATCTATACTACAATATGTAGTGTAGACGAGAATGCTAGTATTTGCTACTATTAAAGATGCTAATAAATCGAAAGATCTGGCTTGGTTGTGTCTGAAGGCAACTTCCTATGTTCTAGTTCAGACATGTCAAACACAAGGCCCGGGGGCCGGATCCGGCCCGCAAAGTGGCCCACGAAGCCATCCTGGAAAGAGTGAGGGAATGGCCCCCACTGCCTTGGCCCTGGCCCAGAGACCCTCCTTCTGCCAGAGACCCCCAGATCTGTCCCACTCCTGCCCAGGCCCCCATAGGCACCCTTGACGCGAACGATGTAGAGCTGGCCACACCCACCCAGTAGGCCATATGCACTCTAGCCACGCCCACCCAGTAGGCCACGCCCACCCAGGCCATACCCACCCGTCCCCCTGAGGACAATCGCAATGCTGATGCGGCCCTCAATAAAATTGAGTTTGACGCCCCTGCTCTAGTTCCTAGCACCAGGAATGTGCTGGTCTCCTGGTCAATGTTGCTATCTACCCCTTCCTTAGCACAGCTCACAAGTTCTGGATGGGATCAAAATATGTTTTATGTAATCCCCAAGTATAAATGTTTCCAACTCTATGTCATGGTGGCACAGTGGTTAGAATGCGGTATTGCAGGCTGACTCTGCCCACCACCAGGAGTTCGATCCTGACTGGCACAAGGTTGACTCAGCCTTCCGCCCTTCCGAGGTTGGTAGAATGAGGACCCAGATTGTTGGGGGCCATAGGCTGACTCTGTAAACTGCTCAAGAGAGAGCTGTAAAGCACTGGGAAGCGGTATATAAGTCTTAAGTTAAATTGTTATTGCTTCCTTTCTTCTTTCTCTCCCTCCCTTTCCTTCCTTCCTTCCTTCCTTCCTTCCTTCCTTCCTTCCTTCCTTCCTTCCTTCCTTCCTTCCTTCCTTCCTTCCTTCCCATAGTGGCAGAGTACTTAGAATGCAGTATTGCAGGCTAACTCTGCCCACTGCCAGGAGTTCAATCCTGACTGGCTCAAGGTCAACTCAGCCTTCTGTCCTGAGGTTGGTAAAATGAGGACCCAGATTGTTGGGGGCAAAATGCTGACTCTGTAAATAGCTTAGAAAGGGCTGTAAAAAGCACCATGGAGCGGTATATAAGCGTAAATGCTATTTTTATTGCTATATACCAGTGGTGGCAAACCTGTGGCACGTGTGCCAGAGGCGGCACTCAGAGCCCACTTTGTGGGCACGTGTGCCATGCCCCGGAGGTGGCAACCATCCCCCTTCAACCAGCCGCCCGAGGTCCCACGTGGCCAGATGCATCCCGGCACAGCTGGTTTCCCTCCCCCCGCCCTGCCTCGCTTCACCCCACAGGACGAGCCTCCTGCACACCGCCCCACCCCCCAGAGACCCCCTGGATATCCCCCAACCCTGCCCAGCCCCCACAGGCGTCCATCCCCACGAGCATCATCGAGGTGACCACGCCCACTTTGGCCACACCCACCCAGTCTGCCATGACCACCACAGCCACGACCACCCAGTGGGCCACCTCCCACCTGGCGATAAATAGGTGGGTTTTGGGTTGCAGTCTGGGCACCCGGTCTCTAAAAGTTTCAGCATCACTGCTATATACTGATCTTTATGCTAACCGAAAATGACTACAGGTAGTCCTTGACATACCACCACATTGTTAAGTGGTCAGTTGTTCAATGAGTTGGGCCAGACGGCTTTCATGCCTAAGGCGAGACTAGAATTCACCGTCTCCTCCTTTTTAGCCTAGTGTCCTAACCACTAGACCAGGGGTCCCCAAACTGTGGGCTGCAGCCTGCTAGTGGGCTGTGGCCTCCTGGCCACCAGGCCACGGGACAGGCTGGCCAGTGTGTGTGTGTGTGGGTGCACCCCCTCACTTGCCCTAGCGCCACAGCCACGGGGTGCAAAAATGGGATGCTGCCGTGCTTTGGGGCGTGAAAACGGGATGCCGACACCGCTGTGCCTCAGGGCACGAAAATGGGCCACTGCTGCACTGCGGGGCACAGAAATGGATGCCGCCACACTGCGGGGTGCAGAAAAGGGCCACCGCCGCACCACGGGGCACATAAACAGGATGCCACTGCACCATAGGGCACAAAAGTGGGCTGCCTCCGTGCTATACAAGGCGTAGAAATGGTGGCTGTGGGGCGCAGAAACAAGGCATTGCGCCATGCAAGAATGGGGCAGGGCTAGTGAGTATCACACGGGCGTTAGCCCCGCCCCGTGTGCGGCACGTGCGTGCTCGCAGCCCCGTGTACACATGCACGCACACATGTAAAATGCTTCCCCCTTCCTTTTCCTCCGGTCCGCCAACCTGCACTAGACTTAAACTGGCTTTTTAAATAAAATATTGCCAGTTTATTAAATGCCTTTGGGCATTAACAAGAGCATAGCTGTAAACAATGACACAAATGAAAGGATCATCGCTAAAGAAGAAACGCTGTTCTTTTGAGACAAAAGATATTTTTTTAAAAAACCCAATACTTGTTTAATATATGTTTGCATGTGTGTATGTGTGTCACTTTTACAGTTGGCATTAATGACGCTGGGGAAAAAAACTTATTAGTTATTGTTTTTCATACATATGACCGCCGCAGCGTCCCCACAGACACGTGACCAAAATCCAGAGGTTTGGCAAATGACTCATATTTATGACGGTTGCAGTATCCTCGGGTCACGTGATCCCCTTTTCTGACAAGCAAAGTGAATAAGGAAGCCGGATTCACTTAACAACCATGTCACTAAGTGAACAACTGCACTGATTCACTTAACAAATGGGGCAAGAAAAGTCGTAAAATGGGGCAAAAATCACTTAACAACCGTCTCGCTTATGAGTGGAAATGTTGGCGTCAGTGGTAGTCGTAAGTCGAAGACTAGCTGTACTTCTGTATGCAAGTGGTGCTCAGTTTAGTGTAAGTACCTGAATGGTTTGCAATAAATAGTAGATAAATTGCATGGATGGAACATGCAACACGTGTCTGCAAATGGATGGAGCGAACAATTCCTCGTTTAACCTACCTGAATAATAGTAATAATAATAATAAAAAGCTAGAGTTTGTGAGCTTAGGAAAAATGCTTACTAATATGGGGAAAGAGATGGAGAAATATCAAAATGTACAAATGCTGGTAAAATTTAAAACAGAATTTTAAATTGTAACATATAAGCAGATGGAGGGGCATATTGTACGGGAGAAAAAATGATGTTGTCGCACGCGGTCCTTCTTTTTCAGTTTAATGAAAAGAAGGACAAGGGGTGATGTGACAGCATCTTTGCAACATTTGAGGGGCTGCCCCAAAGAAGAGGGAGTCAAGCTATTCTCCAAAGCCCCTGAAGGCAGGACAAGAATCAGTAGATGGAAACTAATCAAGGAGAGAACTAAGGAGAAATTTCCTGACAGCTGGAACAATTAACCAGTGGAACAACCTGCCTCCAGAAGTTGTAGGTGCTCCAACACTGGAGGTTTTTAAGAAGAGACTGGACAATCAATTGTCTGAAATGGTACAGTTTTTCCTGCCTGAGCAGGGGGTGGACTAGGAGACCTCCAAGATCCCTTCCAACTCTCTTATTCTGTATTCTGCAAGTTCCCCATCAGAGGGGTAGGGGAGCAGAGTTGCGACTTGTGATGCGACTTGTGATGCGTGCTTTTGCCGCTTCCTTTTTTGGCTAGGCGGTCGGGGAGATTTAACTCACCCTCCTTCCTTCCTGCCCTCCTCCTCCAGATGTCAAACCAAAAGTTTTGGTTTTGGATTCTCAGAGCAGCTGAGATCTTTATGTTCTCGAGATTCCCCCTGAGACCTTATCTAGGCTTGGGATCTTTTTCTCTTTTGCAAAAAAGCAAAAAAACAAAAAAAAACAAAACAAAAAACCCTCTGTACCGGATCTGAAGATATTGTAGGTCAATGGTGGAGCAGCTGCTCAGCTTGCAGAAGGTCACATGTTCAATCCCTGCCATCTCCAATTAAGAAAATCAAATAAGCAGGGGAGGAAAGATTAACAGGACAGTGTCGAGGAGAGCAATTTAAATGAGGAGGCCACTGCGGTCTAGAAGGAAGAATGTGATTCAGGGTTTGGATAGCTTTATGGATGCAGGAAGTCCTTGGTACAGTCCCTTTTATCTTCTGTTTCAAAGGACAGGTAGCGGTGATGGGGGAACAGACCATTCCCAGCAAGAAATCTCAAAAGAACCACTCCTAAGCAGAGCAAGCTCCGGAGAAAGTGTGCCACATTGGGAACACCGCGTCCAGTTCTGGTCATAATAGCAATGGCACTGAGACTTATATACCGCTTCACTTGTGCTTTGCAGCCCTCTCTGAACGGTTTTTACAGAGGCAGCATATTGCCCCCAACCGTCTGGGTCAGGGGTGTCAAACTGCTGGCCCCGCGGGCCAGACGCGTCACGTGGAAGCCGCGCCCACCCCATTGCCAGCAATGGCAAAACCGTCTTGATAACGTCAGTTTGACATGTCTGATCTGGGTCCTCATTTTACCGGCCTCGGAAGGATGGAAGTTTGAGTCAACCTTGTGCCGCTGAGAATCGAACTCCCGGCGCTGTGCAGAGTTAGCCTACAATACTGTATTCTGACCACTGTGCCACCATGGAAAGGAAGGGAGGGAGGGAGGGAGGGAGGGAGGGAGGGAGGGAGGGAGGGAGGGAGGGAAGGAAGGAAGAATAGCAATAGCACTTAGATTTATATACCGCTTCACAGAGCTTCAAAGCCTTGGAAGGATGGAAGGCTGTCAATCGAACTCCTGGCACTGGGCAGGGTTGGCTTGCAATAGCAATAACACTGAGACTTATTATATAGCTCCATATTCTATTCTATTCTATTCTATTCTATTCTATTCTATTCTATTCTATTCTATTCTATTCTATTCTATTCTATTCTATTCTATTCTATTCTATTCTATTCTATTCTATTCTATTCTCAAAGATTTCTGTTCTGTTCCGTTCTGTTCCGTTCTGCTCCGCTCCGCTCTGCTCTACTCTACTCTATTCTATTCCGCTCTGCTCTGCTGTATTCTATTCTATTCTATTCTATTCTATTCTATTCTATTCTATTCTATTCTATTCTATTCTATTCTATTCTATTCTATTCTATTATTCTATTCTCAAAGATTTCTATTCTATTCTGTTCTCTTCTGTTCTGCTCTGCTCTGTTCTGCTCTGCTCTGTTCCGTTCCGTTCCGCTCCGCTCCGCTCCATTCCATTCCATTCCATTCCATTCCATTCCATTCCATTCCATTCCATTCCATTCCATTCCATTCTATTCTATTCTATTCTATTCTATTCTATTCTATTCTATTCTATTCTATTCTATTCTATTCTATTCTATTCTTTATTCTGTTCTGTTCTGTTCTGTTCTTTCATTATTCTGTTCTGTTCTGTTCTGCTCTATTCTATTCTTGTTCCCCCATTTACCGAAAAATAGACTCCAACGTCCACAGAGCTTTCCCATTAACGAAGGAAAGTAGAAGGGTTGAGGTATACAGGTACTTCTCAACTTACAACCACCCTTGAGCCCAAACTTTCTGTTGCTATGTGAGACATTTGTTAAGTGAGTTGTGCCCCACTTTAGGAACCTTCTTGCCCCCCCTTAAGTGAATCGCTTGCAGTTGTTAAGCGAAGCTGGCTTGCCCATTGACTTTCCTTGTCCGACAGCGGCAAAAGGGGATCGCATGACCGCGGGACACTGCAATTGTCGTTGCATGCCATTTGACAAGCGTCCGAATGTTGATCACGTGACCACAGGGGAGGGGAGGGGAGGAATGCTGCAACGGTCATAAGTGTGGGAAATGGCTGTAAGTCACTTTTTACAGTGCCGTGGTGATTTTTGAACGGTCACTAAGCGAACGGATGTAAATTGAGGGTCGCCGGTGTAAATGTGCTCAGTAAATATATCCCCTCCATCTTCGCGGACTCCCAACGTCCGACACTGAATGTGGCCGTAGTGTTGACGTAGACGTCATCCAGGTAAAGTTGTCTGAAGGTTGTTGAGAGTCATAGCAACTGAACTTATTTATGTTAGCGTGGGGTGCTTTCGCTGCTCATCCGGCCAGCTTCCTCAGTCAGAGCAAGCTTAGTAGTAGCGTTGGTTTGCCACTGGCTCTTCCATAGCACCAGGTCCCATCCCCTGCTTTCCGTGTAGGAGAAACTCAATGGGCAAGGCGGATGGCACCGTTGCCTTGAATTGCAAAACCAGCCTTCAATGGTCTGTGGAGGTTCTCCGTCGCCCAGGTCATGCTTGTCCCGAAGGTGCTTTTTTTCAAGAGGCCACTGGACTTTTCCTTTGAAGACGTTCCGCTACTCCTCCAAGAAGCTTCTTCAGCTCTGACGGGATGGTGGGGAAATGGGAGGATTTATACTCCTTGCAGACAGCCGGTCGTTTGCCTTCTTTTGGAGAGAGTCGTTAAGTGTTAATCCCACTTTAGGAGGCCTCGGTAAGGCCACACTTGGAATACGGCATCCAGTTTTGGTCACCGCGATGTAAAAAAGATGTTGAGACTCTGGAAAAAGCGCAGAGAAGAGCAACAAAGATGATCAGGGGACTGGAGGCTAAAACATACAAGGAACGGTTGCTGGAATTGGGTATGTGTAGTTTAATGAAGAGAAGGACAAGGGGGGGACATGATAGCAGCCTTCCAATATCTCAGGGGTTGCCCCAAAGAAGAGGGAGTCAAGCTATTCTCCAAAGCAGCTGAAGTCAGGACAAGAAGCAACGGATGGAAACTCGTCAAGGAGAGAAGCAACCTGGAACTAAGGAGAAACTTCCTGACAGAACAATTAACCAGTGGAACAACCTGCCTCCAGAAGTTGTGAATGCTCCAACACTGGAAGATTTAAAGAAGAGACTGGACAGCCATTTGTCTGAAATGGTGTAGGGTTTCCTGCCTGAGCAGGGGGTTGGACTAGAAGACCTCCAAGATCCCTTCAAGCTCTATTCTATTCTCATTCCATATTCTATTCTCATTCCATATTCTATTCTATTCTATTCTATTCTATTCTATTCTATTCTATTCTATTCTATTCTATTCTATTCTATTCTATTCTATTCTATTCTATTCTATTCTATTCTATTTCTATTCTATTCTATTCTATTCTATTCTTCTATTCTATTCTATTCTATTCTATTCTATTCTATTCTATTCTATTCTATTCTATTCTATTCTATTCTATTCTAATTCTAATTATTCTAATTCTAATTCTAATAATTCTAATTCTAATTCTAATTCTCTTCTGAATACAGTTTTCTACTTTATTCCTCAACTCGGTATATAAATGCAATAAAATAAATAAAATAAATAAATAAAACTCACACCAAAGCCAAGCTTAGAGAACTGAGAGACCTCACATGACAGGTCAGAACTTTCATAGGTTGTCCTTACGTTATGACTGCAGTTGAGCCCAACATTTCCATTTCTAAGTGAGACAGTTGTTGTTTATGCAACCTTTCTTGCCACAGTTGTTAAGGGAATCACTGCAGTCGTTAAGCTAGCAACACGGTTGTTAAGCGAATCTGGCTTCCCCCATTGACTTGGCTTGTCACAGGGCTTCAAAAGGGGATCATGTGACCCCGGGGGATGCTGCAACCATCATAAATACATGCCATTTGCAAGCAGCCGGATTTTGATCATGTGACCATGGGGATAATGCAGCGTAAGGGTGAAAAAGAGTCATGAGTCTCTTTTTTTTCCAGTGCCATTGTAACTTCGGACGGTCACTAAATGGGTAGCTGTAAGTCGAGGATTACCTTTGAGGGCACGTCCAAACGCCACACAAACAACTGGTGATACTGAACAACTCATAAACATACTGATTTTACTGGAACAGGGCTGTCTCACTCAGAAATCTCGAAAGTGTGTGGCCCACTGTAAAGTTACTCGTTGTTACCCTAGGACAGAGGTCACCAACCTTCCTTGGTTGCTGGACCGGAGGGAAAGGGAGGGGGGAAGCATTTTAAGTGACACAGACGGGGCAGGGCTAAGTGCTTGGGTGATACTCACTAGCCCTGCCCCGTTCTTCTGCACCGCGCCCTGTTTCCGGGCCCTGAGGCGCTGCATCGGCCTGTTTTTGCGCACCGAGGCTCAGCGGCATCCCATTTTCATGCCCTGAGGTGCGGCGTTGGCCTGTTTTCGCACAGTGTGGCGTCCTGTTTTTGCTTTAGCAGCGCGGCAGCAGCCCATTTTGGCACCCCGTGGCACGGTGATCTCCTGTTTTTGTGCCCCACAGTGCAGCACTATTCTGGTTTTGTGCCCCACCGTGCACCGACGGCCTGTTTTTGCGCCCGGCAGCACGGTGTCGGCCCGTTTTTGCGCCCTGAGGCCCGGCGGCATCCTGGTTTTGTGCCCCACAGTGCACCGACGGCTTGTTTTTGCCTACCGCAGCACAGTGTCAGCCCGCTTCTGTGCCCTGAGGCCCGGCGGCATCCTGGTTTTGCACCACATGGTGTGCCAATGGCCTGTTTTTGTGCCCCGCAGCACTGTGTCAGCCCGTTTTTGTGCCTTGAGGCGCATCGTCATCTGTTTTTGCACGGCATTCTGTTTTTGTGCCCTGTGGCCCCTGCGCTAGCACAAGTGGGGGAGTGTGCGCACACAAATGTGCACGCTGGCCAGCCTGTCCTACGGTCCGGTGGCCAGCAGCCCGCGGCTTACTACTGGGCCGCGACCCACAGGTTGGGGACCCCTGCCCTAGGACAATCATGGTTAGTGAAAGACCTCAACCCGGACCTCTCTCTTCAACTCGGTTATTGAGTCAATCGGTGCTATCCTGCCTCTCGCGCGCGTCTGCTTTATTGGGTTGTTTTTCATTTTAATTCTCTTTAAGGCTTGGGGTTTCCTTTGGTCTTTTGAACTTGTCATTGTTATTTGTATTTTTCCCCCAAACTTTTGGAAACTTCCCTTTGATCATTAGCCATGTGGGGTTTGTGTCCCTGTCTGTGTACTTTGGGCGGGTGAGGAGGGGAGACGCTCTTTGTTCAGCGTCTCGCCAGACCCACATTTTAAGCGGGGTGGGGGGTGGGGGAGGGAGTCTTCCAGATTTTTGGAAAGAGGGAGGTTAGTGAATCTGCTTTGTGGAAGGAAATGCTGCATGCGCACTCTTGGGGTTTGCCTGCGTCCCATGCGCCAGGTCGACATGCCGTGCTTAGGGTTACCCTCTTTCCTGGCCAGTCAGTGGGATCTGCCACCCTTTGGCTTCCCAAAGCTGGGGAAGCCACGAATCTGGGTCTCAACATTAGCACTTTGCTGGGCAGGACCCAGCCCAGCTCAGATACTACAGGCTGTCCTCGACTTACAACCGCAACTGAGCCCCAGATTCCTGTTGCTAAGCGAAACATTTGTTAAGTGGATTTTTTTCCCCCATTTTTTTTTTCGACCTTTCTTGAGACGGCCGTTTTAAGTGAATCACTGCAACTGTAACGTTAGCAACACGGTTGTTAAGTGAATCCGGCTTCCCCATTGACTTGGCTTATGAGGAGGTCGCAACGTTTTATCCCGTGACCCCGGGACTGTCATACTGTCAGTATGAACCAGTGGCCAAGCATCCGAATTTTGGCCACGTGACCCTGGGGATGCTGAAATGGCTGTAAGGGTGAAAAATGGTCATCAGTCCTTTTATTCAGTGGCGTTGTAGCTTGGAATGGTCACTAAATGAACTCTTGTGAGGACTCCCTGTATTCTGTTTTTAACGATTGCTACATACAACGCGGTTATTCATCCCCAACATCTATACCGGTGTTTCTCAACCTGGGTCACTCGTAAGAAGGGTGGAGTTTAACACTGCTCGACGCTTTTTTTTTAACTTTTTGCTGTTCTCGTGCAACTTAAACCTATTAGTGTTTAGCAGCCTCTTCTGCAGATTTTCGCTGCAGCCAGTAACTGCAGCAGGAATTGTCAAATCTGGTCCCGATGCTTTTGAATATCTGGGCACAGCTGTGCTTTAAGCCAGCATTCCCCAACCATTACGGCTTGGCAGCCCTAGCAGGAGAGGGAGAAGGGGAACCGGCCTGACACTCAAGTTGAATTTTGTACGTGTGTGTGTTTGTGTGTGCTGGCCTGCCGCTCGCGCAAGTCGAGCTGTGCATCTGCGCCAGCCGGCTGCTGGCATGGCCTGCTTCCGAACAAGCCATGGCCCGGAGATTGAGGACCTCCTGCTTTAAACGACAGGTCGGCTTACAAAGCTGTGCAACCTTAATGGGTAGGGGTCTCCAACCTGCGCAAGCTGTGGGCTGACATGCACACAGCTCAATGGCGCAGGCCGGTTTCCCTCTTTCACCCCTGCTGGGCCGCCAAGTCGTAAAGGTTTTGGGGATGACTGACGTACGACGCAATTGTATGAACAGGTAGTCTTTGCCTTACAACCAAAATTGAGGCCAAAATTTCCATTGCAGAACGAGATGGTTGCGAGGTGAGTTTTGCCCCATTTTGCGACATCTCTCGCCACACTTGTGAAGTGCGCCCCTGGAGTTGTTAAGTTAGTAGAAGAGCTGATCAGCCACTCCAGGTTCCCCATTGACTTTTGTTGTCAGAAGGACCCAAAAGAGGATCACCTGACACACACACCACAGGACACGGCAACTGTCATAAATATGAGTCAGTTGCCAAGCGTCTAAGTTTTGATCTGGGACTATGGGGATGCTGCAACGGTCGCAAAAGTGAAAAACAGAAGTCACCTTTTTTCAATCTGATTATAACTCGGGACGATCACTAAACGAACAATTGTGCATTGAGGACTGTCTTGTCCCTGTTGCCTTTTTCCAGTGTCTGTGGGGACGCACTGCATCTCAGATTCTCCTACAGGGAATAAATAAATATACGTAGCCCTTCCACCTATAATATACGTAAATAAATTCAGAGTTAAAACAGATGAAAAGGATTTAACCTGAGCCGTTTCCCCAATCCAGTGACTTTTATATTTGAAGTGTTTTTTATTTTATTTTCAATGATGTGTCATTTCAGTGAATAATAATAATAATAATAATAATAATAATAATAATAATAATAATAATAATAATGCCGTGAAAGCGAAGATACAAAAATCTACTGACAATCCAAATTGCCGACTTTGCAACGACAAAGCTGAAACTGTTTCACATTTAATATGTGAGTGCAGCAAAATCGCGCAAACTGATTACAAAGCTAGACATGACCGCGTTGCTAAAATAATCCACTGGGCATTGTGTAAAAAATACGACTTGCCTGTGTCCGAAAAGTCGTGGGAACATAGGGTGGAAAAAGTTGTTGAGAATCTTGTGGGACTTCCGAATACAGACAGATCGCCATTTGGAACACAACACGCCAGATATCGCAGTTGTAGAGAACTGAAGCGTACAGCTGATTGATATGGCTGTACCAGGAGATGCCAGAGTCAAAGAAAAAGAACTGGGGAAAATTATGAAATACCGCGACCTGGCCATCGAAACTGCGCGATTATGGATGAAACGCGTAACAGTGATACCCATTGTCATCGGGGCACTGGGAACTAGGTCCAAAAACTTTGCAAAACACATCAAGAAATTGCAGCTTCCTGCCATAACTCCAGCAAAGCTACAAAAAACTGCGCTACTCGGAACATCTTACATTTTAAGGAGATACCTGGTTGATAGCTAGGACTAATGATTGACATGGGTTGCTGCCAGCATCCTAGGTATCAACCAGGTATCTCCTTAAAGTGTAAGATGTTCTGAGTAGTGCAGGTTTTTATATATATATAACTCCAGCAAAGCTATAAAAAAAACTGCGCTACTCGGAACATCTTACATTTTAAGGAGATACCTGGTTGATACCTAGGATGCTGGCAGCAGCCCGTGTCAACCATTAGTGCCAGTCAATTTGAGTGTTCAGTTGACTGAGTTTCATGTTTTATGAATAAAAGCTTTATAATAATAATAATAGTAATAATAATAGTAATAATTAGTAATAGTAATAGTAATATTATTATTATTATTATTATTATTATTATTATTATTATTATTATTATTATTATTATTATTATTATTATAAGGGACCTTGGAGGTCATCTAGTCCAATCCCCCCCCCCCCCCCGTTCAGGCAGGAAACCCTATTTTGAGCAAGTACAGTTCAGACTTTGGGCTGCTCCCTTTGAAAGTAAGTAATACCAGGAAGACGAGAGAGGAAATTGTGTTATGCATTTCGGTAATGAGGAACAGGTATTATTTTCACTAGCACCTCTGAGTTTCTCGTGATTTTTTTTTCCCTAGTGGGAGGGGAGGGAGCTCAAGGATAACTCGCCACAGCCAACTTGGTCCTCAAGTTACAACCATTCATTTAGTGACCGTTCAAAGTCACCACAGCGCAGAGAAAAAAGTGACTTAGGATCGTTTTTCGCGCTTACCACCGTTAAAGCATCCCCACGGTCACGGGATCAAAATTTGGACACTTGGCAACTGGCTCGTATTTATGACGGTTGCAGCGTCCCCTCTGTGTCTCTGTGTTTGTGTGTGTGTGTGTGTGTGTGTGTGTGTGTGTGTGTGTGTGTGAGATCCCCTTTTGCGACCTCCTGGTGAGCAGAGTCAATGGGGGAAGCCAGATTCACTTCAACAACCGGGTTACTAACTCAACAACTGCTGTGATTCGCCTCGTCCCCGTCGCAAGAAAGGTCGTAAAGCGGGACAACGTTCGCTTCCTCAGTGTCCCGCTTAACAGCTAGAAATGTTGGGCTCCGTTGTGGCCGTTAAGTCGAAAGACACACACACACACACACACCATGAAAAAATGGTGGCACAGAACCGCGAAAAAAGGATGCCCGAGGAAACATGGACGAAACCTTTAGAATATTTTTTTTAAAAAATTGTTTTAAATAATTTAAAGAATTGCTGAATTGTCTCGGGGCCAGTTGGACGTGGCGAGTTGCCCCATTCTGTTTTGGGGGATTGGGGGAAGGGGGGGGAAGGGAATTTTTTTTCCTTTTTCTTTTCTTTTAGGAAACCTAAAAGAAACCCCAGACTGAGGGGTTTTAATTTTAATTGGGTTTTACTTTTAAATTTCGGGGACTTGAATTAATTAATTGTTTTAACTGATTTTAATTTTTGTATGTTATGCTTTTAATTTTCCCTGTAAACCGCCCTGAGTCCTACGGAAATAGGGCGGTACATAAATTTAATAAAATAAATAAAATAAATAAAATAAATAAATAAATAGTTAAAGTCAGTATATTTTAAGGCCAGGAGCTGGATGCGTTTTGCTCGTTGATCATGATCTCTCCCCTTTAATTCTCTGTGCGTTTCCCCCGCTTTCCGTGAAGACCTTACCTCTTCGGAGCAGGGTGCTTTTCCATCAAAGCTCCGTGGTGAGTGGATTCCCAGCATGCCTCCTTGTTAATTGGCTGGACGTGATCCTTCCTGGCTGCCTCCGCTTCCTCCGTTGGCCTCCATGCCTGTCTTTCTCTCTTCTTCTCTTTCGCTGGGGGGATCACACCTTACACGGTCATAATACAGGTGGTGCTCGACGTACAGCCGTCCGCTTAGCGTACCATTCAAAGGTACAGCGGCAAATGGGGGGGAGAGAAAGTGACTTATGACCGTCGCAGCATCTCCGTGATCACGGGAACAAAATTCGGGCACTTGGCAACTGGCATGAACTTATGACAGTTGCACTGTCCCGGGGTCATATGTCATCTTCCCCGCCGGCTTCCGACAAGCAACGTCAATAGGGGGCAGCTGAATTCACTTGCAGTTAACAACCGTGGTATAAAACGGGGCACAACTCGGTTAAGAACTGCCTCGCTTAACAACGGAAATTTTTAGTCTCGGTTGCGGTCGTACGTCAAGGACTACCTCTATCTGAGTTTGTGGGCAGAATTAAGAATGTTAACCAAGGCGGGTTGCTTAACTCTGTCCAGAGTTTTCCACCCCTTTTATTTTATTGACGTATTGATTTGTTCAACTGAACATTTATTTATTTATTTATTTGATTTGTATACCGCCCTTCTCCCTAAGGACTCAGGGCGGTTAACAGTGACATAAATAACAGAACGCACAAATACAGATATTGAAAACAAATTAAACCCTAATTTTGCCCAAATGCAGAAGATAGTTACCTTAAAACAATAATTACAACAGAACCCGTCAGACCAGACCGGATTGCTCAAACAGATATGTTTTTAGGTCGTGTCGGAAGGAGCGAAGGTCGGGAGCCATCTGGAGCTCAACCGGTAAACGGTTCCATAGGTCAGGCGCGCCCACAGAGAACGCCCTCCTTCTGGGAGCCACCAGACGGCATTCTCCGAACGGTGGAACCCTTAGGAGGCCTTCTCTGTAGGACCGCACTGGACGGAGGGACGTTGACGCTGGTAGCAGGTGATTCCTAAGGTACTCCGGACCCATGCCATGTAGGGCTTTGAAAACCATTACCAGCACCTTGAATCTTACCCGGAGGACAACTGGGAGCCAATGCAGCTCACGGAGTAGAGGTGTAACATGGGAGTATCGGGAGACTCCCAACACAACTCTCGCGGCTCCAGTTGGAGCCTCCGAGTGGTCCTCAAGGGCAGCCCCATGTAAAGAGCATTGCAGTAGTCTAAACGAGAGGTCATGAGTGCATGAGTGACCGTACGTAGGGCATCTCGGTCTAGATAGGGCCGTAATTGGCGCACCAGGCGAACCTGGGCAAAGGCTCCCCTAGTCACAGCTGTTATGTGGTCTTCCAAGGAAAGCTGTGAATCTAGGAGGACTCCCAAGTTGCGAGCCCTATCTGTGGGGGGTAATAACTCACCCCCTATAGAAAGAGATGGAATGTTCTCAATATCCCGAGATGCCGGTACGTACAGCCATTCAGTCTTGTCAGGGTTGAGTTGAAGCCTGTTCTTCCCCATCCAGACCCGAACTGCTTCCAGGCAACGGGACATCACATCAAGGGCATCACTGAGGTGGTTTGGGGTCGAAATAAAAAGCTGGGTATCATCAGCATACTGGTGATACCCAACTCCAAAACCACGACATGCTGCCCATCTTCCCTAAAAGAGACTCTAGGCATGTCCACTCATTAAGTAATTTAAGTAAGTGGAAGGACTTTAGTGGGCTTGTCTGCTACGCTGGTTCCACGTGGTTGTTCCTTCCAAACATCCTAAGCAGACCGAAAGACCCAGCGACCCCAGGAGTTGAAGTCCACGAGCCATAAAAGAGCCAAGGTTGCCCACCCCTGATCTAGTCATACCCCAAGGCAGATCATCACTATGAGAAGACACTTGTGCATAGGCTTGAGCGAGAAAACAGCAACAGATAGTCCTCGACTTACAACCATCCACTTAACGACTGCTCAAAGTTACAATGGCACTGGAAAAAAGGGACGTATGACCAGTTCTCACACACATCACCACTTCAGCATTTCCACAGTTACGGCACTTGGCAACCAGTGTGTGTGTGTGTGTGTGTGTGTGTGTGTGTGTGTGTGTGTGTAGAGAGAATAGAATAATAGAATAGAATAGAATAGAATAGAATAGAATAGAATAGAATAGAATAGAATAGAATAGAATAGAGATGGAAGGGACCTTGGAGGTCTTCTAGTCCAGCCCCCTGCTCTTGCTGGAGAATTTACTGATAGTCACAGCGTGCCAGAGTCCTGAGATTATCATTTGTGACTTTTCTGTGGAGCTTCTGACAAGCTTGATGGAGCAGTGGGCTAATGCCTCCCTAAGTAACACCAGCTGCCTGCACTTAGTGCAGGTTCGAGTCCCACCAGGCTGAAGGTTGACTCCGCCTTCCATCCTTCCGAGGTAGGTAAAATGAGGACCCAGATTGTTGGGGGCAATTAAGCTGACTTTGTAATAATGCCGCTTGGGGGGGGGCGAAAGCCCTGATAAGCAGGCATATACATAGAATGAAGGCTATTGCTAAGCACACTGATTTGTGCTTCTTAGATTGTAAGCCGCCCTGAGTCTTCAGAGAAGGGCGGGGATATAAATGGGATTTTTTTTTTAAAAAAAAGCTAAGTCAGTGGAGGAAGCCCAGTCACTCAACAACTATATTACTAACTTGACAAGCGTAAGCATTCGCTTAACAACCGCAGCAGCAGCAGCAAAAAAAAAAAAGGTCGTAAAATGTGGCATGGCTTACTTAACAGCTGCCTTGCTTAGCAAAGCGAAAGTTTGGTCTCTGGCGGTCATAAGCTGAGGACTATCTGTGACTGAATTCTCGGTGTGTGGAGAATTGTCCGTGCCTGAGATGAAGAGGTTTTCCTAACGTTTCAAGATGGCAGTTCGAGAGCCTCACAAACAGGGCTGTGCTCTCTCTCTGTCTCTCTCTCTCTCTCTCTGCCCTTATGGATTTTGGCTGGGCCTTTTCTCTGAGGTAATAAAAAGGCATTTTGCGGTGACCAAAAATCAGATATCTGGATATCCAGTCCTTGAGCGAATGAAAGACAAAAATAAGTAAGCGGTCCTCAGCGTACAACCGTTCGTTTAGTAATGGTTTGAAATAACAATCACACTGGAAAAAAGTAACTGATGACTGTTTTTCGCACTGACGACCGTTGCAGCATCCCCTATAGCAGGGGAAGGCAACCTTGGCTCTTTGTTGACTCGTGGACTTCAAGTCCCAGAATTCCTCAGCCAGCCATGCTGAGGGGAAGGGAGAGGTTTCCAAGCTGAGCCATGCCGGCTCAGGAATTCTGGGAGTTGAAGTCCACGGGTCATAAAAGAGCCAGCATTGCCTTCCCCTGGCCTATAGTCATGTGATCAAGATTCAGATGCTTGGCAAATGGCATGTACTTATGACGGTTGCAGCGTCCCGGCGGGGTCATGTGATCCCCTTTTGCGACCTTCTGACAAGCAGAGTCAACGAGGAAGCCAGATTCAATCAATCAATCAATCAGAATAGAGCTGGAAGGGACCCTGGAGGTCCTCTAGTCCAGCCCCCTGCTCAAGCAGGAGGCCCTATGCCATTTCAGACAAGCGACTGGACACTTAACAACTGTGTTACTAACTTAGCAATTAAAGTGATTTACTTAACACCATAAAATGAGGCAAAATTCACTTAACAACTGTCTCACTCAGCGACAGAAATGTTAGGCTCAGTTGTGGTCTTAAGTTGAGGACCGCCGGTTGTTGTTCTGCTTTTTCTTTTTTTGCGGGGTGGGGGGATGGGGTGGGGGTGTCAAGCTGTTCCTGCCTTCCGTCACTTTGAGTGACGAATGCGAGGACCTTGGGATGATTGACACTCAGTTGTGTTGACTTTAATGTTATAATCTTAACGTGATTTTAATCAGCTTTTTGTAGTTGTTTGCCTGTTCACATTAACAGATGCTGCCTGTGAGTTGCTCACCACAGAATTAAGTATCTCTTAAGCTTTGATCTCTGGTTCAAAGAGTTTGTGCAGGGTTTTGAGGAATTTCTGAAAAGCTGACACCCAACAACACAGCCTTGTTGGCTCGCCTGCCTGTTGTGCATTTTGTGGGGTTGTCCTCCAGATGGGGAAGGTGCGGGATAAAGAAGGAAAGCCATGTTTAATGTAGCGGGGGTGCATATTAAAGAAACCCTCTCCCTGAGAAAAAAAAGAACACACACACACACACACACACACACACACACACACACACACACACACTTGTTTATATATAATATATGCAAAAAATAAAATAAAAAAATCCGATCGACTCCAAAGTATTTCCAGCTGCTTCACCCTGAAACGGTTCGTGTTCTTCCCCAAATCATCCCTCTTTAGAAGGTCCCCATCTGGTGTTTCCAACATCCTTGATATTTTATTTTTTAATTAATTTATTATTTTTGCAAGTAACTCAAGGCGGTGACCTCCTCCAATTTTCCCCACAACAACCACCCTGTGAGGTAGGTTTGGTTGAGAGACATTTAATGACCCAAAGTCTCCCAGCTGGCTTTCATGGCTAAGGCGGGACTAGAACTCACCGCCTCCTGCTTTCTAGCCTGGTGTCTGACTCCCAGACAAACCTGGCTCCCTATTGTTTGTTCATTGTTCTTGTACTGGGTTTTTATCCCTGTAAGGCGCTTGGAGTCACTGAGAGTGAGTTGGGCAGCCATATAAATAATAGAGTAGAGTAGAGTATAGAGTAGAACAGAATATAACAGAGTAGAATAGAAACAGGAAGAATAGAGTAGAGTAGAACATAACATAACAGAATAGAATAGAAACAGGAAGAAGAATAGAATGGAATGGAATGGAATGGAATAGAATAGGATAAGAATTATTAGGAATAGAATAGAACAGAACAGAACAGAACAGAACAGAACAGAACAGAACAGAACAGAATAGAATAGAATAGAATAGAATAGAAATAAGAAAGAATCAAATCAAATCAAATCGGATAGGATAGGTTAGGATAGGAATAAGAAAGAATAGACTAGACTAGACTAGACTAGACTAGACTAGACTAGACTAGACTAGACTAGACTAGACTAGAATAGAATAGAATAGAATAGAATAGAATAGAATAGAATAGAATAGAATAGAAACAGGAAGAATAGAATGGAATGGAATAGAATAGAATAAGAATTATTAGGAATAAATAGAATAGAATGGAATGGAATGGAATGGAATAGAATAGAATAGAATAGAATAGAATAGAATAGAATAGAATAGAATAGAATAGAATAGAATAGAATAGAATAGAATCGAAAAGAAAAGAAAATAGGAATAAGAAAGAATCAAATCAAATCAAATCGGATCGGATAGGATAGGATAGGAATAAGAAAGAATAGAATAGAATAGAATAGAATAGAATAGAATAGAATAGAATAGAATAGAATAGAATAGAATAGAATAGAATAGAATAGAATAGAAGAATAGAATAGAATAGAATAGAATAGAATAGAATAGAATAGAATAGAATAGAATAGAATAGAATAGAATAGAATAGAATAGAATAGAATTATTAGGAATAAATAGAATAGAATAGAATAGAATAGAATAGAATAGAATAGAATAGAATAGAATAGAATAGAATAGAATAGAATAGAACAGAAACAGGAAGAAGAATAGAATGGAATCAAATCGAATTGAATAAGAATTATTAGGAATAGAATAGAATAGAATAGAATAGAATAGAATAGAATAGAATAGAATAGAATAGAATAGAATAGAATAGAATAAGAATTATTAGGAATGGAATGGAATGGAATGGAATAGAATAGAATAGAATAGAATAGAATAGAATAGAATAGAATAGAATAGAATAGAATAGAATAGAATAGAATAGAATAGAATAATATCAGAATAGAATGGAATAGAATAAGAATTAGAATAGAATGGAACGGAACAGAACAAAACAGAATAGAACAGATCAAAGGAAAAGGATAGGATGTGGGTTGCTTGTCAAATAGGCACCAGCAGGACTTTGGGGTAAACCAGCAGAGAGGATTCTTATTGCACCCATCAGAGTAATCACAGCCTCCTGACAAATAGAGATGATGTTGGCTTGAGTCAAGATTAAAAGCTCCAGATTAAAGCGAAGACTATATGGAATGTAATAGACTTCAAATCCTTGTATATGCACTTGTAAGAGTCTCTTGTGGTCCGTTTGAAGCTGCGGTTATAGCGCATTTGAGGAAACGAACCCCCGTTTGCTTACACAGCAATTGGGTTTTCTTTTCCTTTTTTTTTAAAGAACTATTTTTCTTTTAAAGTTGAGTCGCCATACTGTTTTCATTAGGGTCTTAATGAGACGTAAACTCAAGTCAGCATAATTGGGCATAGATTTGTCAACTCGGCTTGTGTTGAGTAAAGCCAACAACAACATGAAAAACCTTGTAATGACTTCGAGTCATTTATTTTAACTATCTCACACACAACCCTGCATAAGAGAGGATTTGGAATGTGGGGTGCTTTGGGCAAAACGAATAAATGACATGCCACATGCACACTGGCAAGTGGCCCGGTATGTTCTGATTAAAAAAAAATAAGTCCCTCGCCCTTTGGGATAACAGAATCACAGAGTTTAAAGGGACCTTGGAGGTCTTCTAGTCCAACCCCCTGCTCAGGCAGGAAGCCCTCTCCCATTTCAGACAAATGGCTGTCCAATCTCTTCCAGTTTTGGAGCGCCCACATCTTCTGAAGGCAAGTTATTCCACTGGTTAATTGTCCTCAGTTTCAGGAAATTTCTCCTTTGTTGCTTCTGTCCTTGATTGGTTTCCATCGATTGCTTCTTGTCCTGCCTTCAGGCGCTTTGGAGAATAGCTTGACTCCCTCTTCTTTGGGGCAGCCCCTGAGATATTGGAACGCTGCTATCATGTCACCCCCAAGTCCTTATTTTAGTTAAATTAGACATGCCCAATTCCTGCAACTGTTCTTCATATGTTTTAGCCTCCGGTCCCCTGATCACCTCTGTTGCTCTTCTCTGCCCTAGAGTCTCAATATCTTTTTTACATCGTGGTGAGCAAAATTGGATGCCGTATTCCGAGTGTGGCCTTACCAAGGCCTTGTAAAGTGGTATTAACACTTCACGTGATCTTGACTCGTATCTCCCTGTTACATGACATGGAAAAGATTTGCTATCCCCTATGAGCCGCAGAAATCACCCCTTCCTTACTGTGCCTCAAAACAGAATCTCCATTGTGTATCTCCCAGGATCCCAATGTTGCTGAGCTCTCAACGTGGACAGTATCTAACATGACTGACAAACATGGAAATAATTTGATAACACACTACTACTTCTGGCCATTGGTCCTCAAGTCTGAAAAATTAGACTTTCAATATAAGTAATAATAATAATAAAGTTGGAAGGGACCTTGGAGGTCATCTAGTCCAACCCCCCTGCTCAGGCAGGAAACCCTGTGCCATTTCAGACAAATGGCTGTCCAGTCTCTTCTTAAAAGCTTCCAGTGTTGGAGCATTCACAGCTTCTAGAGGCAGGTGGTTCCACTGATTAATAGTTCTGTCAGGAAATTTCTCCTTAGTTCTAGGTTGCTTCTCTCCTTTATCAATTTCCATCCGTTGCTTCTTGTCCGGCCTTCAGGTGCTTTGGAGAAGAGCTTGACTCCCTCTTCTTTGGGGCAACCCCTGAGATATTGGAAGACTCCTGTCATGTCACCCTCGTCCTTCTTTTTATTAAACTAGACATACCCAATTGCAGCAACCATTCCTTGTATGTTTTAGCCTCCAGTTCCCTGATTATCTTTGTTGCTTTTCTCTGCCCTCTTTCTAGAGTCTCAACATCTTCTTTACATCGTGGTGACCAAAAGTAGAAGGATAGTTTTAAGTCAAAATATGTTAATGAATTCCTCAAGGTAACACGCAACTTGAGAAGTACGAGAAGGTGGCAAAGAAGCCAGTGGGCATTAATGTTAAATATTATGCCCTGCTGAACTTTTCCAATACAGGTGGTCCTCAACTTACAACAGGTCATCTAGTGACCACTCAAAATTACAACAGCACTGATGAAGTGTCTTATGACCATTTTCCCACACATATGACCGTTGCAGCAGAAGCTTTGGGAGGGGTTAGTTCAGGGCTCAATACACCTCACAGGGAACGTGCCTAAAGCAGACTTAATACAGGTAGTCCTCACTTACCACAGTTCATTTAGGGACCGCTCAAAGTTACAACAGCACAGAAAAAAAGTGACCTTTTTCAACTTAACAACCGTAGCAGCAGCACCCCCGTGGTCATGTGATCAAAATTCAGAGGCTTGGCAACTGACGTGTACTTATGACAGTTGCAGTGTCCCGGAGGATAAAACGTTGCGACCTCCTCATAAGCAAAGTCAATGGGGAAGCCGGATTCACTTAACAACCGTGTGACTAACCTAACAACGGTGGCAAAAAAGGTCCTAAAATGGGGCAAAACTCACTTAACAAACCCCTCGCTTAGCAACAGGAGCTTGGGGCTCAGTTGTGGTCATAATTTGAGGACCACCTGCATGTATTTGATAATGCAAGTCCAGGAAGCATCCATCTACCCACCCAGGTTTGAAGCCTCTATCTTCTTTTTCCCTCCTTCTCCCTTAAGGCTAACCACAAGAATAATCGTGTTTAACAAGACTGCCCTTCTCTTGTCTACAAAACATCATTCTTAAGCTGCAAATGTTTTGGCACCGGAAGCTGGAGCTTCCAGCCTGAGACGGAGAGAAGACGTTTATTTTAATGACCGTGGTGTAAATAGAGCATCCTCAATTCCGTTTCCTTGAAAACTGTTTATACAGTTTTTTGCGAGAGAAAATCGTAACTGTGTGGGCCACGGAGGGCTTGGGAAGAAAACTGACCTTGCAGATTATGGTCAGCTCCCAGGGAACAGTGGCAGATCCCAAGGATTTTGCTGTCCTCTCCTACCGGACGTGTCCGTGCACAATCTCCACGTTGCCCGGCGTTAGGGAGGCTTTGCATCTCTGGCTTCGAACTTTGCTCACACAATCCTGGGCTTGGGGGTGGGGGTGGGGTGGGTGGGGTGGAAATGACATCAACCGATCCCTTTTGCTCCCTTTCCTCCTGGCTGAGATGAAAGGAGTCTTCATGATCCTAGGTTTCCAAAAATCCTAGAATTAAGGAGAAATTTCCTGGCAGTGAGAACGATTAATCGGTGGAACGACTTGCCTCTAGAAGTTGTGGGTGCTCCATCCCTGGAGGTTTTTAAGAGGAGATTGGACAGCCATTTGTCTGAAATGCTATGGGGTTTTGTGCCCGAGCAGGGGGTTGGACTAGAGGACCTCCAGGGTCCCTTATAACTCTGTTACTTTGTATTCTATATGCTGCCATTTAATAACATTGGTGAAGTCAGGAAAAGGCTATCAGAATACTCATTTTTGGCTTCCGTAGACCCACATGTTTTTCCTTTGCAAAACATGCGATTCTGCTTTATGCTAGCACCTGTACAAGTAATATCTCATTTCTAAATTCTAACTCATCCTTCATTCTTCCTTTAACCTCCCAACATTTGAGCAACTGTGTTCAGGCAGTCCCTTACGACCTATGACGATAATTGAGCCCAAAATTTCTGTTGCTAAGTGAGACAGTGGCTAAGTAAATTTTGCCCCATTTTATGACCTTTCTTGATGCGGTTGTTAAGTGAATCACTTCAGCTCTAGAAGCTGTGAATGCTCCAACACTGGAAGTTTTTCAGATTGGACAGCCATTTGTCTGAAATGGTATAGGCTTTCCTGGCTGAGCAGGGGGTTGGACTAGATGTCCTCCAAGGCCCCTTCCAACTTGGTTGTCTTTATTGTTATCCTCTTATAGAGTCTGCTTTAGGCTCCTTCTGTCTGGTCCAGGGGTCGGCAACCCGAAAAAGGAAAAGAGCCACTGGGAACCGGTTCCATCACACATAAAAAAAAGTGGGAGCCGCGTGCGTGCGTCCATGCACGCGCATGCGCAAGAAACGTTTCTTGCGCGCGGTTGCCTTTTTTTTAATGTGTGATGGAACCGGTTCCCGGTTGCGCGACGGCGACGGCCTGTCTGCAAACCTGCCGAAAGCGGCAGCTTTGCAGACGGGCCGCGGCAGCTTTCGCAACAAGCGGGGCCGCTACCCATTCTGAGAGGTGCACGCGCACCTCCCCAAACCTCCCCAAATGTCGGCAGGTTTGGGGAGGTGCGCGCGCACCTCTCGGAATGGGTAGCGGCCCCACTTGTTGCGAAAGCTGCTGCGGCCCGTCTGCAAAGCTGCCGCTTTCGGCAGCTTTGCAGACGGGCCGCGGCAGCTTTCGCAACAAGCGGGGCCGCTGCCCGTTCGCGCGGAGGTACGGAGACCTGCCGACGTTTGGGGAGGTTTGGGGAGGTGCGCGCGCACCTCCCCAAACGTTGGCAGGTCTCCGGACGGCGGCAGCTTGGGAGAGGTGCGCGCGCACTCTCCAAACCGCCGCCATCCCGTTTGCACAGCTGCCGTGAACGTGGCAGGTCTCCGGACGGGACGGCGGCGGCTTGGAGGGGTGTGTGCGCACCTCCGCCCTTCGGAAAGGTGCGCGCGCACCTCTCGGAATGGGCGGTGCCACTCTCCATTTGGAGAGGTGCGCGCGCACCACTGCCCGTTCGAAGAGGTGCGCGCACACCGGGCGGCTGGGAGCCGCAGGAGACGGCTCAAAGAGCCGCATGCGGCTCCGGAGCCGCGGGTTGCCAACCCGTGGTCTGGTCTATTGAGTCTTAACCCTTCTGTCCATTGGGGAACGGAAAAGCAATTAAAAGTTGAATTCGCATCCCACGACCTCAACTGATCCCAAAATTTCCGTTGCTGAGATATTTGTTAAGCGGGTTTTGCCCCATTTTACGGCCTTTCTTGCCACAGTTTGTTAAGTGAGTCACTGCAGTTGTTAATGTGGTTATTTGACTGTTACGTGAATCCGGCTTCCCCGTTGCCTTTGCTTCTCAGAAGGTCGCAAAAGGGAAATCACGTGACCCCAGGGACCCAGCAGCCGTCATAACTACGAGTCAGTGGCCAAGCGGCCGAATTTTGATCACGTGACCACGGGGGTGCTGCAACAGTTGTACGTTTGAAAAATGGTCACAAGTCACTTTTTCGAATGGTCACGAAATGAACTGTTGTATTAAGTCTGCTTTAGGGGCGTCCCCTGTTAGCAGTGGTGGGATTCAAACAGGTGAACAACCGGTTCTCGGTGTGGATGCCGCTTCCGGAAGTCCGTTCTGGGCCTGGGCAACAAAAAATTAGCTACCGGTTCTGCCAAACTGGTGTGAACTGGCTGAATCCCACCACTGCATGGATGGATGGATGAGAGACAGACAGACAGACAGACAGACAGGGATGGATGATACATAGATAGATAGATAGATAGATAGATAGATAGATAGATAGATAGATAGATAGATAGATAGATAGATAGATAGATAGATAGATAGATGGATGGATAAGATAGATAGATAGATAGATAGATAGATAGATAGATAGATAGATAGATAGATAGATAGATAGATAGATAGATAGATAGATAGATAGATAGATAGAGACAGATGATAGATAGATAGACAGACAGACAGACAGACATAGATACAGTGGTGGGCTTCAAATATGTGAACAACTGGTTCTCTGTGTGTGGATGCCACTTCTGGAAGTCTATTTTGGGCCTGGGCAACAAAAAATTAGCTACCAGTTCTGATGAACTGGTGTGAACTGGCTGAATCCCACCACTGCATGGATGGATGGATGAGAGACTGACAGACAGACAGGGATGGATGACACATAGATAGATAGATAGATAGATAGATAGATAGATAGATAGATAGATAGATAGATAGATAGATAGATAGAGACAGATGATAGATAGATAGACAGACAGACAGACATAGATGCAGTGGTGGGCTTCAAATATGTGAACAACCGGTTCTCTGTGTGTGGATGCCACTTCTGGAAGTCTATTTTGGGCCTGGGCAACAAAAAATTAGCTACCAGTTCTGCCGAAGTGGTGCGAACCGGCTGAATCCCACCACTGTCTGTCAGGTGCATTACGTCCTAAAACGGTCCCCACCCAACGTCTCTGTCACTCTGAGAATGGAAAAACAATGAAAATTTGAATTCATATCTCTATATTTCCCTCTTTATGTCTATTTCATACAGCACTCTCTTGATGCAGGTATTTTTCTATGCTGGTTTTGACCCAGATATAGAGATATGCCCACACACACACAAAAAAATGAATTCCAAACTGCAGGTTTTTGGGGAAAAATGCAAATTAGATTGTCTTAAAAACAATTCTATCAGTTAATTTGTCCACATCCCAAATCTTTCACGCAAGATCAGTCTAGGAAGAAGATAGATTTCTATTAGAAGTGACCAAGTATATCCCAAGGCTTGAATTAAGAGGAACAAAATGGGATCTGAATTTCTAGTTTTCCAAAACTTACCTTAAGATCCCACTCTCTCTTTTTTTTCATACAGTTAGTCGCATCTGATTTTCAGAGAGCCGAGGATAACATTTGCCTAAAATTAAGGCTAATAATGCATAATAATAATAATTATTCTGTTTGTCCTAAATCGAGTCTCCCGTTTACAGTGAGGCCAAGCAACTTGTGTGAGGCCACTCACAACATCACAACTCTATTTTGCAAAACCCCCATCCCCCAATCATCCTTCAACATCGCACCACCAAAATTTAGTTATCTCTTTGGGTTGCACCATTTTACAACCTTTCTTGCCACAGTTGTTAAATGAATCACTGCAGTTGTTATTAATAACACGGTTGTTAAGTGAAACCAACTTCCCCATTGACTTTGCTTGTCAGAAGGTCGCAAAAGGGGATCACATGACCCTGGGATACTGCAACTGTCATAAATATGAGTCAGTTGCCAGTTGTCTGGATTTTGATCGTGTGACCAAACGGTCACAAGTGTGAAAAACGGTCCTAAGTCCCTTTTTTTGGTGCTGTTGTAACTGTGAATGGTCGCTAAACGAATGACTGAAAGAATGAATCGAGGACTACATGTATTTAAAATTTATTAGTAATGGTGAGACGGTCATTTCATAGAATGACGTAGAATGATTCTACGTGTGGAACTTAGTTCCATCCATTGTTGAAAATTTTAAATACAGGTAGTCCTCGACTTATAATCACAATAATTCCTGTAAGCCACGATGGTCATAAAGCGAGTCATCACATGACTGATCCAACTTGCGACTTTTGTTTGTTTGTTTATGGAGATCGTTGTTCACGATGGGATGTTTTCCCCAAACCCAGGAGATAAATGCCATGTTTGGCAAAACACTGTAAAAAACAACCACGTGACTTCAGGATGCTGCGAAGGCTGTGAATGCGAGCCATTGCCAAGGGCCCAAAACACAGTCATGTGACAGAGAGAGAGAGAGGGGAGAGAGAGAGAGAGAGAGGGAGGGAGGATGGATGGACAGACGGATGGATGGATGGATGATGAAGATGGGTGGATGGATAGATAGATAGATAGATAGATAGATAGATAGATAGATAGATAGATAGATAGATAGATAGATAGATAGACAGACAGACAGACAGACAGACAGACAGACAGACAGACAGACACAGATGATAGATAGATAGATAGATAGATAGATAGATAGATAGATAGACAGACAGACACAGACAGACAGACAGACAGACACATATGATAGATAGATAGATAGATAGATAGATAGATAGATAGATAGATAGATAGATAGATAGATAGATACATAGATACATAGATACATAGATAGATACATAGACAGACAGACAGACAGACAGACAGGGATGGATGAGAGAGAGAGAGAGAGAGAGAGAGAGAGAGAGAGAGAGAGAGAGAGAGAGAGAGAGAGAGAGATAATCTCCACAACTACTTAATAGGAACTCTACATTAAGATATGCATGTAAGTTTCACTCTCTAAAGCACGCTTGTTTTCCTTCCATTTGTCGTACGTATTTCTGCATGCTTTCGAACGCGTCTTGTGCTCCTCCTGCTATGCAAAAACCTGATAATTTGCTTTGCATTTGAATCAACAATGTCAGTAATGACGGGGTGGGGGGGTGGGGAAACCATGCCTGCAAATAATAATAATATGATTAAAGTTTGAGAATGGAATGTTTGGAAATAAACTTCTCCTCTGAATTTGGTACAAGCTGACCTCAAACAGTTCCGAAATGTATGTTTACTTCAGTTCATATGGAGCTCCCAATGTTATCCAAACATCGCTCTTTTCGCTTGCCGTCACTGCAGAATCCCAAGGTTCTCCGTGGACACAAAGAGCAGCTTAAGTAGGTTTCATCCCTAGGCAGGGCAGGCCGTGGTCTGCCTTGGGGTCGATGTATACGGGAAGTCCTCGACTTACAACAGTGGTGGGATTCAGCCAGTTCACACTAGTTTGGCAGAACTGGTAGCTAATTTTTTTGTTGCCCAGGCCCAAAAATGGACTTCTGGAAGCGGCATCCACACAGAGAACTGACTGCTCGCATATTTGAATCCCACCATTGCATTCATGTCTGCCTGCCTGCCTGCCTGCCTGCCTATCTATCTATCTATCTATCTATCTATCTATCTATCTATCTATCTATCTATCTATCATCTATCTATCTATCTATCTATCTATCTATCTATCTATCTATCTATCTATCTATCTATCATCCATCTCTGTCTGTCTGTCTGTCTGTCTGTCTGTCTGTCTGTCTGTCTATCTATCTATCTATCTATCTATCTATCTATCTATCTATCTATCTATCTATCTATCTATCTATCTATCATCTGTGTCTGTCTGTCTGTCTGTCTATCTATCTATCTATCTATCTATCTATCTATCTATCTATCTATCTATCTATCTATCTATCTATCTATCTATCTATCTATCTATCTATCTATCATCTCTGTCTGTCTGTCTATCTATCTATCTATCTATCTATCTATCTATCTATCTATCTATCTATCTATCTATCTATCTATCTATCTATCTATCTATCATCCATCCATCCATACAATGGTGGGATTCAACCAGTTTGCATCAGTTCGGCAGAACCGGTAGCTAATTTTTTCTTGTCCAGGCCCAGAATGGACTTCCGGAAGCAGCAGCCACACAGAGAACCGCTTGTTCACATCTTTGAATCCCACCACCGACTAAAGACCATGAGAAAAGCGACTTACGACCGGTCCTTATAACTGCGACAGGACCTCTGTGGGTCACGTGATCAAAAATTCAAGAAAGCAGCATGTACTTACAACAGGTCGAAGCCTCCCGGGATCACGTGATGGCCCTTTGCAACCTTCCCAGCTGTCTTCCGACAAGCCAGTTCAAAAGGGGGAGCCAAACTCACTTAACGACTGTGCGATTCACTTAATGACTGCAGTGATTCACTTCGCAAGCCTGCCCTTCCCCTCAGAAAAAGAAAAAGAAATGACGAAAAATCAGGTGTAACTCACTTTGCCACCCCTACCTCGCTTAGTAAGGGAAATTATGGACCCAGTCTGCGGTCGTAACTCGAGGACTATCTCTATACGTTTATTCCTGACTGCCCCAAACTGGTTTTCAGAGGTACAGTCTTGAGAGAGGGTGATGGATCTTACTTATTATTTCTTTTGCAATCTGCTGCCAATCACCGAACGATCTATCCAGGTATTCTTCTGCTCACCCTTAGCCCGGAGGCCGTTAGTAGCCTCTTCTTGCCAATCCTGGCTGAAGTCGCTGAACAAGTAATTTGTTAATATCCCCAGCTATTTCTGCCTTATGGAAGGGACATGTTGAATTTGCATTTCTTAAAACGCTGAGCTGCCACAGTTCTGTCTTCCAGCTTTATCGATTCTCCGTAGTTCTGAGAAAATAAGTTCCCGAGCTTATATTGCACCTCCAGCAAATCTTCCATTTGGTGGATTACTTCATCGTAATTATACTTTGTTCCCTCTCTCTCTCTCTCTCTCTCTCTCTCCCCTTTTCAAAGCAAAAGCAAACCAGCTCCACAAATTTCACCCAGCAAATCTGTCGGAGGAGAATTCTGCGTCGCTGCGGCCTTCGGCTTATCCCGGTCATGGTTTGCCAGCAATCCCGGTCTTAAAAGAGAAAAAGGTTTGTGCAGAGACCAAACAAACAGATGGATGCCATCGCAAAGCTGCCTGAGGTTGCTTCAAACCGTTTGTCTATCTAGCGGATTCTAGCCCATCCTTTGCTGTGGCTTTCCAGACTTTCTCTCCCGGCCTGGAAATTTTATTACACTGGTACCTCAGTACTCATCCTTAATTGGTTCCGGGAGGCACGATGAGTACAAAAAATGATTAGCACCAGACAGTTTTCCCCCCATAAGAAATAATGTAGTGAGCCACAAGGCAGCCAGTACTGACAAGTTCTATCTTGTGCATTGAGAACCACACAAATGATGAGTACCGGGACAAACGTTTCAGGTCAAAATGTGTTGAGTGTCAAATCTGATGAGTTTCAAAGCAGCTGAGTACCAAGGTACCACTGCATTTATTTATGAAACGTATATGCCTCCCATCTCACTATCATAGAGAGCCACTCTTGGGTGGCTTACAATGCCATCAGATAAGAAACTAAAACACAATTGCCGATAGAAACGGTTAAGATTCCAGGAATTAAATATCCAACAAAATGAAGTTCAGTGGTGACAAAAGTGAGGTTTTACACCTAGGCAAGAAAAATCAAATGCATAGGTGTAGAATAGGTGGTGCCTGGCTCAACAGCAGTTAACTAATTAATATAAGAGGAGCTGTGGTGGCGCAGTGGGAGGGAAGGAAAGGGAGGGAGGGAGGGAGGGAAGGAAGGAAGGAAGGAGCGAGCCCTGGTGGCGCAGTGGGAAGGAAGGAAGGAAGGAAGGAAGGAAGGAAGGAAGGAGCGAGCCCTGGTGGTGCAGTGGGAAGGAAGGAAGGAAGGAAGGAAGGAAGGAAGGAAGGAAGGAGCGAGCCCTGGTGGCGCAGTGGGAAGGAAGGAAGGAAGGAAGGAAGGAAGGAAGGAAGGAAGGAAGGAAGGAGCGAGCCCTGGTGGCGCAGTGGGAAGGAAGGAAGGAAGGAAGGAAGGAAGGAAGGAAGGAAGGAAGGAGCGAGCCCTGGTGGCGCAGTGGGAAGGAAGGAAGGAAGGAAGGAAGGAAGGAAGGAAGGAAGGAAGGAAGGAAGGAAGGAAGGAAGGAAAAGGAAAGAGGGAGGAAGGAAGGAGGGAAGGAAGGAAGGAAGGAAGGAGGGAGGGAGTGAAGGAAGGAAGGGTGGGAGAGAGGAAGGAAGGAAGGGCAGAAGGAAAGGAGGGAAAGGAAAAAGGGAGGAAGGGAGGAAGGAAGGAAGAAAGGAAAGAGGAAGGAGGGAGGGAGCGAAGGAAGGAAGGGAAAGGAAAGAGGGAGGAAGGAAGGAAAGAGGAAGGAAGGAGCGAGGGAGCGAAGGAGAGAGAGGAAGGAAGGAAGGAGCCCTGGTGGTGCAGTGGTTAGAATACAATATTGCAGGCTAACTGCACCCACAGCCTGGAGTTCGATCCTGACCGGCTGAAGGTTGACTCTGCCTCCTGACCTTTCAAGGTCACTGAAATGAGGACCCAGATTTTTGGGGGGCAAATGTGCTGACTCCGTAAACCACCCAGAGTGCTGTAAAGCCCTACAAAGTGGCACATAAAAAGCCTTAAGTGCTATCGCTAGTATTATGAAAGGGATCTTGGGAGTCCTAGTGGACAATCACTCACATACAAGCTAGCTGCCAAAAAAAAAAAAAAGCCAGCCCAGTCCTAGGCTGCGTCGACCGAAGGATAGCGTCCAGATCGTGTGAAGTGTTAACGCAGCTTGATGCGGCCACGCGCTTAAAAGACCACACTTGGAATATTGTGTCCAGTTTGGGTCACCACAATACCAATGGGGAAAAAAAAAGAGAGTAAAAACCTATGCAGAACGGGGTGGTGCTTTGTACTCTCGTGGCGCTATCTACTGCCGGCCTGGAGCCTCTCGACTGGGGCCCCGGGCCAATTGGCAGAGACAGGACAGAAGGGGAGGGGTGGACCTCATCTCTGGTGGCAGGATGTTCCAAAGGCTCTTCTCCTAGAGCCCGCCAGGTGAAATTCCTGGGCTGACGGGATTCACAGGAGGCCGCTTCCACTGGAACACTTGGGATTTATTTATTTAATTGAATTTCTATACCGCCCTTCTCCCGAAGGACTCAGGGCGGTGTACAGGGCAATAAAAGCACTACATAACAAAAGTTAAAAGTAATATTAAATTAATTTAAGCCCTAACAATAAATAATTAAAAATACAATACCATACAATACAATATTGCAGGCTAACTCCACCCACAGCCTGGAGTTCGATCCTGACTGGCTGAAGGTTGAGCCCATCTCATTGATGGCTCACGTCAGATAGCCTGGATCCGTATCCTAAAGAAACGCTGGAGCCCACAGATATTTTGCAGGCACCATGCCACAGAACGCTTCTTTTGGGGAGGGGCGGGGTGTTCCCTCTTGTTTGGCCCCGGTTTGGGACGATACCCCTGGAGGTAGATGTCATTCTAGTGTTAATTCTTATAACGGGAAGAAGCCAATTTGCTTCTGGGTCCAATTCAAGGCGCTGGTTGTTGTCACCTTCGGAGCCCTGCTTTTCTTGCCAAACTGGGGCCAGAAAAGTCGTAAAAATAGAGCAAAACCCGGTTAGCGACTGTCTCACTTAGCAACAGAAATGTTGGGCTACGTCGTGGTCGTAAGTCAAGGACTCCCCGTATTGGGATTGTATCTTTAAAAGCCTCTCGCAGTCAAATGTCCAGGGAACCTCTCTGTCATCCAGGTCACGGTTGTCCCAAAGGTGCTTTTTTCAGGAGGCCACTGGACTTTCTCGCTTTTTCTTTGAAGACGTTTCAGTTCTCATCCAAGAAGCTTCTTCAGCCTTGACCGGGTATGGTGGAGAATGGAAGGATTTATACTCCTCGCAGACAGCCGGTCATTTGCATTCATTTAGACAGTCGTTGAAGCCCTTTGAATGGTACGGATTTCCAGAAACCATTGCAGACTCCAGGAACCATTTCTGCTTCAGATTGAGATTCGGACAACACGGACCCATCCCCAACAGCCTGGGCGCCCGTCTCCAACAGGGAAGGGACCCAGGGCAGAAAACATCCTGCAGCCACGAAGGCTCCACCCCCATTTGCACCACTCAGCTGACCCCGAGGACACAGACAAGCCTCCAAGTGGCCTCAAGGACTCTCTAAAAGGATGCAAATGACCAGCTGTCTGCAAGGAGTATAAATCCTCCCATTCCCCACCATCCAGTCAGAGTTGAGGAAACTTCTTGGATGTGAAGCGAAATGTCTTCAAAGGAAAAACAAGAAAGTCCAGTTGGCCTCCTGAAAAAAAAAGCACCTTTGGGACAACCCTCGGAGTCACTGTGAGTTAGTTGGGTGGCCATGCAGGTTGTCATAACCAAACAAACGTTCGCTTCCAATTTGAAGAAATAAATACCTGCGTCCAATTTGAATTTTAACCAGAAGCGAGGGATCATCATCATCATAATAATAAAGTTGGAAGAGACCTCGGTGGTCGTCTAGTCCAACTCCCTGCTCAGGCAGGAAACCCTATCCCATTTCAGACAAATGGCTATCCAGGCTCTTGTTAAAAACTTCCAGTGTTGGAGCATTCACCACTTCTGGAGGCAAGGAGTTCCACTGGTTAATTGTCAGGAAGTTTCTCCTTAGTTCTAGGTTGCTTACTTCTAGTCACACCGAAAGCACAGCCTGGTATAGGTTTTCCTGCCTGAGCAGGGGGTTGGACTAGATGACCTCCAAGGTCCCTTCCAAATTATTATTATTATTATTATTATTATTATTATTATTATTATTATTATTATTATTATTATTATTATTATTATTATTATGGAAGAGAAATTCAAGGGTAACGCAGGAGTGTTGCAAAGAATCCAAGGTTAATGTATTCCGGATGGCTTTTTTCTGGGAAATTCCAAAAATAGCACATAAATTTCTCAGCGATTCACCTTCCTGAGAATCGTAGTGGTATTAGTCCTCGTGCACATAGATTTTATTTATGCAAATAAATAAAATTGACCTGAGAGGCGTCCACTAAATGCTAAGTGATGGGAAGCTCTGGGCAGGCAGAAAGGGATGAATTGGCACGGAGCCGCCAGGTTAAAATGCTGACTTTTGAAAGCCCAAAGTGCAGGGAGTCCTCGACATACGACCACAACGGAGCCCAAAATGTCTGCTGCTAAGCCAGACAGCGGTTAAGTGAGCTTTGCCCCATTTTACGACCTTTCTCGTCGCAGCCGGTAAGTGAACCGCTGCAGTTGTTAACTTAGGAACAGGGTTGTTAATTGAATCTGGCTTCCCCCATTGGCTTTGCTTGTCAGAAGGTCGCCAAAGGGGAATCACGGGACCCCCGGGGACACTGCGACCGTCGTAAACATGAGTCAGGTGCCAATCATCTGAATTTTGATCACATGATCATGGGGAAAGCTTTAAAAAGTCGTAACTGTGACAAATGGCCACAAGTCGCTTTTTTCAGGGCCAATGGTTAACTTTGAACAGTCACTAAATCAGGGGTGTCAAACTCAATTTCACTGAGGGCCGCATCAGCATTGCGGTTGCCCTCAAGGGGCCGGGTGGGTGTGGCCTGGGCATGGCCTACTGGGTGGGCGTGGCTAGAGTGCATATGGCCTACTGGGTGGGCGTGGCCAGCTCTAAATCTTTGGCATCAAGGGTGCCTATGGGGGGGCCTGGGCAGGAGTGGGACAGATCTGAGGGTCTCTGGCAGGAGGAGGGTCTCTGGGCCAGGGCCAAGGCAGTGGGGGCCGTTCCCTCACTCTTTCCAGGATGGCTTCGCGGGCCGCATGAAACCACTTCGCGGGCCGAATCTGGCCCCCGGGCCTTGTGTTTGACATGTCTGCACTAAATGAACTGTTGTTAAGTCAAAGCCTACCTATACAGATAGTCCTCCTACTAGTGACCACAGTTGAACCCCAAATTTCTACCGCTAAGCCACACAGTTATGAAGTGAGTTTTGCCTTATTTTACAACCTTTCTTGCTATACCTCTTGCAAGTCGCCCACAGTTGTGAAGTTAGTAACCCGGTTGTTAATTGAAACTGGCTTCCCCATAGATAGAGGTCTATGGAGATTCTCGGTCCTCCAGGTCACAGTTCTCCCAAAGGTGCTTTTTTTCAAGAGCCAAGTGGGCTTCCTAGTTTTTCCTTTGAAGACGTTTCGCTTGTCCTCCAAGAAGCTTCTTCAGCTCTGACTGGATGGTGGGGGAATGGAAGGACTTATACTCCTTCTAGACAGCTGGTCATTTGCATTCTTTTAGAGAGTCGTTGAGGCCGCTTGGAGGTTTATCTGTATCCTCAGGGTCAGCTGAGTGGTGCCTTCATGGAACTGCTAAAAGGACTGTGTTGTAGACTGGAGATGGATGATGTCAGGTCCCTCCGAGACAGAAAAAAAACCCCAGTGGCCTCAACGACTCTCTAAAGGCAAATGACGGGCTGTCTAGAAGGAGTATAAATCCTTCCATTCCCCACTGTCCAGTCAGGGCCGAAGAAGCTTCTCAGATGAGAAGCGAAAGGTCTTCAAAGAAAAAAAAAAAGCACCGTTGGGATTTCCCCATTGACTTTGCTCATCCAAAGGTCACAAAAGAGGGGAATCACATGACCCCGGGTCACTGCAAATGGTCATAAATACAAGCCAGTTGCCAAGCATCCGGATTTTGATGCTGCAATGGTCGTAAGTGTGAAAGTACGTAAGTACTGCTAAGCTTGTAAGCCGCCATGAGTCTTCGGAGAAGGGCGGGATATAAATGGAATTAAAATAAAATAAAAATAAATAAATAAAAACACGGCTCAATCCATTTTTTCCCCCCAGTGCCGTTGTAGGGGCACTAAAGGAATGGTTGCAAGCTGAAGGTTACCTGTAAACATTCAGGCTTCTCGTTCCCTTCTAGAACAATCCAAGCAATTCGTGGTGGAGTCTTTATACATCATCAGCTGCTATGGGACTCTGGTGGAGCACGTTCTGGAGCCCCGAGCTCTCAGCACCGCCCCTAAGATCAGCGATGACACCCCACTGGAAATGGTGACCTGCCCACGGGCTAGCTGGACCCTCGTCAGGTAGGCCCCCCCCGTTCTCTTCTGATGTTCATATTTCATTTTGATTTCGTCTTTGAACAAGTTTCAGGTGCCTGCTGCATCGATGGTGCTGCCCAAACCACAGAAGGAGTATAAATTTACAGGAAACGGCGATTCCGGTCTGGGGCCACAAATTCTGCTAGAGACACTCGGTCCAATGGTCCAATTTTCATCCTGTCTTTCGTTTTGCATGCTGCAGTTTTAAATCGTCGTCATAAGAATAGAATAGAATAGAACAGAACAGAACAGAACAGAACAGAACAGAACAGAACAGAACAGAACAGAACAGAACAGAACAGAACAGAACAGAACAGAACAGAATAGAATAGAATAGAATAGAATAGAATAGAATAGAATAGAATAGAATAGAATAAAGTTGGATGGGACCTTGGAGGTCTTCTAGTCCAATCCCCTGCTCAGGCAGGAAACCCTATACCAGGGGTGTCAAACTCAATTTCATTGAGGGCCACATCAGCATTGCGGTTGCCCTCAGGGGGCCGAGTGGGTGTGGCCTGGGTGGGTGTGGCCTACTGGGTGGGCGTGGCTAAAGTGCATACGGCCTACTGGGTGGGCGTGGCCAGCTCTACATCGTTTGCATCAAGGGTGCCTATGGGGGGCCTGGGCAGGAGTGGGACAGATCTGAGGGTCTCTGGCAGGAGGAGGGTCTCTGGGCCAGGGCCAAGGCAGTGGGGGCCGTTCCCTCACTGTTTCCAGGATGGCTTCACGGGCCGCATGAAACCACTTCACGGGCCAGATCTGGCCCCCGGGCCTTGTGTTTGACATGTCTGCCCTATACCATTTCTGAGGACCCAGATTGTTGGGGGCAATAAGCTGACTTTGTAATAATGCCGCTTGGGGGGGGCAAAAGCCCTAATAAGCAGGCATATACATAGAATGAAGGCTATTGCTAAGCACATTGATTTGTGCTTCTTAGATTGTAAGCCGCCCTGAGTCTTCGGAGAAGGGCGGGATATAAATGGGATTAAAAATAAAAAAAATTCAGACAAATGGCTGGCCAGTCTCTTCTTAAAAACTTCCAGTGTTCGAGCATTCACCGCTTCTGGAGGCAGGTTGTTCCACTGGTTAATTGTTCTAACTGTCAGGAAGTTTCTCCTTAGTTCCAGGTTGCTTCTCTCCTTGATGAGTTTCCATCCGCTGCTTCTTCTCCTGCCTTCAGATGCTTTGGAGAATAGCTTGACTCCCTCTTCTTTGGGGCAGCCCCTGAGATACTGGAGCACTGCTATCATGTCCCCACTCGTCCTTCTCTTCATTAAACTAGACATTCCAAGTTCCAGCAGCCGTTCCTTATACGTTTTAGCCTCCAGTCCCCCTGATCATCTTTGTTTCTCTTCTTTGCACTGATAGATCTATGTCTGTCTGTCTGTGTGTCTGAGGAATTCTGGGAGTCCAAGTCCACAGGTCATAAAGGGGACATAGTTGCCCACCGCTTTTTCAAACTCTTCCAAACTGGCCCATTTTGAAGGCCATTTAGAGAAATTAGGCCTGATTTACAAAATGAAACAAAAGAGGGATTACTGAGAAAATATGGTGAGTGCCTCTGACATTTTCAATTTTTTTTTTACATTGATTTTGTGTGCTGATGGGTGGGGGGGGGGAGTGGAGGAGCGTCAGACTTCTCCAGTGCCGATTCCTGCCCTCAGCCAATCAATATATACTAAGCCAAGATGCTGAGGAAAAGGGCAGCCCTAATTAAAATGGCAACATGGTCCTTTGGGGCCATTATTGTCAAAACAAGGAGCTTGTAATGGGATTGCGAATTCTGATCTGATCAATACGTTGTAACTTTACGGAACTTGGTTTTCACAGATTAGGACAAGACATAGATGTGTAGTCCTCAGTTTACAACGGTTTGCTACAGCGGCACTGGAAAAAGCGACTTAGGACCGTTTTTCACGCTTACGACCGTTGCAGCATCCCCGTGGTCAGGTGATCAGAATTCAGATGCTTGGCAACTGACTCACATTTAGGATGGTTGCAAGTGTCCCAAGGTCACGGAATCCCCCTTTGCGACCTTCTGACAAGCAAAATCAGTGGACAAGCCGGATTCCCTTAACGACCGCGTGGCTAGCTTAACAACTGCAGTGATTCACTTGACAACTGTGGCAAGGGCAAGAGAGGTCGTGACATGGGGCAAAACTCACTTAACAAATGTTTTACTTAACAACATAAATTTGGGGCTCAGCTGTGGTAGTAAGTTGAGGACTACCTGTATTCTTCCCGCTCCTGTGCAGGTAATTCTCAACTTACAACCACAATTGGAGCAGAACTTCCATTGTTGAGCAAAGCAGTTGCTGTCAGCCTATGTTCTGTAAGTGAATCCCTGACGTTCTTAAGTGGATCAGGTGGTCCTTAAGCCAATCCAGCTTCCTGTATATGTATATCTATATGTATGTATGTATGTATGTATGTATGTATGTATGTATGTATATATGTATGTATGTATGTATGTATATAGATACAGATACACAGACAGATGATAGATTTTATAATACATTAGATAGATAGATAGATAGATAGATAGATAGATAGATAGATAGATAGATAGATAGATAGATAGATGATAGATTTTATAAAGATATAATTAGATGATAGATTTGATAGATAGATAGATAGATGATAGATTTTATATAGATATAGATTAGATAGATGATAGATTTTATATAGATATAGATTAGATGGATAGATAGATGATAGATTTGATAGAGATAGATGATAGATTTTATATAGATTAGATAGATAGACAGATAGATGATAGACAGATTTTATATAGATACTGTATAGATTAGATAGAGATAGAGATAGATTTTATATAGATTAGATAGATAGACAGATAGATGATAGACAGATTTTATATAGATATAGATTAGATAGATAGATGATAGATTTGATAGAGATTGATAGATGATAGATTTTATATAGATATAGATTAGATAGATAGATAGATAGACAGACAGACAGACGTATATAGCATGTGCATATATGTGTTTGAGAGCAGGCAACAGAATTTCATTTGTAATATGGGCAAGTGTACCCACAGTAAAAAATGAGAATAAAAGTTATCGATCTTATGTGTGGACACAGACATAAGTCATTTTTCCCCCGTGCCATTGTAACTTCGAACCGTTGCTAAACGAACGGTGGTAAGTCAAGGACTACCTGTGGTTATTTCAGTTTGCACTGGACTTTTGAACAGTACGTAGGCCACATCCTGTTTAAAACAAGCCAACATATTGTATTACATCCTTCCAGATAGCTTGCGCTTGTATTCCCACAGTCCGTGGTGTTTTTCTTGCAGACATTTTCGTTTTTGTTGCCATGAATTTTGAGGAAAGTCTATAGAGTAGCCTGGCTGCCATCAGCTGCTAGTTCGTTCAGTTCACGCTATTGCACTATCCATAGTATTCCACAAGGAGGCGGACTAGCTTCCCACCACTCTCCTCAGTGTGACTGCGGGGGTCCCACATCGAATTGTAGATCACATCGCAACCGGCTGTAAACTGGGGTCATATGCTAGTCTAGTATCTGATTTTTTTAAAAAAATATATAAATAAATGGTTCCATGGCCTGGACCAGGGGTCTTCAAACTTGGCAACTTTAAGACTTGTGGACTTCAACTCCCAGAATTCCTCAGCCAGCATGCCTGGCTGAGGAATTCTGGGAGTTGAAGTCCACAAGTCTTAAAGTTGCCAAGTTTGAAGATCCCTGGCTTAGACGTTGGTATTTGACCATGGATCTGTTTAACATTTTTATTTTATCGTGCTTACTAACCTAGGTAAAAATGTTAATGTATATTGCTAGTCCATGTAGAATATGCCAAACACTAAATACATATATACAGGTAGTCCTCAACTTACAACAGTTCATTTAGTAACCGTTCAAAGTTACAATGACACTAAAAATGTGACTTATGGCCGTTTGTCACAGTGAGGACCTTTCTATCTCCCCCATGGTCTGGTGGTCAAAATTCAGACCCTTGGCATCTGGTTTATACTTAACAACCATTGCAGCGTCCCAGGGTCATCTGATCCCCTTTTGCGACTTTCTGACCAGCACAGTGAATGGGGAAGCCAGATTGACTTAACAACCGGGTTCCTAATTTATTGCCTGCAGGGTTTCACTTGAGAACTGTGGCAAGAAAGGTCGTAAAATGGGGCAAAATTCACTTAACAAATGTCTGGCTTAGCGACAGAAATTTGGAGCTCAATCGAGGACTACCTGTAAATAATGCAGACGTTTCATTACCCAACCAGGTAACATCCTCAGTGTTAGTAAGGAGCGGGATTTGCTCTCAGTTTAAATTCTAGCGCAGAGGCCTTCAAACTTGGCCCTTTTATGACTTGTGGACTTCAACTCCCAGAATTCCTCAGCCATCATGGGGGAACTATGGCCCCTTATATGATTTGTGGACTTCAACTCCCAGAATTCCTCAGCCAACATGGGGGCACTATGGCCCCTTATATGATTTGTGGACTTCAACTCCCAGAATTCCTCAGCCAACATGGGGGCACTATGGCCCCTTATATGATTTGGGGACTTCAACTCCCAGAATTCCTCAGCCAACATGGGGGAACTATGGCCCCTTATATGATTTGTGGACTTCAACTCCCAGAATTCCTCAGCCAACATGGGGGCACTATGGCCCCTTATATGATTTGGGGACTTCAACTCTCAGAATTCCTCAGCCAACATGGGGGCACTATGGCCCCTTATATGATTTAGGGACTTCAACTCTCAGAATTCCTCAGCCAACATGGGGGCACTATGGCCCCTTATATGATTTGTGGACTTCCACTCCCAGAATTCCTCAGCCAACATGGGGGCACTATGGCCCCTTATATGATTTGGGGACTTCAACTCCCAGAATTCCTCAGCCAACATGGGGGCACTATGGCCCCTTATATGATTTGGGGACTTCAACTCCCAGAATTCCTCAGCCAACATGGGGGAACTATGGCCCCTTATATGATTTGTGGACTTCAACTCCCAGAATTCCTCAGCCAACATGGGGGCACTATGGCCCCTTATATGATTTGGGGACTTCAACTCCCAGAATTCCTCAGCCAACATGGGGGCACTATGGCCCCTTATATGATTTGGGGACTTCAACTCCCAGAATTCCTCAGCCAACATGGGGGCACTATGGCCCCTTATATGATTTGGGGACTTCAACTCTCAGAATTCCTCAGCCAACATGGGGGAACTATGGCCCCTTATATGATTTGGGGACTTCCACTCCCAGAATTCCTCAGCCAACATGGGGGAACTATGGCCCCTTATATGATTTGTGGACTTCAACTCCCAGAATTCCTCAGCCAACATGGGGGCACTATGGCCCCTTATATGATTTGTGGACTTCAACTCCAAGAATTCCTCAGCCAACATGGGGGCACTATGGCCCCTTATATGATTTAGGGACTTCAACTCTCAGAATTCCTCAGCCAACATGGGGGCACTATGGCCCCTTATATGATTTGGGGACTTCAACTCCCAGAATTCCTCAGCCAGCGTGCCTGGCTGAGGAATTCTGGGAATTGAAGTCCACAAGTCATAAAAGGGCCAAGTTTGAAGACCCCTGTTCTAGCGGCTCGCCCTTTCAGTGTTTCTTGCTTCTTCCTGGAAGGAAAAAGGTTCCCTGGCAATACTCAAGGCCCTTCTTGGTCTGCAGAAGGTTCTAGGTTCAGTTCTGGAGGGTCTACTTCAGGGGTGTCAAACTCAATTTCACTGAGGGCCGCATCAGCATTGCGGTTGCCCTCAGGGGGCTGGGTGGGTGTGGCCTGGGTGGGCGTGGCCTACTGGGTGGGCGTGGCTAGAGTACGTATGGCCTACTGGGTGGGCGTGGCCAGCTCTACATCATTGGCATCAAGGGTGCCTATGGGGGCCTGGGCAGGAGTGGGAGAGATCTGGGGGTCTCTGGCAGGAGGAGGGTCTCTGGGCCAGGGCCAAGGCAGTGGCGGCCATTCCTTCACTGTTTCCAGGATGGCTTCGCGGGCCAAATGAAACCACTTTGCGGCCCGGATCCGGCCCCCGGGCCTTGTGTTTGACATGTCTGGTCTACGTGAACAAATCAGTAAAGGATGAGAACTGCCTCAAGGGAAGCCAGCAAATGCCCAAAGAGAGGAGGGTGAGCCGGAAAGCCAATTTGTCTGACCTGGAAGGAGGTGGAGATGTTGAGTCTCTAGAAAAAGCGCAGAGAAGAGCAACAAAGATGGTCAGGGGACTGGAGGCTAAAACATACGAAGAGGAACTGTTGCAGGAATCGGGCATGGCTAGCCTAGTGAAGAGAAGGACTGACAGGATAGCAGTCTTCTAATACTTGAGGGGCTGTCACAGAGAGGAGGAGGTCGAGCTATTTTCCAAGGCACTCGAAGGCCAGACAAGGAATAACGGATGGAAACCGATCGAGGAGAGATTCAGCCTAGAAATAAGGAGGAATTTTCTGACAGTGAGAACCATTAACCAATGGAACAGATTTGCCTTCAGAAGTTGTGGGAGCTTCATCGCTGGAAGCTTTCAAGAAGACACTGGTCTGCCATCTGTCTGAAATGGTGTAGGGTCTCCTGCGTGGGTGGGGAGTTGGACTAGATGATCTACAAGGTCCCTTCCAACTCTGCTAGTCTAGTCTAGTCTAGTCTAATATTATTTAATTCTATTCTATTCTAATATTATTCTATTCTATTCTTAATTCTATTCTATTCTCAATAAAGATTTCTATTCTATTCTATTCTATTCTATTCTATTCTATTCTATTCTATTCTATTCTATTCTATTCTATTCTATTCTATTCATCCAAGTGTGAAGAATAGCCTGGGAGTCTTGCCTGTGAGTTGGCATTGCACAGGTCCGTTTTGAACACACACACACACACACACACACACACACACACACAAACGAAAACACAAGCCTCTCATTACCCCCTTTTTCCCCATCTGTCTCAAAATATTCCACGCTCGGAGCAAGTGACTTTAAATAATTATAAACACAGTATTCTCTTGCATAAATAATTGGATGTGATGACACAGATGCTGATTTTTTTGTCTCTCTCTCTCTCCCCCCCCTCCTTCTCCCTTCCAGCTTAAATATTAATCCTCTTGTGTCGTTTCCGCAGAACTCCCCAGTGGAATGAGCTGCAGCCGCCTTTTAACTTGAATCATCCCCTACTTCTAGCCACAGATTCTGTGCAGTGCTACCAATATCTGCTTCTCGGCTGTGAGTATTCTTTTTTTTTTTCCGGAGGCGCAACACATAGGGATCTGTCGCCCTTGTTGATGTTTCTTTTCTAAGCAAAAGACGGATGAAATTTGTTCTGTAGCTTTCCCCCGCCCCTCCCCCTTTTCATACGACAGGTAGTCCTCGACTTACGGCCACAATCGAGCCCAACATTTCTGTTGCTAAGCGAGACAGTTGTTAAGCGAGCTTTGGCCCAATTTTACAAGCTTGCTTGCCACAACTGTGAAGGGAATCGCTGCAGTTGTTAAGCTGGTAACAGGCTTGTTGAGTGAATCCATGGCTTTACTCGTCATGACCCCGGGACACTGCAACCGTCTTGAGTACATGCCAGTTGCCAAGCATCCGAATTTGGATCACATGACTATAGGGCAGGGGTGGGGAACCTTGGCTCTTTTAGGACTCGTGGACTTCAACTCCCAGAATTCCTAAGCCAACCAGGCTGAGGAGAAAGGGAGAGGTTTCCATGCTGAGCCATGCCGGCTCAGGAATTCTGGGAGTTGAAGTCCACGAGTCATAAAAGGGCCAAGGTTGCCTACCCCTGAATTAGGGTAATAGACTTCAACTCCCAGAATTCCTGAGCCAGCATGGGGAATTATAGCCCCTTCATGACTTGTGGACTTCAACTCCCAGAATTCCTGAGCCAACCATGCTGAGGAGAAAGGGAGAGGTTTCCATGCTGAGCCATGCCGGCTTAGGAATTCTGGGAGTTGAAGTCCACAAGTCATAAAAGGGCCAAGGTTGCCTTACCCCTGCTATAAGGGATGCTGCAACGGTCCTAAGTCACTTAGGTGATAAGTCATTTTTTTTTTCAGTGCTGGAGTAACTTCGAACAGTCACTAAATAAATGGTTGTAAGTCGAGGCCTACCTGTAATCCTCCAGTCCTCTCGTTCCCCTCCATTTTACGACCTTTCTTGCCATAGGTGAATCACTGCAGTTGGTAAGTTAAGCACATGGTTGTTAAGTGAACCTGGCTTGGCTTCCCCATCTACTTTGTTTGTCAAAAGGTTGCAAAAGGGATACTACAACTGGATACATGCTGTTTGCCAAGCGTCTGAATTTTGATCAAATGACCGCAGGGACGTTGCAACAGTCGTAAGTGTGAAAAATGACCATAAGTCACTTTTTCCCGTGCCGATGTAACTTCGAACAGTCCCTAAATGAAAGATTGTAAATCAAGAACTAGCTCTGTATTCTTTTCAGCATGCTTCCCTTTTGGGAAACATTGTAGGTAGTTACTTTTCTTTAAATTGGATTGTAGGCAGACTTCTTTTTTTAGCTTCCATTTCGGGGTGTTATAGAAGGGACGCGGTGGCTCTGTGGGTTAGGACGCTGAGCTTGTCGATCAGAAGGTCGGCAGTTTGGCGGGTCGAATCCCGAGTGCCGCGTAGCAGAGCGAGAGTCTGTTACTCGTCCCAGCTTCTGCCAACCTAGCAGTTCGAAAGCACGTAAAAATGCAAGTAGAAAAATAGGGACCACTCCGGTGGGAAGGTAACAACGTTCCGTGTGCCTTTGGTGTCTAGTCATGCCGGCCACATGACCACGGAGACGTCCTCGGACAAGCGCTGGCTCTTCAGCTTTGAAACGGAGATGAGCACCTGCCCCTAGAGTCGGAAACAACTAAGCACGCGTGTGCGGGGGAACCTTTACCTTTACCTTGGGGTGTTATAGTTGAATACAGAGAGAGAGAGAGAGAGAGAGAGAGAGAGAGAGAGAGAGAGAGAGAGAGAGAGAGAGATGAGAGAGAGAGAGAAAGAGAGAGATGAGAGAGAGAGAGAGAGAGAGAGATGAGAGAGAGAGAAAGAGAGAGATGAGAGAGAGAGAGAGAGAGATGAGAGAGAGAGAGAGAGATGAGAGAGAGAGAGATGAGAGAGAGAGAGAGAGAGAGAGAGAGAGATATGAGAGAGAGAGAGAGAGAGAGAGAGAGATAGGGAGAGAGAGAGAGAGAGATCTCATCATAATTGGTTTCTGTAACTTTCCTGGCTCCGTTTCGTATTTACTCAATGCGGTGTTTCTTTTTTCGAGCATCCTGTTTATCGTTAATATTGTTTTAATTCTGTCCTGGAAGGATTATCCTTGAAAAGCACTGTCCTTTTTCGATTGATACCTTTGTGGCCCTGAGTTTGTTTTCTTTATATCCCCAAACGAAGGGTTTAGGCCAGACGCAAATGCTTTTTGGAGACCGTAATTAAAGCTAGGAAAACAATGACAGGCAGTCAAATTGTCACTCTCGGAAGACCGACTCTGAAAACGGACCGGGTTCTAATCCCCCTGAAGGTAAACAAGCAGCAGTCTCATAAACAGAAATTTTTAAATCTGCAGACAAGCTGCTTTGTCCTCGAGAGCCACTACACCAGCGGGCAATGCCAGCGGCAACTGCGCTTCCTTGTTTTCCGTCTGAATTTCAGGACCCGTTTAAGGGCACGGCCAGTGGTCTCAAGACCCAACTTTTCATCTCTGCTTCCTCTCCAGACTTGGGAAGAGAAACTTAACTTTCCTGAGAATGGGGATGGATGGCTGTGGATCCAGGTAGAAAGCGAGAGAATTCCAGGAATCGGGAATCTCTTTTCATCCAAAGTACTTCTTAAGCGAAACCATTGTGAAGGGGGTTTTGACCCATTTTACGACTTCTCTTGCCACCGTTGTTAAGTGCAACACTGCAGGAGTTAAGTTAGGTCACCGGTCGTTAAGTGAATCTGGCTTCCCCATTGACTTTGCTTGTCAGAAGGTCGCAAAAGGGGATGACGTGACCCCGGCGACACTGCAAACCCTCATAAAATACAGGCCAGTTGCCAAATATGGGGATAGCTGTGATGGTTGTAAGAGTGAAAAAAAATGGTCATGAGTCCCTTTTTTTCTTTCTCAGATTTGTTGTAACTTTGAACGGTCGCTAAATGAAACAGTTGTAGGGTAAGGACTACTTGTATCGCATGGCAAATCTGGGTCACAAGGCTAGCTGCCGAGCACCTGAATTTTGGGGGATGGTGCAAAGATCGTGACTATGAAAAACGGTCGTAAGTCAGGTTTTTCAGTGCCGTTGTGACTTTGAATGGTCACTTAATGAACCATTGTAAGTCGAGGACTACCTATACCCAAAAATGAAATTAGGATCGCCGGAATGGCATGCCAACCTCCTTTGTTCACAGTACAATCTTCTACTTGATGGATGGGTGGCTATTATTTGAGTTAACAGAGTTGAAAGGGACCTTGGAGGTTATCTAGTCCAACCCCCCTGCTCAGGCAGGAAGCCCTACACCATTTCAGACAAATGGCTGTCCAGTCTCTTCTTAAAAACCTCCAGTCTTGGAGCATTCGCAGCTTCTGGAGGCAAGGAGTTCCCCTGGTTAATTGTTCCAACTGTCAGGAAGTTTCTCCTTAGTTCTAGGTTGCTTCTCTCCTTGATGAGTTTCCATCCGTTGCTTCTTGTCCTGCCTTCAAGTCAAAAGAGTGGGTGCAGATCTCACCGCGGAGGGCACAATGTTCCACGGGGCAGGAGCCACAGCAGAGAAGGCTCTTCCCCTGGACCCCGCCAGCCAGGATTCTTTGATTGACGGGGTCCACACCAGTGCCTTCTGCTGGCATGGATGGGGCTGGCTAGTCCCATCATGATGCGATGGTTCCTCAGATAACTTGACCCATTGCCCTGAAGGGCTTTAAAAATAACCAACATCTTGAATTGGACCCAGAAGCAAACTGTCAGCAGGTGCAGCTTGTTGAATAATGGTGTAAAAGGGGCCACCCAAGGGATCCTAAGAATTGCCCTGTTATGTAACAACAACAACAACAACAATAACAAAACAACAACCAATAATAATAATTTTACATGCCAGATATCGCAGTCATAGAGAACTGAAGCGTACAGCTGATTGATATGGCTGTACCAGGAGATGCCAGAGTCGAAGAAAAAGAACTGGGAAAAATTACGAAATGCCGCGACCTGGCCATCGAAACTGCACGATTATGGATGAAAGAGTGATACCCATCGTCATCGGGGCACTGGGAACTAGGTCCAAAAACTTTGCAAAACACATCAAGACTCCATAACTCCAGCAAAGCTACAAAAAAGCTGTGCTACTCGGAACATCTTACATTTTAAGGAGATACCTGGTTGCTACCTAGGATGCTGGCAACAGCCCATGTCAACCATTAGGGCCAGTCAATTTGAGTGTTCAGTTGACTGAGTTTCATGTTTTATGAATAAAAGCTTTATATAATAATGTCATCTAGCCCAACTCCTGCTCAGGCAGGAAACCCTATACCATTTCAGACAAATGGCTGTCCAGTCTCTTCTTAAAAACTTCCAGTGTTGGGGCATTCACCACTTCTGGAGGCAGGTTGTTCCACTGGATAATTGTTCTCACTGTCAGGAAATTTCTCCTTAGTTCTAGGCTGCTTCTCTCCTTGGTCAGTTCCCATCCATTGCTTCTTGTCCTGCCTTCACGTGCTTTGGAGAATAGCTTGACTCCCTCTTCTTTGGGGCAGCCCCTGAGAGATTGGATATTTGCAGCCCGTTTTTTGTACAATCATCACCGTCCCTTTCAGTTCGCTGTGCGCCTTTTTCCAAACCTGATCTTGCCCTTTGGATGATTCCTCCATTTTTTTGCTTGTGTCGATGCATTTTCTTGTCCCTGGAGGAACTGCTGGCTCGAAATGTGCCAATTTCATCTGGCTCTCTCCGAGGCTAATTTGTGCGTGAAAACTGGGGGAAAAAATGGAGACTCTAATTTAATATCTCCAGATCGCAGGCAGCAAAGTGGAAGCACGTAATCCAATTGGGTCCACCGAGGCCAAACCTGCTGTAGCCTGTTCTCTGGCATGGGCAAACATTTTTGGTGATATCTGGGGTGATGTGGCTGTGGGAAGAGTATGGGTCCAGTAAACTAATTTCACAGTTAAAAGGAGGAGGGGGGGACCCCAAATAACCATAAAGAAATATTTCTGTACGCCAGAAAAAAAAAATAGAAAATATAGCTAACTCCTTGACTTAACAACCATAGCTGTGCCCAGACTTTCCATTTCCAAGTTGTTAAGTGAGTTTCGCTCTGTTTTACCACCCTTTTTGCCACGGCTGTTAAATGAATCAGTGCAGTTATTAAATCAGTAACACGGTTGTTAAGTGAATCTGCCTTGCCCATTGATTTTCCTTCTTTGAAGGTGACTATAAAAGTGATCGTGTGACCCCCAGGACAGTGCAGCTGTTGTAAATACATGCCAGTTGCCAAGCGTTCGAATTTTCATCACGTGTCCACCAGGAGCGGTGCAAGGGTCATATGTGTGAAACTGATCACTGTTTTCACTGCCGTTGTACCTTTGAATGGTCATTAAATGAATTGTTGAATTGTTGTAAGTCGAGGACTCTGTGTGCCTACTGAGTCTTATATTAATTTTTGCTCCAAAAGACACATTAGAGCTTATTTTCCGGTTAGATCTGATTTTCAGGAAAATATGGTACTAAATGCGTCCATCTGGCTGATGATCTTAACTGGGGCTTATTTTTGGGGGTGGTGCTTATGTGATGATCGAAACCTCCTCCAGGTTCGGTCACCACAATGTAAAAAAGATGTCGGGACTCTAGAAAGAGTGCAGAGAAGAGCAACAAAGATGATCAGGGGACTGGAGGCTAAAACTTAATAAAGAACGGTGGCTGGAATTGGGAATGTCTAGTCTAATGAAGAGAAGGACGAGGGTTGACATGATAGCAGTCTTCAAGGGTATCTCAGGGGCTGCCCCAAAGAAGAGGGAGTCAAGCTATTCTCCAAAGCGCCCAAAGGCAGGACAAGAAGCAACGGATGGAAACTCATCAAGGAGAGAAGCAACCTAGAACTAAGGAGAAACTTCCTGACAGTGAGAACAATTGACCAGTGGAACAACCTGCCTCCAGAAGCTGTGGATGCTCCAACACTGGAAGTTTTTAAGAAGAGACTGGACAACCATTTGTCTGAAATGGTAGAGCTTCCTGCCTGAGCAGGGGTTTGGACTAGATGACCTCCAAGGTCCCTTCCAATTCTGTTATTTTAAGTACTTCTAAGTCCGAGCATCCTGACAAATCGTGCTAGGACTTATGTTCCAGTTGGCTCTTATTTTCGGTGAAACATGGTAGAAAGGCAATCTGGCTCTTTCTGGGATTTTTTTTTTTTTTTAGAATCTGCCTGGTATTCTCTTTGTTTCCTTACCTAGATGTGGACCAGAGGTGGGAACCCCATCATAGGGGCTACAGGTTACCCCTTTCCTGATACGGGAGGTGGAAATACCACCAGTCAGACCCCCAATCTGAAGAGAGATCTGTGGCCACCCTTGGCAATTTTAAGACCTATGGACTTCAACTCCCAGAGGTCCCCAGCCAGCACGATAACTTATCAAAGAGAGATCCAACCTAGAATTAAAGGGAAACCTCCTGACAAGTCAGAACAATTAATCGGTGAAATGGTTTGCCTTCAGAACTTGTGGGCGCTCCATGACTGGAGGTCCCAAAGCTGCTTTTTCAAGAGGCCACTGGACTTTCTTGTTTTTCTTTGAAGACGTTTCGCTTCTCATCCAAGAAGCTTCTTCAGCTCTGGACTGGGATGCCTGGCTGAGGAATTCTGGGAGTTGAAGTTCTCAAGTCCACAAGTCATAAAAAGGGCCAGGTTTCAAGACCCCTGTTTTAGAGAGCTGTTGAGGCCATTTGGAGGTTTACCTGCATCCAGTTTTGGTCACCGCGATGTAAAAAAGATGTTGAGACTCTAGAAAGAGCACAGAGAAGAGCAACAAAGATGATCGGGGGACTGGAGGCTAAAACATAGAAGGAACAGTATGTGTAGTTTAATGAAGAGAAGGACGAGGGGTGACATGATAGCAGTCTTCAAGGGTATCTCAGGGGCTGCCCCAAAGAAGAGGGAGTCAAGCTATTCTCCAAAGCACCTGAAGGCAGGACAAGAAGCAATGGATGGAAACTCATCAAGGAGAGAAGCAACCTAGAACTAAGGAGAAACTTCCTGACAGTGAGAACAATTAATCAGAGGAACGACTTGCCTCCAGAAGCTGTGAATGCTCCAACACTGGAAGTTTTTAAGAAGAGACTGGACAGCCATTTGTCTGAAATGGTATAGGGCAGACATGTCAAACACAAGGCCCGGGGGCCAGATCCGGCCCGCGAAGTGGTTTCATGTGGCCCCCAAAGCCATCCTGGAAACAGTAAGGGAATGGTCCCCGCTACCTTAGCCCTGGCCCAGAGACCCTCCTTCTGCCAGAGACCCCCAGATCTGTCCCACTCCTGTCCAGGCCCCCATAGGCACCCTTGATGCCAATGATGTAGAGCTGGCCATGCCCACCCAGTAGGCCAGACATGTCAAACACAAGGCCCGGGGGCCGGATCCGGCCCGCGAAGTGGTTTCATGCGGCCCACGAAGCCATCCTGGAAACAGTGAGGGAACGGCCCCCACTGCCTTGGCCCTGGCCCAGAGACCCTCCTTCTGCCAGAGACCCTCAGATCTGTCCCACTCCTGCCCAGGCCCCCATAGGCACCCTTGATGCCAACGATGTAGAGCTGGCCACGCCCACCCAGTAGGCCATATGCACTCTAGCCACGCCCACCCAGTAGGCCACGCCCACCCTGGCCACACCCACCTGGCCCCCTGTGGGCAACCGCAATGCTGATGGGGCCCTCAATGAAATTGAGTTTGACACCCCTGGTATAGGGTTTCCTGCCTGAGCGGGGGGGGGGTTGGACTAGATGACCGCCAAGGCCCCTTCCAACTTTACTATTATGAAACCCGTGTCCTCAGGGTTCCCTGAGCGGTGCAAAATGGGTGTGGAGCCTTAATTCCGGGAGGTTTTCCAGACAGTCATGCGACCACGACGGTACGGCATCTCCTGTCTTGAGCAGAGGGGTTGGACCAGGAGACCTCTTGAGGTCCCTCCCAGCCCTGTGGCTCTTATGTCCTGTGAAGCAGGGGGCAGGGACCCTCACCCCAGTTTTTTTTTTGTTTTTCCCCTGAAACGCCCACGGAAGCAGCCGGCCTCCGTTTCCCTGCAGCGACCGCCTCAGCCACGGCGGCCCGCGCTTTGACGCGGGATGCCTTCCATCCCTCGGTTTAATTGCCAGCAAATGGGAAGCGGGGCGTCTGCCCTGCCCGCGGTAAAAGGCGTTCTGGCGCCATGGCAGGGTGGCGATTTGTATCTGTCCATCAGAGTTCAAAAACCCAGCCGTTTTTTTTTCTCTCTCTCTCTCTCTCCGTTTCAGGCTTCTGTATAGCATTTCTGCCGATTGTTTGTCTCCATTAAGGGTGCAGCGGGAAAGGCGGGGATGGGGGGGGGCGGGTTTGGGAGAAATAAAAGCTTGAATAGTCCGGGCCGCAAAGGGGCTACGGATAAGCCCTTCCTTTGTCCGGGGCCTCGAAACACTGCATTAGGTCTCATTATCCATTTATAATAAGTGACCTTTGACCCCCCAGGGTCATTGAAGACATACTCTGTGTGCTTTGCGAACAGAAGGTCCCCCTCGATTAGATGACAGATGCAACAATGAACAGTCTGATCGTCTGGTCGAAGGGTGTACTTTGGGGGTGGGGGGGTTGAGAAGGAAGATTTATCAGTATCCAGTCAAAGCTGCTCCTTCCTTCTCTTTCATCTTTGGGGGACCATTTGGAGACACACACACACCCCGAGAATTACTCAAGAGGAGGAGGAGGGGAGAAGAGGAAGAGGAAGGAGGAGGAGGAGGAGAGAAGAAAGGGGGAGGAGGAGAGGAAGAAGAAGAGGAGGAAGAGAGAAGAGGAAGCAAAAGGGGGAGGAGGAGGAGAGGAAGAAGAGGAGGAAGAGGAGAGAAGAAAGGGGGAGGAGGAGAGGAAGAAGAAGAGGAAGAAGAGGAGGAAGAGGAGAGAAGAGGAAGCAAAAGGGGGAGGAGGAGGAGAGGAAGAAGAGGAGGGAGAGAAGAAAGGGGGAGGAGGAGAGGAAGAAGAAGAAAGGAGGAAGAGGAGAGAAGAAGCAAAAGGGGGAGGAGGAGGAGAGGAAGAAGAAGAAAGGAGGAAGAAGAAGAAGGGAGGAAGAGGAGAGAAGAAGCAAAAGGGGGAGGAGGAGGAGAGGAAGAAGAGGAAGAAGAGGAGGAAGAGGAGAGAAGAAAGGGGGAGGAGGAGGAGAGGAAGAAGAAGAAAGGAGGAAGAGGAGAGAAGAAAGGGGGAGGAGGAGAGGAAGAAGAGGAAGAAGAGGAGGAAAAAGAAGGGAGGAGGAGGAGGAGAGGAAGAAGGGGAAGGAAGAGGAGGAGGAGAGAAGAGGAAGAAGAAGAAAGAGGAGGAGGAGAAGGAGGAGAAAATAATAATAATGTTATCTTGATACTGCTGATTTCGCTACTTGGAGCCACTTTTCATCCACTCTTTAAAATGGCCTGGCAGGGTTTTTTTTTTAGGGATTTTTTTTTTAAAAAACACCCTCAAATTTTTCAGCAACAGCCTTGAAGGGTGGGAACAAGGATAGCATTGTGTGCTGGAAAGACATGTGCAGGGCTATTTCCCCAAGGGGTCTTATCATTGGATTCACACCAACGGGGTTTCTCCTCCCCCCCCCACCACCACCCCGCTTCGGGGTGGGAACGAAGGGATAAGTGACATCTGCCACCCAGGCTCGAGGGCAAAATGCCCCCCCCTCCGGTCAGGTGGCACGGTGTCCCCCAACATTTTAAGAGTAAAGCCCTGCCTCGGACTTTTTTTCTTCGAAAGGATGGGAATGGTCAATTTCAGCCATGGGTTTGTGGGCGCAAGGATCAACTGCAAGGACGTTGGGGTAAATTAAAAGGAACTTCAGCGGATCTCTGCTGGGTTGAGATCCAATCCCCCTGGAATCTTAAATGAGATCGAAGCCTTCTGGACTCTTAGATGCTGGCTTCCGTTATGTACAGTTCAACAGAGTTAGGTAGGGACCTTGGAGGCCTTCTAGTCCACCCCACCCTGCTCAAACAGGAGATCCTAGACCAGCGATGGCAAACCTTTTAGAGACCCAAGTGCCCAAACTGCAATTCAAAACCAACTTATGTATGGTCAGGGGGGTGGGTGGGTGTGGCCCGTTGGGTGGGTGTGGCCCGTTGGGTGGGCGTGGCCCGTTGGGTGGGTGTGGTCCATTGGGTGGGCATGGCCCATTGGGTGGGCGTGGCCCGTTGGGTGGGCATGGCCTGTTGGGTGGGCGTGGCTGCGGTGGTAACGGCAGACTGGGTGGGACTAAAAAGTTCAATCCATCAATTCAAACTTTGCGAGATCTTTTCTTTCCCGCGAGAAGTTGAAATTGATTGATCGATTGAACCTTTTTTTTGTGTTTTTTGCACACGGCGAAAAGGTTTTATAAAACCCAGCTGATAGGCCTAGGACTGGGGCGACGGCGCGCGCGCCCACAGAGCGGGCTCTGCGTGCCATCTTTGGCACACGGGTCATAGGTTCGCCACCACGATCCTATACCATTTTGGACAAGTGGCTTTCCAAGCTCTTCTTAAAAACCTCAAATGATGGAGCACCCACCACTTCTGGAGGCAAATCTGTTCCACTGATTCATTGTTCTCACTGTCAGGAAATTTCTCCTTTACTTCTAAGTTGCTTCTCTCCTTGACAGGTTTCCATCCGTTGCTTCTTGTCCTGTCTTCAGGGGCTTTGGAGAATAAGTCGAAACCCCCCCCCCCCTTAGCAAGAGGAAGTTGCTAATCAAGTTACTTCCTCTGGAAAGTGCCTTGTTCTCATTAATGCTCTCCAGGATTTTTATTTTTTTATTTTTACTTTAATTCTATTTATATCCCCCCCTTCTCTGAAGACTCAGGGCGGCTTACAAGCTTAGCAGTAGCCTTCATTCTATGTATATGCCTGCTTATTAGGGCTTTCACACACACCCCAAGCGGCATTATTACAAAGTCAGCTTAATTGCCCCCAACAATCTGGGTCTGCCACACGGAATTAAACTTCTTCAGAGTTAAAGTTGATCTTCAGGGGCCAGTAATGGCCTTATTCTCCACAAATACTGCTTTGTTTGTTTGGTTGTTTTTTTACATTATTAGATTTCTGTACTAACTATCCCTGCGGGATAGGTTGGGTCAAGAAAAATAATCTACCCAAAGTTACCCAAGCGACTGAGAATAGAATTGAACTAATCTTCCTAAACTAATCTTCCTAAACCAGTCTTCCTAATCCTAATCCAAAAACCTTAACTGCTACACTTACTATAGCAGATTGATTGATTGATTGATTGATTGATTGATTGATTGATTGATTGATTAGGGGCCATCCAGAATTAGCAACCACATGAACACATTTTTCCCCCCAGGATTCCTCCTCCTGGGATGGGTTGAGAGAGAGTGACTAGCCCAAAGTTACCCAGCTGGCTTTCACGGCTAAAGGGGGACTAGAACTCACCGTCTCCTGGTGATTGGCCCAAGGTCACCCAGTTGGCTTTCATGCCTAAGGCGGGACTAGAACTCACTGTCTCCTGGTGATTGGTTCCAAGTCACCCAGCCAGCTTTCATGCCTAAGGCGGGACTAGAACTCACCTTCTCCTGGTGATTGGCCCAAGGTCACCCAGTTGGCTTTCATGCCTAAGGCAGGACTAGAACTCACCTTCTCCTGGTGATTGGCCCAAGGTCACCCAGCCAGCTTTCATGCCTAAGGCAGGACTAGAACTCACCGTTTCCTGCTAATTGGCTCAAAGTCACCCAGCCAGCTTTCATGCTGTAGTGTGACTAGAACACACAGCCTCCTGGTGATTGGCCCAAGGTCACCCAGTTGGCTTTCATGCCTAAGGCGGGACTAGAACTCACCTTCTCCTGGTGATTGGCCCAAGGTCACCCAGCCGGCTTTCATGCCTAAGGCGGGACTAGAACTCACCTTCTCCTGGTGATTGGCCCAAGGTCACCCAGTTGGCTTTCATGCCTAAGGCAGGACTAGAACTCACCTTCTCCTGGTGATTGGTTCCAAGTCACCTAGCCAGCTTTCATGCCTAAGGCAGGACTAGAACTCACCGTCTCCTGCTAATTGGCTCAAAGTCACCCAGCCAGCTTTCATGCTGTAGTGTGACTAGAACACACAGCCTCCTGGTGAGTGGCCCAAGGTCACCCAGCTGGCTTTCATGTCTAAGGCAGGACTAGAACTCACCTTCTCCTGGTGATTGGCCCAAGGTCACCCAGCCGGCTTTCATGCCTAAGGCGGGACTAGAACTCACCTTCTCCTGGTGATTGGCCCAAGGTCACCCAGTTGGCTTTCATGCCTAAGGCAGGACTAGAACTCACCTTCTCCTGGTGATTGGTTCCAAGTCACCTAGCCAGCTTTCATGCCTAAGGCAGGACTAGAACTCACCGTCTCCTGCTAATTGGCTCAAAGTCACCCAGCCAGCTTTCATGCTGTAGTGTGACTAGAACACACAGCCTCCTGGTGATTGGCCCAAGGTCACCCAGCTGGCTTTCATGCCTAAGGCTGGATTAGAACTCATAGTCTCTTGTTTTCTAACTTGTTGCCTTAACCACTGGACCAAACAGGCTCCAGTTTCTGGACCAGAACTTTCATGGCAAAGAAAGGCAGCTCTTAAGTGTAAAATATCAGGCAAAAGGAGATCCTGCTAATGTTTCTCAACTTTACCCACTTGAAGATGTGAAGACTTCAACTCCCAGATTTCGCTAGCCAGCTAAAATTCACTGTACTAGAAAACAAGGCTGCGTTGCCATTGTAGTAAACCAAGATTGCATCAAAATAAAATAAAACCTGCTCCGTGCTGATAGACTTGTTTGTGATGTTGTGATGCATGCACAAAAGGGACGGGGTTCGCATTGCAATATCAAGATGTACACCTGCCTCCCCTTTTCCCCCTGCAGAGGCCCCTGAAAGGACAAAGTCAGCAACCTGAATTGGATATGGAAGAAATAGTTATTTATTTATTTATTTATTTATTTATTTTAATTCCATTTATATCCCGCCCTTCTCCGAAGACTCAGGGCGGCTTACAAGCTTAGCAGTAGCCTTCGTTCTATGTATATTTTTTATTTTTTATTTTAATTCCATTTATATCCCGCCCTTCTCAGAAGACTCAGGGCAGCTTACAAGCTTAGCAGTAGCCTTCATTCTATGTCTATGCCTGCTTATTAGGGCTTCCACACACACCCCAAGCGGCATTATTACAAAGTCAGCTTAATTGCCCCCAACAATCTGGGTCCTCATTTTACCTACCTCGGAAGGATGGAAGGCTGAGTCAACCTTGACCCTGGTGGGATGACAGGCAGTCCTTGACTTATGACCACAATTGACCCCAAAATTTATGTCGCTAAGTGAAAAACACTTGTCAAGAGAGCTTTGCCCCATTTTACGGCCTTTCCTGCCGCAGTTGTTAAGTGAATCGCTGCAGGTGTTAAACTAGTAATACGGTTGTTAAGTGAATCTGGGTCTTCCCCATCGACTTTGCTTGTCAGGAGGTCGCAAAAGGGGATCACGTGACCCCGGGACGCTGCGACCGTCATAAATATGAACCATCTCCCAAGCCTCTGAATTTTGATCACGTGACCATGGGGAATGCCGCAACTGTTATAAATGTGAAAAACGGCTATAAATCACTTTTTTCAGTGATGCTGTAACTTTGAACGGTCACTTCAATGAACTGTTGTAAGCCGAGGATTGCCTGTACAGGGAGTCCTTGACTTAATAACCAAAATTTGCAACCAGAATTTCCATTTGGGACGTAAGGCCGTTTTTAAGTGAGTTGCGATTGTATTTGTACAACCATTTTTGCCACGGTTGTTAAGTGAATCACTGAAGAGAGCGGTTCATGCAGTCGTTAAGCAAATCTAGCTTCTCCCATTGACTTTTTCTTGACGGAATCCGGCTTGTGGGAAGGTCGCAAATGGCGATCATATGACCCCGGGATACTGCAGCCGTCATAAGTACAGGCCGGTTGCCAGACAATCTAAATTTTAATCACACAACGAGATTCCACAGGGGTTGTAAATGCGAGGACCAGGTCTAAGCCACTATTTCCAGTTCCAGTAGGCAACTCCCAGCGGTCGCTAAAGAACGGTTGTAAGTCAAGGACTTCCTGTACTTCCCCCAACAGTGCATGAAAGGCCAACGACATTAAACAATGTACTAGATCAGAGGTCCCCAACCTACGGGGCTGCAGCCCGCTACCGGCCCGTGGCCTCTTGGCCACCGGGCCGTGTGAGTGGCTGGCTGCCTTGCGCTGGCGCTAGCCAAGCTGCAATCCTCTCGCCGGCGCTAGCAGCCCCATTTGCAGAGTCTGCGTGCTCGCGGCCCCGTTTGCGCGCACGCGCTCGCAGCCACATCTGCAGGTGTGCGCATGCGCGTATAAAGGTGCCTGCCCCAGAAAAAGTTGGCAACTCCTGTACTAGATTCTGTTTCGCTTGCTTGTTTCCTATCTCTGTCGTGGGCAGGTGGGGGGTGCGCGAAAGCACCTTCGGTTTGCAAACATTTCTCCCCCCCCACCCACCCACCCCCAAAATAGATTTATTGAGAAAGCTCGGAGAAATCAGGAGGAGACTGATGGCAAGAATTAATATATTAACTGTTCCGGCAGCAGTTCTTTGACAAATTGCTTACTAAATACATCAAAATGGATTGAGCGCTGGGCCCCTTTTGCATTGACAAACGAGTGCATTAAAGGCAAGGGGAGAAATCCATTAATTACAGCTGCCCTCGGACCCGTAGGAAACCTAATGATATCAGTATAGATTTTGTTAAAGCAAACAAAACTCTCCGACTTTCTTCTACGGTTTCCTGGTAAGCTGACGTGGCAGATCTTTCTCTTCCCCCTCACCCTCCCCTTGCCGGTCTCTCCTCAGAGATTTGGGAAGCAGGAGTGTGTGATGGATCTTGAAACTCTGCCTCCGTAATGACACGTCCGGCATGGGAATTTGACCTATGGTAGCGCTCAACGTCTAGGCCGCAATGGAGCCCAAAGCCTCTGTCGTCAAGGGAAACATTTTTTGGACTGGAGCTTGGGTCCATTTTGCCAGCTCGCTTGCCACCCTTGTTAAGCGAAACATGCAGGTGTTAAGTCAGTCACACCGGTGTTTAATGAATCTGGCTTCCCCGTTGACTTTTGCTTGTCGGATGGCAGCAAAAGGGGATCACACGACACCCCTCTCCCCCGGACACTACAATCGTCATAAATACACACCAGTTGCCAAAGCGCCCGAATTTTGATCGCGTGACCAGGGCGACGAAAGTGCGAAAGACGGCCATCGGTCCCTTTTTCCATTGCCGTTGTAACTTCAGACAGTCGCTAAACAAACCGTTGTAAGCTGAGGACTACCCGTACAAGATTTTTGGGGCGGGCAGGAAAAAAAAACTGTCTAAATGAGAGAAAAGAAATCAGGGCTGAAGGACGGTCTTTCTAGAAGATTCCACCACCCAGCCCGGAATTGAATTCGGAGGCTTCCTCTGAAGAGTATTAGTACTGTGAAGTATTAGTACCGCTTCATAAAGCCCTAGTAAAACCACACCCGGAATACTGCGGCCGATTTTGGTCACCATATCGCAAAAAAGATGTTGAGAGTTTGGAAAAAATTCAGAGAAGAGCAACTAAGATGATCCAAGGCCTGGAGACCAAAACATAGGAAGAACGGCTGCGGGACTGGGGTTTGGCTTGTCTAAAGAAAAGAAGAAATAGGGGTGACATGATAGCGGTGATCCAGTATTTGAGGGGCTGCCAGAAAGAAGAAGGGGGTCAAATTATTCTCCAAAGCACCAGAGGGAAGGACGAGAAACAATGGTTGGAAACTGATCAAGGAGAGAAGCAACCTGGAATTAAGGAGAAACTTCCTGACAGTGAGGACAATTAACCAGGGGAACAGCTTGCCCACCAGAAATCGTGGGTGCTCCATTACTGGAGGTTTTTAAGAAAAGACTGGACAGCCATTTGTCTGAGATGGTATGGGTTCTGCTGCTTGAGCAGGGGGCTGGACTAGAAGACCTCCAAGGTCCCTTCCAGCTCTATTCCATTCCATTCCATTCCATTCCATTCCATTCCATTCCATTCCATTCCATTCCATTCTATTCTATTCTATTCTATTCTATTCTATTCTATTCTATTCTATTCTATTCTATTCTATTCTATTCTATCCTATCCTATCCTATCCTATCCTATCCTATCCTATCCTATTGTCATCTTATAGCTCAAAGTCTTGAGAATTCCGAGATCAAGGCTGCTAGATCCAGTGTGAGCTAAGACTCCCTCCTAGATACAGGCGGTCCTCTACTTAACAACCTTTCATTTAGTGATGGTTCGAAGTTACAATCACACTGAAAAAAGTGACTTATTGGTCCTCACACTTACAACCGAATCTAGGACAACCTGCCACGGTCAACTTGCCGCAGCCAACTTGCCACGGGACAAGACTTATACTAATATCGAACAAAACGGTGGAATAGAATCATTAAAGAAAGGAAGCCATCTTGCTTAGCAAGGAAAATCCTGGTCCCAATTGTGTTCATAAGTCGAGGACTTCCTGTACCTCTTCCTAAAGAAAATCCACCTAAGGAGGAGAGAGAAGAAGACAGGAGAAGACCCTGGCGTTGGGAAACATGGAAGGCATAAAGGAGAATATTTGTAGCTCGGGGTTGAAATGAGGGGTCTTGATGCTCTCTGAGCTTGACGTTTCATGACCCAACGAGGGAACATCATCAGTGCTAGAAGGGAGAGGGGTTTGCGGAGAGGAGGAGGAGGAGGAGGAAGAGGAGAAGGAGGAGGAGGAAGACAACTGTGGGGTCCTTGGTGCTCTCTGAGCTTGATGGCTTCTTGCAGATGTTTCATGACCCAGTGAGGGAACATCATCAGTGCTAGAAGGGAGAGGGGTTTGCGGAGAGGAGGAGGAGGAGGAAGAGGAGGAGGAGGACGGCGTCCTTGATGCTCTCTGAGCTTGGTAATTTTCTTGCAGACCTTTCATTACCAAACTAGGTAACATCATCAGTGAAAAAAGCAAAGGGGATGGCAGAGGAGGAGATGGTTAGATAGCGTCATTGACGCGACGAACATCAATTTGGTCAAACTCTGGGAGACGGTGGAGGACAGGAGGGCCTGGCGTGTTGTGGTCCATGGGGTCGCATAGGGTCGGACACAATTCAGCAGCTGAACAACAACCTGTACTTCTAATCAGATCCAAAGTGGTTGTGTCCATCATTCTTCCTCCCTCAAGATTCTTGCGGTGGTCCCAAACCTGGATCTCCTGTCAGTCAAGGAGAAGGTGGCCCCGTGTCATTGGGAAAGGATTCCTTTTGTGAAGCCGTGAGGTCGTGGTGATAAGGCCTCTTTTCCTTTGCTGTTTTTCATTTGTTGTTGTTGTTAGTTGCGAAGTCATGTCCGACCCATCGCGACCCCATGGACAACGTTCCTCCAGGCCTTCCTGTCCTCTTCCATCTTCTGGAGTCCCTTTAAGCTCTCGCCTCCTGCTTCAGTGACTCCATCCAGCCACCTCATTCTCTCTCGTCCCCTTCTTCTCTTGCCCTCCACCTTTCCCAGCATTAGGCTCTTCTCCAGTGAGTCCTTCCTTCTCATTAGGTGGCCAAAGTATTTGAGTTTCCGCTTCAGGATCTGGCCTCCTAAAGAGCAGTCAGGGTTGATCTCCTCTAGGACCAACCGGTTTGATCGCCTTGCAGTCCAAGGGACTTGCAGGAGTCTTCTCCAGCACCATAGTTCAAAGGCCTCGATTCTTTGGTGCTCAGCCTTTCTTAGGGTCCAACTTTCACTGCCATACATTGCAACTGGGAAGACCATAGCCTTGACTATACGCACTTTTGTTGGCAGGGTGATGTCTCTGCTTTTTAGTGTGCTGTCTAGATTTGCCATGGCTTTCCTCCCTAGGAGCAAGCGTCTTTTAATTTCTTGGCTGCAGTCTCCGTCTGTGGTGATCTTGGAGCCCAGGAAAATAAAATCTGTCACTGCCTCCATTTCTTCCCCATCTATTTGCCAGGAATTGAGAGGGCCGGATGCCATGATCTTGGTTTTCTTAATGTTTAGTTTCAACCCAACCTTTGCACTCTCCTTCCTCACTTGCAACAAGAGGCTTTTCAGAGGTTTTTCATAAGCCAGCCTTAATCACCTCTCCTTTACTTGAAAGGCTCTCTCACAAATGCAAATGTCGGCATCTATTTAGCCGTGCACTTTGCGATGGACATCCTTCGAGTGGCGTGGGAGTCTGAACGGTTTTCCAGAAAACATTGCAGACTTGCAGGAACCGGACAGAAAGCATCCTGCAGCCACGAAGGCTCCACACCTATTTGTACCACTCAGGTGACCCTGTTCTGTACCAGCCTGCTACCGGCCCTGCAGAAAAGGCAGGGACAACCCCTTTTACAAGAAGGCAAGAGGCTGGAATTACGCCTGCCAAATTTATTTCTACAAAAACAAATAGAACAAGACACAAACCAAGAAACAGGAGCTTTTCCAGCGATTGCCTTCAGCAAACCAGCCCTCCCACGCATTCCCCCTTAAATTTTATTTATTTATTTATTTATTTTAATTCCATTTATATCCCGCCCTTCTCCGAAGACTCAGGGCGGCTTACAAGCTTAGCAGTAGCCTTCATTCTATGTATATGCCTGCTTGTTAGGGCTTTCACACACCCCAGGCGGCATTATTACAAAGTCAGCTTAATTGCCCCCAACAATCTGGGTCCTCATTTTACCTACCTGGGAAGGATGGAAGGCTGAGTCAACCTTGAGCCTGGTGGGACTCGAACCTGCACTAATTGCAGGCAGCTGGTGTTACTTAAGGAGGCATTAGCCCACTGCTCCACCAATACAGTTCAGGGCGTGGCTTCTCTCTGCCTCCTTCCGAGGTGCCCCATTGCCTTCCTCTGTTTACTCCTGATTGACTGCCTCCTGCGTCGGGCGTCCTTGAACAGGGCCAGCTGTGGGTCATCTTCATCCACGCTGTCAGGCTCACACAGCTGGGTCTGCGTCGTGAGCAGATGAGAGGGGCCTGGCTGAGGGCTCTCATCAAGCTGTCCAACCCCCTCAGCAAGCTCTTCAACACCCCCCTCCTCCTCCTCCTCTGAGTCGTCCGACCCAACTGCCGAACCCACAGGCTGACCCTGAATCACAACAGACCCTGAGGACACAGACAAACCTCCAAGTGGCCTCAACGGCTCTCTAAATACAGACACGTCAAACTCGCGATGTCACGTGACATCGCGCGACGTATCGGAGCTTTTTCCCCACTGCCGGCAATGGGGTGGGCGCGGTTTGCTTGTGAGGCGTCTGGCCGGCGGGCCGGCAGTTTGACACCCCTGCTCTAAAAGGCATGCAAATGACCAGCTGTCTGCAAGGAGTATGAATCCTCCCACTCCCCACCATCTGCTTAGAGCTGAGGAAGCTTCTTGGATGAGAAGCGAAACGTCTTCAAAGGAGAAAAAAAAGAAAGTCCATTGGCCTCCTGAAAAAAGCACTTTTGGGGACAGCCGTGACCTGGACGACGGAGAATCGCACATAGACAGTCGGCATCTGTGTTTTAGGTGGGAAGGAAAAAGCTGAGTCTCTTACCTCGAGAAGCAAAGTGGAAAAGGAAATGCAAATGGAAATAATTACCCAGCATCTGGCAGAATAACAGGAGTGGGATGTTGAGACTCTAGAACAGGGGTGTCAAACTCAATTTCATTAAGGGCCACATCAGCATTACGGTTGCCCTCAGGGGGCCGGGTGGGTATGGCCAGGGTGGGCGTGGCCTACTGGGTGGGCATGGCTATAGTGGGTGTGGCCTACTGGGTGGGCGTGGCCAGCTTTTAATCGTTCACATCAAGGGTGCCTATGGGGGCCTGGGCAGGAGTGGGACAGATCTGGGGGTCTCTGGCAGAAGGAGGGTCTCTGGGCCAGGGCCAAGGCAGTGGGGGCCGTTCCCTCACTGTTTCCAGGATGGCTTCGCGGGCCGCGTGAAACCACTTCGCGGGCCGGATCCGGCCCCCGGGCCTTGTGTTTGACATGTCTGCTCTAGAAAGAGTGCAGAGAAGAGCAGCAAAGGTGATCAGGGGACATATAAAGAACAGTTGCTGGAATTGGGTATGTCCAGTTTAATGAAGAGAAGGACAAGGGGTGACATGATAACAGTCTTCAAGGGTATCTCAGGGGCTGCCCCAAAGAAGAGGGAGTCAAGCAATGCTCCAAAGCACCTGAAGGCAGGAGAAGAAGCAACGGATGGAAACTAGTCAAGGAGAGAAGCAACCTAGAACTAAGGAGAAATTTCCTGACAGTTAGAACAATTAATCAGTGGAACAACCTGCCTCTAGAAGCTGTGAAGTCTCCAACACTGGACGTTTTTAAGAAAAGACTGTACAACCATTTGTCTGGGTTTCCCGCCTGAGCAGGGGGTTGGACTAGAAGACCTCTAAGGTCCTTTCCAACTTGGTTATTCTGTTATATCTTTGCAAAGCTTTAGGATGCAGCAGTTCCTTACCCAGGAACAGCCCAGGCTAAGATATAGCAATAATAAATCCAGGGCAATTTATGCAGATGCGAAAACTTGACTGCTTGCTTTATGTGTGTCTTTCCGGCTTTCCGCGTGCTCTCCTTCGCTGCATCTCCGCAATAAAATCCGCTGTCCCAATGCACTGTTCAAAAAAAAAAATAATGCTAAAATGCTGGAAACAGTTCTGAGCGCAGAAGAATTAAAATAACTTTCAGATGCCTCCAAAGAGCCACATTGCGCTGAAATTGTTCTTTTGCTGGCCAGGTTTTGTCATCTGGAACTTCTTAAAAGGAGGGCGGTGGTTAGAAAAATTGGATTCCATCAGCGTAGGAAGGTCAGTTTTCAAAGCTACATGCGAAGGTTTAGCAGGCCGAGTCCTCCTGATGCTAATGGGAGTCAAAACAGCTAAATCTCGGCGTTGGGCTTTGAAAATTTACTACTAAGCCTCTTGACTTCTCACTACACACTTTGATTGTAACAGTAATCCATGGTTAACATAATTTTCCCCGACAATAATGTCAAACACACTATTGAAAGCGGTGAATTATAGAAAGGAGTTGCCTTTTCTCTAACTCTTTAAAGATGGCCCCAGCAGGCCAATTTCACAGCAGGCCTTGCCCCCAAATTTATTACGGTGCATAAAAGAACATCGTCTTCGGTGTCAGAGTCCTCGTCGGAAGACGTGCGTGGAAAATCGACACGGCTTCATTGCGTGATGCGACGGGCCATTTTATATATATATATATATATATATATATATATATATATATATATATATATGTGTGTGTGTGTGTGTGTGTGTGTGTGTGTGTGTGTGTGTGTGTGTTAAATGCTTGTTAGCAATCTAAAAAATTTTTTACACACACACACACACACACACACACACACACACACACACACACATATATATATATATATATATATATATATATATATATATATATATATATATATATATATATACATACACACATATATATACATATATACACACATATATACATATATACATATATACACACACGTATATAAAAGGTAAAGGTAAAGGTTACCCCGCACATGTGTGCTAGTCGTTTCCGTTTCAAAGCCGAACAGCCAGTGCTTGTCCAAGGACATCTCCGTGGTCATGTGGCCGGCATTTTTCTACTTGCATTTTTACGTGCTTTCGAACTGCTAGGTTGGCAGAAGCTGGGACAGGCGCTCACTCTGTTATGCAGCACTCGGGATTCAAACTGCCGACCATCTGATCGACAAGCTCAGCGTCCTAAGCCACCGCATCCTAACCCACTGAGCCACACATATATACACATATACATATATATACATACATACAGTACACACACACACACACACACGCCCATTAGTGCTGCAATATGTTTGCTTGACAAGACAGCTGCTGTTGCTGGGATGCTACCACTTGCCAAGGGGATCTCGGCCAACTTAATTGTCGAGGCAGCTTCAAAACGGTTGCATTAGCATCAAGGTGACTTGATGCTTATGGTTCTGGAGCCTAATGGTTTCCGAGGAGTGGTTTTGTTCCGGTCCTTGCATCTCCTGAAGTGGAGAGGTTTCAAACAAAGAGGGGAAGGCTGCAAAGAATGCCAAGTCATAGGACTTGCCAAGGATGCAGTGACCTTGTATAATCACACTGGTCTACCAGGCCTCGGAAATGAAAGTAGCTAAATTTTACCAGAATTGGGTCCTTATTAAAGGAAAAAAAAAACACACAACATCCTGAGTATTAGTTGGCTCTGGCTTCCAAGGTACAGCTTCAGGTCAAAATTGCATCAAAATAATTCCAAATTACGTGTGTGTGTTTGTGTGTGTGTGCGCGCGCGCACGTGCATGTGGTTACGGGCCATAACCTTTCTGCAAAATCTGATTACATAGCAGTGGGAAGGGTGCCACACCAGTCGTTATAGACGTATCTTTTTTATCGATCCCAGTCACGTGACTTTCCATTCACGTATTGGTTTTTCACGTGATGTTTTCATGCTTCTTGCACGAAAGCTCTAAACATCAGATAATAAAGGACAAGGCTCCATCTTTATTCGGTAACTAAGCTGCGCTGTTTGCCTTTTCTCGTGCGAACTGCAGTAGGATCAGCCCTGTGGAGATTTCCAGCGGTAATCGGCAAGCATGGATGGACTCCCATTTTCTTCCCATTTTCTTCCCTCCATGCCTGCGCTAATCCTGGTGGAATTCCCCCCCCCTCCTCATCACTCCCTGCCCCACAGTTCAAAGGGAACTAGTCTAAATGCCAGCGTAAGAAGTGAATTTACAAGTGACGTGTTTGCACCAAGTGCTCACCTTTACAAAAACGCTAGTGAGACCACACCTGGAATACTGCAGCCAATATTGGGTCACCGTGCTACGAAAAAAGATCTCGAGACATTGGAAAGAGAAGAGCAACTAAGGTGAATCCATGGCCTGGAGACTAAAACATACGAAAGGACGGCTGCGGGACTTGGGTTTGGCCAGTCTATAAAGAAAAGAAGAAATAGGAGAGACACGATAGCAGCGTTCCAGTATTTGAGGGGCTGCCACAAAGAAGAGGGGGGCACATTGTTCTCCAAAGCTCCAGAGGGAAGAAGAAGAAACAATGGTTGGAAACTGACCAAGGAGAGAAGCAACCTGGAATTAAGGAGAAACTTCCTGACAGTGAGGACAATCAACCAGTGGAACAGCTTTACTACCAGAAATCATGGGCGCTCCATCACTGGAGATTTTTAAGAAGAGACTGGACAGTCACCTGTCTGAGATGGTATAAGTTCTCCTGCTCGAGCGGGGGGGGGCTGGACTAGAAGACCTCCAAGGTCCCTTCCAGCTCTGTTCTATCCTATTCCATAAACTTCTTCTGAAGGCGGCTTTCCTAACATATTTCATTGCTAAGAGGCTTGAGCAAATTTCAGAAACGCTTGGATCTGTTTTGATGGTCATTGGAATCTTAACGTCCACCGCTTGGAACCCAGAGGCAATCCACCTACTGCAGATAGCCCTTGACTTACAATCACTCATTTACTGACCTTCCGAAGTTGCAACAGCACTGGAAAAAAAATGTCTTACGATTGTTTGTCACACTTAACGACCGTTGCAGCATCCCCATTTGTCACGTGATCAAAATTCAGAGGCTTAGCAACTGGCATGTTCTTATGACGGTTGCAGTGTGCCGGCCTTCTGGCAAGCAAAATCAATGGGGGAAGCCAGATTCACTTAACAACCGCGTTACTAACTTAATGACTGTGGCAAGAAAAGTTGTAAAACGGGGCAAAACTCACCAAACCGTCTCGCTTAGCAACAGAAATATTGGGCTCAATTCGGGTCGTAAGTCAAGGACCGCCTGTTACCAAACAAGCAACGTAAAAAAAATAAAGAAATGCACAGGTAGTCCTTGATTTACAACCTCTCATTTAGTGACCGAAATTAAAACAGCACCGAAAAACAAATGACCCATGACCATTTTTCACACTTAACGACCCTTGCAGCATCTGGTTCATATTTACGATGGTTGCAGTATCCCGTGTGTGTGTGTGTGTGTGTGTCACGTGATTCCCTTTTGTGGCCTACTGATGAGCCAAGTCAGTGGGAAAGCCAGATTCACTTAACAACCGTGTTATTAACTGAACAACTGCAGCGATTCACTTAGCAACTCTGGCAAGAAAGGTCATCAAGTGGCTCAAAGGTCACTTAGCAAGCGTCTCGCTTAGCAACATAAATTTGGGGCTGGATTGTGGTCGTAAAGCGAGGACCGCCTGAAATGTGCTTTTTGATACGCTCTTCGCTGTGTTTGATTTCGTTCTTGCCTTGTTTCTCTCCCCCCCCCCGAACAGTAGTTCCGCTGGGCAGTTCAGGACCGATTACCCGCCACGATTCCTACGACAGCTTAGCTTCCGATCACAGTGGACAAGACGATGAAGAGTGGCTGTCTCAGGTACTGTAAATCCTTTGGAAAAAGAAGTATTGGTGTATTTGATAAATTTATTTGCCGCCTATCCCGTCAGGGGGCTACTCCAGGCAGCTCATATCAGTTAAAAAGGAAGAAATGAAAAGCGTATCGGCAAAGCAGAAGTAAAATAATAGACCAATAAAGCCACAGAATAAGACAGTGGGAAGGGACCTTGGAGCTCATCTAGTCCAACCCCCTGCTCAGGCAGGAAACCCTACGCCATTACAGACAAATGGCTGCCCAGTCTCTTCTTAAAAGCTTCCAGTGTTGGAGCATTCACAACCTCTGGAGGCGAGTCGTTCCACTGGTTAGTTCTAGATTTCTTCTCTCCTTGATGAGTTTCCATCCGTCGTTTCTTGTCCTGCCTTCAGGGGCTTTGGAGAATAGCTTGACAACCCCCTCCTCTCTGTGAGTATAGGAAGGTAGTTTGTTAGCCATCTGAACAGAACAGAATATCAGAGTTGGAAAGGACTTTGGAGCTCATCTAGTCCAACCCCCTGCTCAGGCAGGAAACCCTAGACCAGGGGTAGGCAACCTTGGCTCTTTTATGACTCTTGGATTTCAACTCCCAGAATTCCTGAGCCAGCCATGCTGGGGAGAAATGGAGAGGTTTCCATGCTGAGCCATGCCAGCTCAGGAATTCTGGGAGTTGAAGTCCACGAGTCATAAAAGAGCCAAGGTTGCCTACCCCTGCCCTAGACCATTCTAGACAGATGGATGTCCAGTCTCTTCTTAAAAACTTCCAGTGTTGGAGCATTCACCACTTCTGGAGGCAGGTTGTTCCACTGCTTAATTGTTCTCACTGTCAGGAAATTTCTCCTTAGTTCCAGGTTGCTTCTCTCCTTGATGAGTTTCCATCCGCTGCTTCTTGTCCTGCCTTCAGGTGCTCTGGAGAATAGCTTGACTCCCTCTTCTTTGGGGCAGCCCCTGAGATACTGGAAGACTGCTATCATGTCCCCCCTCGTCCTTCTCTTCATTAAATTACACATACGCAATTCCAGCAACCGATCCTTATATGTTTTAGCCTCCAGTCTCTCCTTTATCTTATTTACCTTACAATAAGATAAAATAAATTAAATAATAAAACAATATCAAATAGTGTAATAAATGTATTATATTATCTAAATATGATATAATAAAATAACAATAAAAAAGATTTGTCTGTCCTGGGAAAGCAGAAAAGGTGAGAAGTTCTTCAGAAGAAGAACTGAAGAATCTCCGATGAGAAAAATAAGAAGAGAGACCAGTTGCCTTCTGGGGGGGGGGAACGGAAAAACAAGCACCTTTGGGACAATCATCATCTGGATGGTTGCGAGTCTCCAGAGACCGATGTCCATGTTTGACTTTGTGGTTGTTAGTTGCGAAGTTGTGTCCGGCCCATCGCGACCCCATGGACAACGTTCCTCCAGGCCTTCCTGTTCTCTACCATCTTCTGGAGTCCATTTAAGCTCGCGCCTCCTGCTTCAGTGACTCCATCCAGCCACCTCATTCTCTGTCGTCCCCTTCTTCTCTTGACCTCAATCTTCCCCAGCATTAGGCTCTTCTCCAGGGAGTCCTTCCTTCTCATTAGGTGGCCAAAGTATTTGAGTTTTAGCTTCAGGATCTGGCCTTCTAAAGAGCAGTCAGGGTTGATCTCCTCTAGGACTGACCGGTTTGATCGCCTTGCAGTCCAAGGGACTCGCAGGAGTCTTCTCCGGCACCAGAGTTCAAAGGCCTCAATTCTTTTGCGCTCAGCCTTTCTTATGGTCCAACTTTCACAGCTATACATTGCAACTGGCAAGACCATAGCCTTGACTACACGCACTTTTGTTGACAGGGTGATGTCTCTGCTTTTTAGTGTGCTGTCTAGATTTGCCATGGCTTTACTTCCCAGGAGCAAGCGTCTTTTAATTTCTTGGCCACAGTCCCCATCTGCGGTGATCTTGGAGCCCAGGAAGAGATGGTCTGAATGTGCGTTGCATTCCTGCAGCATTGATGTGGACCTACTGGATTCCTCGGGAACCTCCCTTCCTTTTCCCAAAAGGATTCCCCATCCCACATCCTAGGCCAACTCAGGGAGCGCTGTTCGGGAAGGCCTGCCTTCTGTTAAGCCTCCGCATCTCCTCCACACTCGCAACAAAAGAGGGTCGCCATCCGCCACTCACTTTCAGCTGAAAGCCCACGGGGGTTTTGTCTGTTTTTCCAGATGGAAGTGTGATCCGGCAAGTTCGTCCCTGTGACAAAGGGGACAGGGCCCTTCGCCTCCGCTCCTCAATTAGGGAAGCGGGTAATGCGTGCTGTCATCGGGAAGGAGACACAATATGTCGGGCCTGTGCGTTTTTCTGAGGGGGTGACCGGGAACATCTGTCTCCTCCTCTTTGCTGGAATGGAAGAAGCATCTGTTTACATCTCAGCTCTCTGGGGAGCTGACGGCTGGGGCTCCACGTCGGCAGCATGTTTGCGTTGCGGCCTGATTCTGCAGCGCGGGGCGCGAGAGGCTGCATGCGTCAGGCAGACGGCTTGTGCCGGCCTACGAAAGAGCGAAATGTTGACGGCACATGGAACGGCCCGCTGGCTCTTCCCTCCAACCTTCTAAACAGCTGCCCGCTGAGAAGAAGATCACTGTTGGAACGTGGAAAAAAAGGAAAAAGGGGAAGAAAAAAAAAAGGAAACGCTTGTCATCCCAGTTGGCAGTCAGCTAGAATACAGGCAGTCCTTGGCTTACGTCCGCAGCCGAGCCCAAGGTTTCTGTTAATCAAGCGAGATGCTTCAGGCAGGAAATCCTATACCATTTCAGACAAATGGCTCTCCAGTCTCTTGTTAAAAACTTCCAGTGTTGGAGCATTCACAGTTTCTGGAGGCAAGGAGTTCCACTGGTTAATTGCTCTAACTGTCAGGAAGTTTCTCCTTAGTTCCAGGTTGCTTCTCTCCTTGATGAGTTTCCATCCGTTGCTTCTTCTCCTGCCTTCAGGCGCTTTGGAGAATAGCTTGACTCCCTCTTCTTTGGGGCAGCCCCTGAGATATTGGAACACTGCTATCATGTCCCCCCTGGTCCTTCTCTTCGTTAAACTAGACATTCCCAATTCCAGCAGCCGTTCCTTATATGTTTTAGCCTCCAGTAAAAGCATCTTTGTTGCTTTTCTCCACTTTCAGGTGGAAATTGTGACTCACACTGGACCTCACCGGCGCCTCTGGATGGGCCCACAGTTCCAGTTCAAGACTATCCATCCTTCCGGCCAAACCACTGTGATATCCTCCAGTTCTTCTGTGCTTCAGTCCCACGGCCCCAGCGACACACCGCAGCCTCTCCTGGACTTTGACACCGATGATTTGGATCTGGACAGTCTCAGGTTAATTCTTCTTCTTTTTTTTCCCCAAAAGAAAAAAAAGCAAACGCTCTTTCTTTATTTCTCCTTCCCCCTAGTGCAGGGGTAGGCAACCTCGGCTCTTTTATGACTCGTGGACTTCAACTCCCAGAATTCCTGAGCCAACATAGCTGGCTCAGGAATTCTGGGAGTTGAAGTCCATGAGTCATGAAAGAGCCGAGATTGCCTACCCCTGCCCTAGTGTTATGCAGGTCGTCCTCGACTTACAGCCATTTGCTTAGTGACGGTTCGAACTTACAACAGCACTGAAAGATGTGACTTATTTTTCAGTCTGAACGCAAAAAGCGTCTCAAACCATCCAGCTATTCTGGAGAACAGAAAGGTCCTAGAGCAGGGGTCTTCAAACTTGGCCCTTTTATGACTTGTGGACTTCAACTCCCAGAATTCTTCAGCCAACATGGGGGGACTATGGCCCCCTTCATAACTTGTGGACTTCAACTCCCAGAATTCCTCAGCCAGCATGCCTGGCTGAGGAATTCTGGGAATTGAAGTCCACAAGACATAAAAGTCCACAAGACATAAAAGTTAGAAGACCCCTGTCCTAGAGAGTGTAAACATCCTGCCAGTCCAGAATTACATACAGATACTCCTCGACTTGCAACAGTTCATTTACAGATCATTCGAACTTACGACGGCCCTGAAAAATGTGACTTACGACTGTTTTTCACACTTACGACCGTTGCAGCATCCCCATAGTCATGCGATCAAAATTCAGACGCTTGCCCACTGGCTCACACTTATGACGGTCGCAGCATCCCTGGCTCACGTGATTCCCCCCCCTTGCGACCTTCTGACAACCAAAGCCAGATTCACTTAGCAACCATGTTACCGACTTAACAATTGCAGCGATCCACCTCACAACGGTGGCGAGAAAGGTCGTAAAGTGGGGCAAAACTCACTTAACCAACGTCTCACTTAGCCGCAGAAATTTTGGGCTCAACCGTGGTCGCAAGTCGAGGACCACCTGTGCTGTAGCTCAGGGATTGCATTTGAATCTGGGCCCAGAGAGTTGTGGTGCCTTCATTTTTTGTGCGTGCTGTAGGCCCTTGTGGCACTCTTTTCAACAACTGAGGTGTGCTTTGTATTTTTAGAATCCAGCCTGTACGTTCTGAGCCCGTTAGCATGCCAGGATCATCATGCCCAGCTACTGATCTACGGGGAAGATCTTCAGCAAATGATACTACCTCAGGTAGGAAAGGGGATCTATTAGAACCTAGTTTATTTGTTTTTTTAATGTGTTCACGGTTAAGCGCGCACGGATTTTCCCACTGGCGAAATGTTTGTGAGTGTGTCAATATAAACCGAAGGTATTTTGTGGATGGATCAAATAGACCACTTGGTTCCGTCATGGCTAAAGGCATGTGATCGCCGCTTGGGGAGATTCGAAGTTGAGACCGTCCCGTCCATTGTTTAGGGATGGTGGAAGTAATGATGGTGTCTTTGTGGCCAAAGGACAATGTCTAATTGGTGATGGTGTTCCGATTCAGATTAAGGTTAAGATCTGTTGGTGACACCCGAACATGGCAGAAACATTGCGCTTACTGGGTCAAGTCTTATATCAGCATGAAGTGTAGCCTGTTGTGAAGTTTGGAACTGCAAGGGACAACTTTATGTGGGATTGTTGACCTCACTGAGTGAAGGGATGGTGTCGTTTCAAGTTAATCTCCTCCAAAGACTTGTTTCATTCTGAGTGGATGTAAGATGTTGGTCATAGGCTGGTTAAGGGGAGGAGAACTCTTAAGTCCCATGTGACAGAAGATTTCTCGGGTTAGGGAAAAGACTTGACTCGTTGCAATCAGTCTTCGATATGCAAGTGATCCTCTAAAGCATTGTGAGATGTTGAAAAACGATGATAATTGATTTTCAAGAGTAGAGTGGACCAGAACTCTAAGCGGGCATTCTCAAGACTCTGAATGAAACCTGGAATGGTTCCCTAGGTCCTGTTTTGGCGTCAAGAACAAAATAATAATTTGAATGAAAACCCTTTGATCCGGTTGCCTGTTTCAGGGCTTTTCAACCTCTTCACCCATTGTACCACTTTTAGGATATGGCAACATCCGAGTACCACCAGTCGCCTAGCAAGGTGTCAAAAACTTGATGACCAAAAAAAAAAAAAAAGGAAAAAAGTGATGAAGTACAGCTATTCCTCGACTTACAACAGTTCGTTTAGTGACTGTTCAAAGTTACAATGGCAGTGAAAAAAAGTGCCCCCCAAGCCACAGCCGAGCAAGACACCTGCCTGCCTGCCTGCCCAGCGGCGGCGCTCTTCCTCCTGTCCGAGGTTTTCATTGCTGTGAGCATTTCTGTTGAGGATTGGCAGTGGGGGTGAGAAGGGAAGGTGGAAGGGAGCTTTGAGGTCTTCTAGTCCAACCCCCTGCTCAGGCTTGTGCAGCGCTGCCATTCCCCTCCTCCGCTACCACTTTTCTAGGATGGTCTCGTACCACCTGCCAGGTACCAATGTACCACAGGTGGTACCCGTACCACTGGTTGAAAAGCCCTGGCCTATTTGATTGCTGTTCAATCCTTAAGTTGGGTCCGCCTATTTGCAACCCCATGGACCAGGTAAGATAACCTTTATTGTCATTATTTTTACCGCGGGCACACTGGCACACGTTAACAATGCAATTCTGTTGCCTGCTCTCCAAAAGCGTACACATACATAAGACGCATATATTACAGGCTATATACAACATACGTATATGCCTACACCCTTACATATAAATACATACGAGGGCAGTTTGGAAATAAACCTCCTTTTGGTTATCAAGGACAGACACTTGCAGATACAGAATTTTTTATTATACACTTTAAAACAGAGGCCCCCAACCTTTTGGGCGCCACCAGGGACCGATTCCGTGGAGAGAGGTTTTTCCACGGGCCGGAGGGTGCGTGGTTTCATGTGCTGCCTGCATCCCACGGATGGGGCTTTGCTTGTTTGTGTGGACCTGTTGCTGGCATGCTGCGGCCCGGTACCGGTCCACGGACCGGGGGTTGGGGACCCCTGCCTTAGAAAACTACAACATTATATTACTTTTCGACATAACCAACACCACAGCGGAAGTGGTGCCATAGAAAATCCCACCCAATTTGAAGAGCCCAAAGGAGTAGGGCTAGTGACGTTCCTGGAGTGTGGCTCGACCATCAATTCAGACGTCTACTGTGAAACGTTACGAATACTCAGGCGAGCCATCCATAACAAGCGTCGGGGCCTGCTGACTTCCGGTGTGGTGTTGGTTCACGACACTGCTCGCCCGCACACCGCCCAAGAACATGTGAAGCAGTTCCGTTGGGATGTTTTTGATCACACACCACACAGACACCCCCCCACACACACACAATAGCCTAGTTTTGGCACCGAGCGACTACTAAGGAATTTCAAATCTTGTAAGACTTTATGACAAGGGCTTCATTTTGAATGGCGATTATGTCGAAAAATAATGGAACGTTGTCGTTTTCTAAGCTGTGTAATAAAGGTTCTGAAGCTGTGAGTGTCCGTCATTGATAGCCAAGCGGAGGTTTATTTCCGATCTGCCCTTGTATAAAGTGTGGCCTTACCAAGGCATTGTAAAGTGGTATTAATACTTCACGTGATCTTGATTCTATCCCTCTGTTAATGCAGCCTAGCACTGTGTTGGCTTTTTTGGCAGCTGCAGTACACAGCTGTCTCATATTTAAGTGATTGTCTACTAGGACTCCGAGATCCCTCTCACAGTTACTACTATTGAGCAACATACCCCCTATACTATACCTGTGCATTTGGTTTTTCTTGCCTAAATGTAGAACCTTACTTTTTTCACCGTTGAATTTCATTTTGTTAGATAGCGCCCGGTGTTCGAGTCTGTCCAGATCCTCCAGTATCTTAAGCCTGTCTTCTGGAGTGTTGGCTATTCCTGCCAGCTTGGTGTCGTCTGCAAATTTGATGAGTTCCCCATCTATCCCCTCGTCCAAATCGTTGATGAAGATGTTGAAGAGCACTGGGCCCAGAACAGAGCCCTGGGGCACCCCACTACACACTTCCTTCCATGTAGATGCGGTTCCATTGAGGACCACACGCTGAATACGGCCTGTCAGCCAGCTACGAATCCATCTGGTGGTGATGCTGTCTACCCTGCATTTTTCTATCTTGTCAAGCTGTAGGTTGTGATTTACTGTATCAAATGCCTTACTGATGTCCAAGTAAACAAGTGACTTATGAAAACAAGTGACTTATGACCAGTTTTCACACTTATGACTGTTGCAGCGTCCCTGTGGTCAGGTGATCAAAATTCAGACGTTTGGCAACTGACTCCTGTTTATGACGGTCGCGGTGTCCCGCGGGGGGGTGGTCACGTGATCCCCTTTTGCGACCTTCTGACCAGCCAACTCAACAGGATAAGCCATTTTCACTTAACAACCGTGTTACAACTTTACCAACTGCAGGGATTCACTTTAACAACTGTGGCGAGAAAAAAGTCATCAAATGGAGCAGAGCTCACTTAACAAGTGTTTCACTTAGCAGCAGAGTTGCCGTTTTGGCTGAGTCGCGGTTGTAAGTCGAGGACTGCCTGGTTTTTCTAAACCGGAAAGTTGACTTTCTCTCTTTTTTAGAAATGTTCACGTCTGTCCCTGCGTCTCTTAAGGTGGTCTTCGCCCGTTCTTCAGCAAGGACTCTTATCGCCGGGCGATCCCCACAACTGTTGTTGGCGTGGCCTTAGTTGAGCATGACTTTGCAGGTATTTTGGCGCTGACTCGGTACGAGAGATCAGCCCTGATAGGCAGTTTCCGTAATGCCTGGCTGCAGCGTTCCCGCATTTTATTCAAGGGCAAGTGCAGGGCAATTTGACTTTTAAAATTCAGCTCTCTTATCACTTCCAGAGGTTTTGTTCAGGCTGGGATTTATCTTCTTCTTTCCCCCCCCCCCCCACACCCTCCTAACAAAATTGCTCATAAGTGGAGTTATTAAACACACGACATTAGTAGAAACACTTGGGGCTGGAGGAGGGTTTTAATCTTCAGTGGTTCAGGAATCCCTGGAGCCCGGTGATTGAATTGAGGTTTAAACTGTCAAAGGAAACCGAACCACAGAAAGAAAATTGATTTGTGCAAGTTGTCTAAACAGGGCCGAGAATGGGAAAGCAGCCACCATATTCTCTCTCTCTCTCTCTCCCTTTCTCCCTATCTCTCTTTCTCTTTCTTTTTCTCTCTCTTTCTCTCTCTCTCTCTCTCTTTTCTCTCTTTCTCTCTCTCTCTGTGTCTCTTTCTCTCTTTCTTCCTCTCTTTTTCTCTTTTTCTCTTTTTCTCTCTTTCTCTCTTATTCTTTTTCCCTCTCTCCTTCCTTTATCTCTCTTCCTTTCTCTCTTCCTTAATCCTTTTCTCTTTCTTTCTCTTTCTTCCTTTCTCTCTCTTTTTTCTTTCTTTCTCTCTCTTTCTTCCTATCTCTCTTTCTTTTTCTCTCTCTCTCTCTCTTTTCTCTCTTTCTCTCTCTCTCTGTGTCTCTCTCTCTTTCTTCCTATCTTTCTCTCTTTTTCTCTTTTTCTCTCTTTCTCTCTTATTCTTTTTCCCTCTCTCCTTCCTTTATCTCTCTTTCTTCCTTTTCTTCCTTAATCCTTTTCTCTTTCTTTCTCTTTCTTCCTTTCTCTCTCTTTTTTCTTTCTTTCTCTCTCTTTCTTCCTATCTCTCTTTCTTTTTCTCTCTCTCTCTCTCTCTTTTCTCTCTTTCTCTCTCTCTCTGTGTCTCTTTCTCTCTTTCTTCCTATCTTTCTCTCTTTTTCTCTTTTTCTCTCTTTCTTCTCTTATTCTTTTTCCCTCTCTCCTTCCTTTATCTCTTTCTTCCTTTCTCTCTTCTTTTCTCCTTTTCTCTTTCTTTCTCTTTCTTCCTTTCTCTCTCTCTTTCTTTCTCTCTTTTTCTTCCTATCTCTTTTTCTCTTTCTTTTTCTCTCTTTTTCTGTCTCTCTCTCTTTCTTCCTTTCTCTCTTTTTCTCTTTCTACTTTCTCTCTGTGTCTCTCTCTCTTTCTCCCTATCTTTCTCTCTTTTTCTCTCTTTCTCTTTCTCTCTTTCTTTCTCTCTTATTCTTTTTCCCTCTTCTTCTTTTATCTCTCTTTCTTCCTCTCTCTCTTTCTTTCTCCTTTTCTCTCTTTTTCTTTCTTTCTCTTCCTTCCTTCCTATCTCTCTCTTTTTTCTTTCTTTCTCTTTCTTCCTATCTCTTGTTCTCTCTTTCTCTTTTCCTTTCCTCTCTTTCTCTTTCTCTTTCCCTTTCTCTTTCTCTGTCTCTTCTCTCTGTGTCTCTCCAATCTTTTCTTGAAAACCTCCAGTGATGCAGCGCCCACAACTCCTGGAGGGAAGCTGTCCCATTGATTAATTGTTCTCACTGTCAGGAAATTCCTCCTCCTCCTCGTTGGATCTCTCTTTAACAAGCTTCCACCATATTTCAGACTTTTCAAACAGGGGACAAATAGTCTCTATACCACCAGAGACTCTTCAAATAATGTCTCTGCAGAACTTACTCTGCAGAACTGGGTGATTTCCAATAGAATCTGCTGCGCCTTATCTGTTGCCTGCTTATTCTCCACCCTATCTTCATTCTAGTATCTCTTTCAAGTAAACATTCCTCATTGCAAGGTGGCTTAATGTGTGGTTTGCCATAAAATAGGGATCTCTCTCTGTCCCCCCACCCCTTCGACGGAGTCTCCAGATCCCTGCAACTTGAAAGGCACCCAGATCCAAGATAACCCACTTCACAAGATCTTAGGAGGTTGGCCGCAAGCGTGCCCTAAATCCCGGAGATTGAAATTGCCAACGTGCTGCAACCTTTGATGGCACGCACAGGTGTGTTTTGTCACCTGTGCGAGTCTTGGTCTGCCCCTTGTGAACGCGGCCAAGCCAATATAGGCGTAAGGCCAGTGACCCCCTCTTCTTCCTTCGCTTGTCAGGGCTCACGTAAGGCAGCCAGCTGTCTCTCCTGCGGGCTGAAGGCAACCCTCTGAAAGGATCAGGAGGGTGAAGTCTAATTTAACAAGAAAAAGCCAAGGCTTCAGATTTTCCCATCAGGAAGTAAAGGACCCCAGAAGACCTCGAGAAGAGAATATTTGTCGCTCAGGGTGGATCTGTGGGATCCCTGGTACTCTTTGAACTTGGTGGTGGTGCTCTTGCAGATGTTTGGTGACCCAACTAGGTAAAATGAGGACCCAGATTGTTGGCAGGTAATAGGCTGACTCTGTAAACCGCTTAGAGAGGGCTGCAAAGCACTGTGAAGGGGTATATAAGTCTAAGTGCTATTGCTACCATCAGTGCTAGAAGGGAGTGGGGTGTACGGAGAGGAGGAGGAGGAGGAGGAGGATTGTGACCAAATGCACAGGTATAGTATAGGGGGTACCTTGCTCAATAGTAGTAACTGTGAGAGGGATCTCGAAGTCCTAGTGGACAATCACTTCAATATGAGCCAGCTGTGTGCTGCAGCTGCCAAAAAAGCCAACACAGCGCTAGGCTGCATTAACAGAGGGAGAAAATCAAGATCCCGTGAAGTGTTAATACCACTTTACAAGGTCTTGGTAAGGCCACACATGGAATACTGCAGACATGTCAAACGCAAGGCCCGGGGGCCAGATCCGGCCCGCGAAGTGGTTTCATGTGGCCCGTGAAGCCATCCTGGAAAGAGTGAGGGAACGGCCCCCATTGCCTTGGCCCTGGCCCAGAGACCCTCCTTCTGCCAGAGACCCCCAGATCTGTCCCACTCCTGCCCAGGCCCCCCCATAGGCACCCTTGATGCCAACGATGTAGAGCTGGTCACGCCCACCCAGTAGGCCATACGCACTCTAGCCACGCCCACCCAGTAGGCCACGCCCACCCTGGCCATACCCACCCGGCCCCCTGAGGGCAACCGCCATGCTGATGCGGCCCTCAGTGAAATTGAGTTTGACACCTCTGGAATACTGCATCCAGTTTTGTTCACCACGAAGTAAAAAAAATGTTGAGACTCTGGAAAGAGTACAGAGAAAAGCAACAAAGATGATCAGGGGACCAGAGGCTAAAACATTTAAGGAACGGTTGGTGGAATTGGGTATGTCTAGTTTAATGAAGAGAAGGACGAGGGGGGACATGATAGCAGCCTTCCAGTATCTCAGGGGCTGCCCCAAAGAAGAGGGAGTCAAGCTCTTCTCCAAAGCCCCTGAGGGCAGGACAAGAAGCAACGGATGGAAACTCATCAAGGAAAGAAGCAACCTGGAACTAAGGAGGAACTTCCTGACAGTGAGAACAACTAACCAGTGGAACAACCTGCCTCCAGAAGTGGTGAATGCTCCAACACTGGAAGTTTTTAAGAAGAGACTGGACAGCCATTTGTCTGGGGGTTGGACTAGATGACCTCCAAGGTCCCTTCCAACTTTACTATTATGATTATGATTATGATTATGATTAAGTTCTTGGTGCTCTCTGAACGTGGTGGTTTTCTTGCAGGTATTTCATTACCAAACTGGTAACAACGTCAAGAATAGCTTGTCACTTGTTCATCCTCTCCAATTGTAATGCTTGTACATTTATTACTCTAAATAATAATAATAATAATAATAATAATAATAATAATAATAATAATAATATAACAACAATAATAATAATATAATGAAGTTGGAAGGGACCTTGGTGGTCATCTAGTCCAACCCCCTCCTCAGGCAGGAAACCCTCTACCATTTCGGACAAATGGCTGTCCAGTTTCTTCTTTAAAACTTCCAGCATTCAACAGCTTCTGGAGGCAGGCTGTTCCACTGGTTAATTGTTCTATCTGACTCTCAGGAAATACAGGTACTCGTGCCCAAAACCCAGCCCAAAATTTATGTTGCTAAGCAAGACATTTGTTAAGTGAGTTTTCCCTGTTGACTTTGCTTGTCAGAAGGTCGCAAAAGGGGATCGCGTGACCCCAGGAGACCAACATCGTCATAAACATAAACCAGTCGCCTAGCGTCTCAGTTTTGATCACGTGACCGTGGGGGGAATGCCGCAACGGTCATAAGTGTGAGAAACGCTCTCGAGTCACTTTTTTTTTAGCGCCGTGGTATCTTCAAACCGTTGTGAGTCAAGGACTACCTGTACACTAGTGATCCTATGGACCCGTTTTGGGGGGATGGATCGGTTTCCTCGTAGAGTTTAACCTCCTTTGAACTCCATTTCTCCTTTTCCTGGTGCAGAACTGACTTCTACATTTTGGGGGACGAACCTGGGCAACGGATCCCCAGAAGGGGCTCTTCCCGTTCCCATTCTAACCCCTTTCTCTCCGGCCAGGTGATTCCATCTCTTGCCCTGGTTCCTGGTTCCTGGTTCCTTATTAACCAAGGCAGGAAACACTTAAGCGGCGTCAGAATAGAAGCTCCCTGATCCAAAGATCTTTCCCACCCCACTAAATCCTCCTCGTCCTGCTCGTTGTACAGTCAAATGTTCTTGTTGTACAGTAAATAGTCTTTTGTCTTCCTGCTGAGGCTGCTGCCAAAGAAAGCCCCCATCCCAAAATGGCTGGACAGATCTGGACGATGACCAGTTTATTGGAAAGTCACCCCCTTTCTTGTACTTTTATTATTTTATTTTATTTTGGAAAGACTGGCGGAAGGTTAATAGGTCATAAATTTTTACTATCCATCACAAACCAGGAAGTGCTTCGTCTCTTATGACCCGTGTGCTGCCTTGTACTCTCTGAAGATGCTTATCTGTCTCTTTGATGGCTTTCTGCTTGCAGATAGGCTTCGCATGGCGCCTTCCCTTATCAAGGCTCTATCGCTTGCCACCCCCACCCCCCCACCCCTCCCTATCGCCACCGCTGCCAGGAGTTGTGTGTTTTTCATCTTTAATTGATTTTGCAGCACATTTTATAGCCCTCCTGCTTCTTCCAACATGGAGGGGAGGAGGCCCGGCCTGGGCCCCTCGACACAATGGCGGCGTAATTGATTAGACGGCACGGATGGAGATATTTAGATTTGTGTGAGTGTGTGTGTGTGTGTGTGTGTGTGTTTCAATGTAACTAAGTTATGAATTTTTATGATCGGAGCCGCCGTGCGGGAAAAAGGAAAGGTAATTGGTTGGAATGCAAAAACAAGGAGAAAAATAGAATAAAACCCTCTTTTTCTTCCGTTGACAGGCTGTCCAGCTAAGGCCTGTGGAGGGTTGCTTTTGAGTTCTCAGACCCAGGACCTGTTTCCAGGCCGCCGCGCCCCCCCAATCAGATCGCCCCAAATAGGTAGTCCTCAACTTACAACCATTCATTTTATTTATTTATTTTATTTATTTTATTTTAATTCCATTTATATCCCGCCCTTCTCTGAAGACTCAGGGCGGCTTACAAACTTAGCAGTAGCCTTCATTCTATGTATATATGCCTGCTTATTAGGGCTTTCACACACACACCAAGCGGCATTATTACAAAGTCAGCTTAATTGCCCCCAACAATCTGGGTCCTCATTTTACCGACCTCGGAAGGATGGAAGGCTGAGTCAACCTTGAGCCTGGTGGGACTCGAACCTGCACTAATTGCAGGCAGGTGGTGTTACTTAAGGAGGCATTAGCCCACTGCTCCACCAAGGCTAGTGACCTTTCATGGTTACAACAACACTGGAAAAAGCGAGCTATGATCAGCTTCCACACTTACGATGCTGCAGTGGTCGCAAGCGTGAAAAAAAGGGCCGTAGGTCTCTTTTTTCAGGGCCGTTGTACATTTGAACGGTCACTATATGAAGCGTGGGCAAGTCGGGGACCGCCTGTACAGAATTACAAACGCGCTCTGGGTGATGGGATCTGCAGCACGCCCGCTTTGCTTGATCTGCTATAGATCACAGGTAGGGAACTACGGCCCTCTCAGGGCTTGTGGACTTCAACTCCCAGAATTCCTGCATGGCTGGCTCAGGAATTCTGGGAGTTGAAGTCCGCAAGTCCTACAGGGGCCAAGGTTCCCCACCTTTGTGCGAGATTATATCGTAATAATGTTAGAGGGTGTGTCTGGAGAAGGGCCACATGCAAGATGGACGGTGCTGGTGACCATCAGCGAGTTGGATCAGAGTGAGGGGAATGGTTTTAACTGCCTCAGAGGGACCAAAACCTCAGGAAGAAATTGCCAAAAAATACGAGGAATTGGAGAATAGGCAGTGACTCAACCGGGCAGAACCAAGCGAAAGGCATTTGAGGGAGGAGGGTATGGAGACTTTATAAAAGTATATAAAATTACACATAATGCAGGGAAAAGACACTCTTTCCCGCTTATAATGTATATCCCAGCATCAGCCACTAAAATCGATTTAGCAGGAAAGTCAAGACAGACCCTAAAGGGGGATTTCTTTGAGGAGCAGGTAATAAATTTATTGAATTTACAACCACAAAATGGGAAAACAGATGCACGTGAAATCTCTGTGGGCTTCAAAGAGGAATCGACAGATCCTAAGGCCACCCTCCCATGTTACCTCTCGTTCTGACTCTGTGCAGGGTAGTCCTTGACTTACGACCGCACTGAGTCCAAAATTTCCGTTGCTAAGCGAGATGGTAGCTAAGTGAGTTTCAGCCCCTTTTGTGACTTTCCTGGCCGCAGTTTTTAAGCGAATCTGCAGTTGTTAATTTGGTAAGACGATTGTTAAGTGAATTGGGCTTCCGGATTGATTTTGTGCGTCAGAAGGTCGTAAAAGAGAATCACGTCTCACACACACACACACACACACACACACACACGCACACACACACCGGGATGCTGCAACCGTCGTAAATGTATGGCAGTTGCCCAGCCTCTGAATTTTAATGATTGACGATGGGGATGCTGTGACAGTCGTAAGTGTGAAAAACGGCCATAAGTCACTTTTTTCAGTACCGTTGTAACTTTGGACAGTCACTAAATAAATGGTTGCAAGTCGGGGACTACATGCATATATATATATATAGTTCATCACGTCATGTACAGGTGGTTCTCGACTTACGACCACAATTGAGCCCAAAAGTTATGTTGCTAAGTGGGACGTTTGTTAAGCGAGTTTTGCCCCCTTTTGCGACCTTTCTCGCCACAGTTGTGAGGTGAATCCCTGCAGTTGTTCAGTCAGTAACACGGCTGTTAAGGGAATCCGGCTTCCCCCATTGACTTTGCTTGTCAGAAGGTCGCAAAAGGGGATCACTGCCACCGTCATAAATATGAGTCAGTTGCCAAGCATCCGAATTTTGATTGCGTGACCATGAGGGGTGTGTGTGTGTGTGCTGCAACAGTTGTAAATGTAAAAACTGGTCATAATTCACTTTTTGCCAGTGCTGTTGTAATATTGGACGGTCACTGAGTGAACTGTTCTAAGTCGAGGACAGCCTGTATGAACAAGCCGATAAAGGCTGGGTTAGGATTTTGTCATCCTGATCAGTAACTGCAGCACTCAGGTGAGGTGAGGCATCTCGTGTTTGAGCGGGCACCCAGGGAGGGAGAGAGGGAAGGAGGGAGGGAGAGGAAGAGAGTGTGAGAGAGAGGGAGGGAGGGAGAGTGAGAGAGAGAGAGAGAGAAGGAGAGAGGGAGGGAGGGAGAGGGAGAGAGAGAGGGAGGGAGGAAGAGAGAAGGAGGGAGAGAGAGGGGGAGAAAGAGAGAGAGAGAGGGAGGGAGGGAGAGAGTGAGAGAGAAGGAGGGAGGGAGAGTGAGAGAGAGAGAGAAGGAGAGAGGAAAGGAGGGAGAGGAAGAGAGAGGGAGGGAGGAAGAGAGAAGGAGGGAGAGAGGGAGAGAAAGAGGGAAAGAGAGAGGGAGAGAGAGGGAGGGAGGGAGAGGGAGAGAGTGTGAGAGAGGGAGGGAGAGTGAGAGAGAGAGAGGGAGAGGGAGGGAGAGGGAGAAGGAGGGAGAGAGGGAGAGAAAGAGGGAAAGAGAGAGAGAGGGAGAGAGAGAGGGGGGAGAGAAAGAGAGAGAGAAAGAGACATAGTGGTGTGGCGCCACGGCCATCCCCCACGTGCCGGGCAATGTGTTTATGGCCCTGGAAACGTGACAGCAGCCACAGCGTCAGAAATGTAGACTCATAAAATTTTCTTAGGGGAACAAGATTTGCCTTTAAGTTTATCAGACATCAGTGGCCAGAAAGGTAGACACAGTTCTTAGAGGTGATCCTAAAGGAGGGAAAGGGGGAGAAAAAAAGTCATACCGGGTGCATCAGGATAGTAAATTCAACTTTGACAGGTAACACACACTGATCATAAAATAGACCAAAATTACCTGCACGTGATCGGAATGCGATTTGAAGCATTTCTTCACCCTTAAAACAGGTAAATGCAGGTTTGAGACAGGAAGTAGAATAGAATAGAGCTGGAAGGGACCTTGGAGGTCTTCTAGTCCAGCCCACTGTTCAAGCAGGAGAACCTATACCATCTCAGACAGGTGACTGTCCAGTCTCTTTTTAAAACCTCCAGTGATGGAACACCCACGATTTCTGGTGGCAAGCTGTTCCACTGGTTAATTGTCCTCACTGTCAGGAAGTTTCTCTAATTCCAGACAGTGAGGACAATTTGCCTGCACAGGTAGTCCTCAGCTTACGACCACAATGGACCCCAACATCTCTGTTGCTAAGTGAGACAGTCGTTAAGTGAGTTTTGCCCTATTTTACGAGGTGCCCATGATCTCATTTAAGATAAGATAAGATAACCTTTATTGTCATTTTTTTTACTGTGGGCACAACGGCACACAACAAAAATGAAATTTAGTTGCCCGCTCTCAAAGTAGAACGCGTACTTGACACACACCTAACCATACTATATGCACATATGTATAGACCCACACCCCTACATATACCTAACAAATAAATATTAAATACTGTCCATCTTGAGTATATAACGGAAGGAGGAAGCTTGAGAGTTCACAAGGTTAATGCTGCGTGGAATGAAACTATGGCTGAATCTGGATGTTCTGCTATGGGTACCACGAAGCCCCGCCCCCTCCCAGAAGGAAAACAGGTCGTGAAGAGGATGTGTAGTGTCCCAGACAATCTTGCGGACCCTGCTCAAGCAACGCTTCTGTGCCATGTCCTGGATGGGAGGGAAGGATCTGCCAAGGATCTTTTCGGCCGTCCTCACCACTTTCTGCACCGCCTTCCTGTCTGAAGCAGGGATGCTTCCAATCCAGACTGTGATGCTGTATGACAGGATGCTCTCGATCGTCCTTCCATAGAAAGTGGTCAGGACAGGGGAAGGAAGATGTGCTTTTCTCATGCGACGCAGAAAATGCAGGCGCTGCTGTGCCCGCTTCACCAGGGTCTCGCTGTTGAGCGACCAAACCAGCCTACTCGTTAGCTGCACACCCAGGAATTTGAGGCTGGTAACCGTCTCCACAGGTGAATCATTTATGCACAGAGAAGTATGGCTGTGCCTGCCTTTTCTGAAATCGACAATGATCTCTTTGGTTTTTCCGGTATTTACAACTAGGCTGTTTTCCTGACACCAGTTCACCAACCCCTCAACCTCCTTGCGGTAAGCTTCCACCTTGTCATCATGAATAAGGCCCACTACTGTTGTATCATCAGCGAACTTCCCAGGCCATTTGTTGAGGTGGCCTCAAGTCACCCACAGCTGTACCGGCATTAAAAGTGTGTGTGATGGGAAATAATTTGAGCAGCTTATACAGGGGTAAAAAGTAGTTAGGATTGAAGAGAGGTAGATCTCACCCAGTCTCATCCGCGCTGCTTTGTAGGTGCCTGGTGGTAAGCTTGACTTCGGCTGTCTGCAGCCTAGTGACGAGCCATATTGCTATGGCCGGTCTTTCGTCTGCCGGTTTAGAGGGCTGCCCCAGATCAAGCGGAAGAGCTACCATCCTCCCACGATCCAGCGGGGATCCCCTCCTTGCTGGTCGCCCCTACAGGGCGACTTTTGACCTTTTCCAGAGTCCCCCAGCGGTGCAAAATTGGACATGGAAGATGGAGCTCGCCTTACGAACGTCCGTGGCGGCCGCATCGGCAAACCAGAAGTTAGGATGGGTCGCTCCCCACTTTGGACGTGGTAGAGACAAGGGAGGGATCAGCGATGGCTACAGAAAACCTTGCGTTTCACGTAATCGCCTGCTGAATGCAGGATGAGTGGAGCAGGGAGATTGCAAGGAGCCAATCTCAGCTCGCAGAGGGAGCGGGGGGGGGGCGATCGGGGTGCTGGGTCACTGCCTTATTTGGGACCACACTTGAGAATCGCTCCAGTGGTCCTCTCTTTCAGGAATGTACTGGCAGAGGGCAAAATATCGTTGCACTGATGGTGTTGTGTAGTTGGGTCATGAAACGTCGGCAAGAAAACCACCAAGCTCAGTGAATACCAAGGACCCCACAATCGTTGTCCTCCCTCTTCCTGCTCCTCCACCTCCTTTCCAGAAACCCCATTCCCTCCTAGCACTGATGATGTTACCTAGTTGGGTAATGAAACGTCGGCAAGAAAACTGCCAAGCTCAATGGATACCAAGGACCCCACAGTCCGCCTCCTCCTCCTCTCCACAACCCCCCCCCCCGCTTCCTTCTATCACTGAGGATTTCAGTTAGTTGGGTCATGAAACATCTGCAAGAAAACCACCAAGGTCAGAGAATACCAAGGACTCCAAAATCCACCTCCTCTTCCTCTTCCTCTTCGCAAATCCCACTCCCTCCTAGCACTGATGATGCTGCCTAGTTGGGTCATGAAACGTCTGCTAGAAAACCACCCAGCGCAGAGAGCAACGAGGACCTCACAGTTCAACCCTGATCTGCAAATTTTCACTTCTGTGGAATACTACTTCGAGTTTCCTTCATCATCAGTATATAGCCTTTTGTTCATGGCAGTCACTGAGAAAGACAAGCAGTATCATTTAGGACTGTGGGCCTCCAAGCACCCTTGAGAATTGCAGAGGCTTGGTAAGACCACACTTGGGACACTGGGTCCAGTTGTGGTTGCCCTGATACAAGCAAGATGTTGAGTGCAGAGAAGAGCAACAAAGGTGATTAGGGATTTGGAGGCTAAAGCATCCAAAGAACGGTTGCTGGAATTGGGCATGTCTAGTTTAATGAAGAGAAGGACTGGGGGTGACAGGATAGCAGTCTTCCAATATCTCAGGGGTTGCCCCAAAGAAGAGGGAGTCAAGCTATCCTCCAAAGCGCCCGAAGGCAGGACAGGAAGCAACGGATGGAAACTCATCAAACAGAGAAACAACCTAGAACTAAGGAGAAACTTCCTGACAGTGAGAACAATTAACCAGCGGAATGACTTGCCTTCTGAAGTTGTGGGTGCTCCAACACCGAAGGATCTTAAGAAGAGATTCGACAGCTATTTATTTATTTATTTATTTATTTATTTATTTATTTATTTATTTATTTATTTATTATTTATTAGTTGAATTTATATACCGCCCTATTCCCGAATGACTCAGGGCGGTTCACAGGGCAAGTTAAAAACAATACAAAAGAGAGAATAAAATAAAATTAAATTAATACAAGCCCACAATTAAGATAACATTAAAAATTAAAATTAAAATTTAATTTAATTTAATTTAATTTAATTAATATAACTTAAAATCCCTCAGTCCAGGCCAGACAATTCAAACAACCAAGTTTTTAAGTCTCGGCGAGACGAGCGAAGGTCGGGGGCAGTCCGAAGCTCCATCGGCCCACAGAGAACGCCCTCCCCCTGGGGATCACCCGCCGGCAATCTCTAACCGGCGGAACCCTAAGGAGGCCCTCCCTGTGGGCGCGCACAGGACGATGGGAAGCTGATGCTGGCAGCAGGTGCTCCCTAAGGTAATCCGGACCCCATGCCATTTAGGGCTTTATAGGTCATCACCAGCACCTTGAATCTTTTGTCTGGAATAGTACAGAGTTTCCTGCTGGAGCAGTGGGTTGGACTAGAAGACCTCCAGGGTCCCCTCCAACTCTGTTATTCTGGTCACTGACAGGTTTGGAGAGCCTGCTGCGTTCCCTTTTCAACTTCCCCCAAACCCCCTACCCCCACCCCCAAACAAGCATGAAGGTCCTCATTATTATCAGGAAGATTAAAATATGGATCCGGCTTCCCACCCCTGCAAACCCACCCACCCACCCCCCGGCCCCTTCTGCTACTGTTTCTTAGATCGGCGGAGTATGGAAAGAAAAGCCTGAATGAAGCCATTGTTTGCAACAACCGGCCTTCCTGATACCATCCAGGTAATTACAGGTCCAGGTGAAGGGTTTGGGGGCATCTTAATTACATGTCTCTGCAGCCAACCAGGGTCCTGCGGGGCAGCGGCAACTCACATGCCCAGCCTGCTTCTTGAGAGCACCTGATTTCCTTCCGCGTTCTCCACACCGGTAACTGGAAACCAGTGGCCGCCGCTAAGCTGGTACCAGCGGCGATAACAGCTCCTCAGGAATTCCCCAGTGGCTCGTGGCTTCTTATCGGCTGGCTGCATTCACACATCCCGGATACCTGAGCAACAGCTTCCCGGCTGTTGGATTCTGCAGGAGTCGCTAGAGCAGGGGTGTCAAACAATGTCATTGAGGGCCGCATCAGCATTGCGGTTGCCCTCAGGGGGCCGGGCGGGTGTGGCCTGGGTGGGCGTGGCCTACTGGGTAGGCGTGGCTAGAGTGCGTATGGCCTACTGGGTGGGCGTGGCCAGCTCTACATCGTTCGCATCAAGGGTGCCTATGGGGGGGCCTGGGCAGGAGTGGGGCAGATCTGAGGGTCTCTGGCAGAAGGAGGGTCTCTGGGCCAGGGCCAAGGCAGTGTGGGCCGTTCCCTCACTCTTTCCAGGATGGCTTCGCGGGCCACATGAAACCACTTCACGGGCCGGATCCGGCCCCCGGGCCTTGTGTTTGACATGTCTGCGCTAGAGCATTGAGGGATAATAAATAAGCAACAGGTGTCGGGTGCCAGAGGCGGCACTCAGAGCCCTCCCTGTGGGCACCCGCGCCATGCCTCAGAGGTGGCAACTGCCCTCTTCAACCAGCTGCCCACACAGGTGTCCCTCCCCACGAGCGACATTGAGGTGGCCACACCCCACCTTGGCCACACCCACCCAATCTTCCATGACCACCACAGCCACACCCACCCAGTAGGCCACGCCCACCTGGCACCCAGCGATAAATAAGCGGGTTTTGGGTTGCAGTTTGGGCACTCGGTGTCTAAAAGGTTCGCCATCACGGCGCTAGGTCAACGGGTTCATACTTACGAACCATTGCTGTGTCCCGTGTGTGTGTGTGTGTGTGTGTGTGTGTGTGTGTGTGTGTGTGTGTGTGTGTGAGGTGATCCCCTTTTGTGACCTTCTGCCAAGCAAAGTCAATGGGGGAAGCCAGATTCACTTAACAACCGGCTTACTAACTTATCAACTGCAGAGATTCACTTAACGGTGGCGAGAAAATGAAGCGAAACTCACTTAACAAATTTTTCACTTAGCAACAGAAATTTTGGGTTCAATTGTGGTCGTAAGTCTAGAACTACCATTATTATTATTATTATTATTATTATTATTATTATTATTTATTATTATTATTACTACTACTACTACAGTATTACGGTTTGTCGCAGAGTCAGCCAGATGTTCGGACTGGATTTGACATTTTTATCCACCTATCGAGTCCTTCGCAAGGACCTGGGGTAGGCAGATGTGAATGTTTGATGGGGTTAGAGCAGGGGTCTTCAAACTTGGCCCTTTTATGACTTGAGGAATTCTGGGAGTTGAAGTCCACAAATCATAAAAGGGCCAAGTTCGAAGACCCCTGACCTATATAGTCTTTGAAAGCACCTTTGCTTTCCCAACAGGTGATGCGTAACCCACTTGTAGGACTTGAGCCAACTGCCACCTGCTGCCAATCCATCTGGCATCTTCTCCTTCGTTAAGAGCTGCTAACGAGCTGGGTTCTAATACCTGGGTTTTTAGAAAGCCTTAGAGAGTCAGGATGATAAATAGCTTGTTTTCTGAGACACTGTGGCTGAATAACAAAGCTGGAGGAGGTTCAGGGGGATAACTGCATTGAATTGGAGGGTACCTTGAGGTCATCAAGCCCAACCCTGGCTCAAAGCAGAGCATCTTAAAGCATGCTGGCTGGGGACTTCTGGGAGTTGAAGTCCACAAGTCACAAAAGTGCCAAGTTTGAAGACCCCTGGGTTAGATGTATCATCACAAGATGTAAGCTGTTCTGAATAATTGTCAAATTCTCCATCGACCGATGTGACCATTCAAAGTTACAACATCGTGGGGGAAAAGTGACCAATGACCATTTTTCACCCTTACGTGTTTTGCAGCATCCCCAGGGTCACGTGATCAATATCCAGACACTTGCCCGGTGACTCACATTTACGACGGTCGCAGCGTCCCGGGGCTCGCGTGATTCCCCTTTTTTGCGACCTTCTGGCAAGCAAAGTCAGTGGGGGAAGCCAGATTCACTTAACAACCGCAGTGATTCGCTGAACAGCTGTGGCAACGAAGGTTGTAAAATGGGGCAAAACTCATTTAACCACTGACTTGCTTAGCCACAGAAATTTTGGGCCCAATCGTCGTCGTAAGTCAAGGACTAGTTGTACATAGGTCCTTTTAAAAGGTTTTTAAGATAAGCCAAACTCAATTTGGGGGAAGTTATTTTGGGGCCTCCAATTCTTGGCTCCTCTGCAAGTATGTACAATAAAACCATTCTACCTCAAATGCATTTGAGGTAGCTTGCCAGAACTAATGTTTCTCCTTAGAGTATTATTGTTGGTTAGAGCAATTAATGCAGAGCTAACTCTGGCTTTTTTCTAGCAAGAAGGCTGGCTTCCTACTTCGTTAAGTTATGGACTGTTTACCACGGTTTATAAACCGTAGTAGCTAACACCAAAGCAAATCACGAGCGGAAAGCAAACAGATCGCAGTTGTGGGTTTAAGCGTATTGTGTGAACCTAGCCAAAGGATTACTTTCAGATTATCCTCCTTTTTTTCCTAGTTTTACATTCTTTGCTCCCAGCAAGTAAGAAGCACAAACTACGAAACCAGGCGTTTTACTCTGTGTTTCTTTTAAGACTTGGCGTCTCATCTGCAGTGTGTATCTCCAACTACACGCTTCCTTTTATGTGGGTTGGTCTGTGTAAATATTATTTTCACAAAGTATTGCTGTCTCGATGGGGGTACCTTGCTGAGTTTTGATGGACGGGGAAGACCACTTGATTATTTTTATTTTTTATTTATTTATATTTTTTTAAAAAAAATTTGCAACAAGCTTTCTGCTTGATCGGAGGTGCATATTGAATTACCCACACATTTGGCTTTGGATCTTTACAGGAGATCAGGTTATTCCCTCTGGGCAATTATCCAATTAAAATGGAATCCTATAGATCTGAATGCGGATACTTGTTTGCCCGCTTATGTACATTAAATTGGCTTTGGAAAACAGAGCCTACTTTTAAAAACCACTTTACTCTGTAGGATGTCTATGGACATACTCCGTCATCCAGGTCAGGGTTGTCCCGAAGGTGCTTTTTCTGGAGGCCACTGGACTTCCTTTGTTTTTCTTTGAAGACGTTTCGCTTCTCCTCCAAGAAGCTTCTTCAGCTCTGACTGGATGGTGGGGAATGGAAGGATTTATACTCCTTGTAAATGGAACGAATGCAAATGACCAGCTGTCTACAAGGAGTATAAATCCTCCTATTCCCCACCACCCAGCCAGAACTGAAGAAGCTTCTTGGAGGAGAAGCGAAACGTCTTCAAAGAAACAGCAAAAAAAGTCCAGCTGCCTCCTGAAAAAGCATCTTTGGGAAACTGGATTTCAAGGTTCATATAATAATAATAATAATAATAATAATAATAATAATAATAATAATAATAATAATAATAATAATAATAATAATATGATAATAATAATATAACAACAACAACAACAATAATAATAATAATAATAATAATAATAATAATAATAATAATAATAATAATAATAATAATAATAATAATAATAATAATTTTATTTGTATACCGCCCTTCTCAGGGCGGACTCAGGGCGGTGAAGGACTCAGGGCGGTGAACAGGGCAAACATATAAAAGTACAAGAATACAAAAATTAAAAAATAATTAAACCATCATGATGATGATGATGATGATGATGATGTTGGAAGGGACCTTGGAGGTCATCTAGTCCAACCGTCTGCTCAGGTAGGAAACCCTATACCATTTCGGACAAATGGCTGTCCAGTCTCTTCTTAAAAACTTCCAGTGTTGGAGCATTCACCGCTCTGACTGTCAGCAAGTTTCCCCTTAGTTCTAGGTTGCTTCTCTCCTTGGTTAGTTTCCATCCGTTGCTTCTTGTCCTGCCTTCGGGCACTTTGGAGAATTTCCTTTGTTTTTTCCTTGAAGACATTTCCCTTCTCACCCAAGAAGCTTCTTCAGTTCTGACTGAATGGTGGAGGATGGCAGGATTTATAGGATTCTCAGAAAGAGCCCGAACGAGCAGATGACTGCAAGGAATACAAATCCTTTAATGTGTCTTATTTGTAAGGCTGGCCTGTGACCGCAATAAAAATTATTACGGTTGGTCACACAGTCTGACAAAATGTTTAGACTGGATTTGGTATTTTTATTTACCTATCAAGTTGTTTTCGAGGATCTGGGAGAGACCGATGTGGATGTTTGATGGTGTGACAGACATTTTTTTTTATTATTATCATTAAAAATAACGGCTTTGGCCATTTGAATTAAGTCGCATTTTGACTTTTTATTTTATTTTATTTTTTAGTTTTCCTGTTTTCCTCCCCAAAGTACTGTTGGTGGGTATATAAACATTGCGAAACAAATAAATAAGAGTTGCAAACAACAGGCTTCCTACAAGCTCAGGAGGAGAATAACATTGTGTTTAAAGATCAATAAAAAATACTGTGAGAATACCGTGATAGCAAAGGAAAAAAAAAAAAAACAGGAAAACAGCCAGCAGCAAGGTGGATGGCATCAATTACAGGTAGTCCTCCACTTACAAACGGTTCATTTAATGACCATTCGAAGTTACAACCTCCCTGGGAAAAAGTGACTTAGGATATTTTTCGCACTTATGACCATTGCAGCATCCTCATGCTCGTGGGACCAAGATTTGGCTCCTGTCAACACCTTTGGCGACCGTCTGACAAGCAAAATCCACGGGGAAGCCAGATTCGCTGAACAACCGGCTTACCGGTGCTGTGATTCACTTAACGACTGTGGCAAGAAAGGGTGGCGCAAACAAAGTGAAGCCCCATCCGTGGAATGCAGGCAGCTTGCAAAGGCCACGCCCCCTCCAACCTGCGGAAAAAAAACTTTCTCCATGGAACCGGTCCCTGGTGCCCCAAAGGTTGGGAGCCACTGGGTTAAGGAACCAGGTTAGAAACTGGGAGACTGTGAGTTCTAGTTCTGCCTTAGCAATGAAAGCCAACTGGATAACATTGGGCCAATCAACAGGTGATTGGTAAATTCTAGTCCCGTCTTAGGCATGAAAAACGGCCGGGTGACTTTGGCCCAATCACCAGGAGACAGTGAATTCTAGTCCGGCCTCTTGGGCATGAAAGCTGGCTTATCTAGGGCAATCACAGGAGATGGTAAGTTCTAGTCCCGCCTTAGATATGAAAGCTGTCTGGGTGATTTGGCCAATCACCAGGAGACGGTGAGTTCTAGTCCTGCCTTAGGCATGAAAGCCAACTGGGTGACTGGGCCAATCACCAAGAGACGGTAAATTCTAGTCCTGTCTCTTGGGCATGAAAGTCAGCTGGGTGACCTTGGCCAATCGCCAAGAGACGCTAAGTTCTAGTCCTGCCTTAGGTATGAAAGCTGGCTGGGTGCCTGGGCCAATCCCCAGGAGATGGTGAGTTCTAGTCCTGTTTTAGGAATGAAAGCTGCCTGGGTAACTGGGCCAATCATCAAGAGGCAGTAAATTCTAGTCCCACCTTAGGTATGAAAGCTGTCTGGGTGACATTGGGCCAAAGTCACCCAGCCAGTTCTCATACCTCAGTCAGGACTAGAATTCACAGTCTCCCAATTTCTTAACCAATATTCCAAACCGGTTCTCGACAGCCAAGGCATACTGTCAATTACAGATAGGAGGGCAAAATGCACACTTCCCATTGCTCTTTCAAGACAATAATAATAATAATAATAATAATAATAATAATAATAATAATAAGAAGAAGAAGAAGAAGAAGAAGAAGAAGAAGAAGAAGAAGAAGAAGAAGAAGAAGAAGAAGAAAAGGAAAAAGAAGAAGAAAAGAAGAAAAAGAAGAAGAAGAAGAAGAAGAAGAAGAAGAAGAAGAAGAAGAAGAAGAAGAAGAAGAAGAAGAAGAAGAAGAAGAAGTCATACATTCATATTTTCACGGGAAAGGAAGAAGAGGGGAGTCCAAGATCCGCCTTCCATGACAGCGGGAGGAATGAAGTGATTTGCCCTTCATGTAATTTTCATGAGCCCACCACTGCGGCACAGCTGATTATTTAATGACCGCAATAGGTGTTAAAAAGTTTCTCGACTGCCACCCGGGGAATGTATTATGAAACAGGAAGAGGCAAATGACTGCAGTTAGAAGCACAAAGGTGAGATAATGGCCTTCTGCACCACTGGGCTGCCAAGCCTGCTTAGCTTCAAGCCGGGCAGCTAGAGGTTTACAAACCCTACATTCCTCTTAAAATATAGATAGAATGTTAAAGTGAATGACAAACAGAGAAGTTGTCACCTTCCGGGAGATGCAACGCAACTGTGGCCACCTCGGAGCAGATGCTGCTCGCTAGCAATTTATTTGCAGCGTGGTACAGAATTTGATTTTGGTCCACTGGAAGGTAATTCAGCAGAATCCAGGGGGCAAAACTTTATTCAAAGTTTACCATGTCAGGTCTGTGCCTGTAGGGCAGGGGTCTTCAAACTTGGCCCTGCTATGACTTGTGGACTTCAACTCCCAGAATTCCTCAGCCAGCATGGCGGAACTATGGCCCTTTTATGACTTGTGGGCTTCAACTCCCAGAATTTCTGGGAGTTGAAGTCCACAAGTCATAAAAGGGCCAAGTTTGAAGACCCCTGTTGTAGGGAATGGCGCGGCCGGATTCAGCAGAGTGCAGCTAGTCCTCTATGTGTGATCACAATGGAGCCCCGCATTTAGGTTGCTAAGCGAGACGTTTGTTCAGTGAGATTTGCCTGGTTAGACGACTTTTCTTACCGCAGTTGTTAAAGAAGAAACGCAGTCGTTAAGCGAATCCGGCTTCCCCCCCGTGGACTTCACTTGTCAAGAAGGTCTCAAAAGGGGGAAAAATCACACGACCCCATGACACTGCAACCGTCATAAATGTGAGTCAGTTGTCAAGCATCCCAATGTAGATCACGTGACCACGGGGATGCTGCAACGGTCGTTAAGTGTGAAAAATGGTCATCGATCACTTTCCAGTGCTGCTGTCACTTTGAACGTTCACGAAACAAATTTGTACGTGGAGGACTATCTGTATTTAATAATGATGATGATGATGATGATGATGTTGGAAGGGACCTAGGAGGTCATCTAGTCCAACCCCTGCTCAGGCAGGAAAGCCTACACCATTTCAGACAAATGGCTGTCCACTCTCTTCTAAAAGACTTCCAGTGTTGGAGTGTTATTGCAAACACATTCACAACACGCATCCAAAACAGCACAAAATAATAATAATAATAAGATTTGGGTTTGCGTTCTCCTTGCCAAGCCAGAGGGCAAGCCATAGGCAGTTCTCGACTTACGAACACAACTGAGTCCCCAAATTTCCGTTGCTAAGCAAGACTGTTAAGTGAGTTTTGCCCCTCTTCGTGACTTTTCTATGACCTTTTTTGCCACAATTGTTAAGCGAATTGCTGCAGTCACAAAGTGAATCTGGCCTGCCCTATTGACTTGGCTTGTCGGAAGCCACCTGGGAAGGTTACAAGGGGTGATTCCCTGACCCCAGGATGCTGCAACTGTCATAAGTACATGCCAGTTGCCAAGTGCCTGGTCAGCTCTCATGCTGAAGGCGGGACTAGAACTCACCATCTCCTGGTGATTGGCCCAAGGTCACCCAGCTGGCTTTCGTGTCCAAGAGACAGGACTAGAATTCACCGTCTCCTGGTGATTGGGCAAAGGCACTCAGCCACCTTTCACACCTAAGACAGGACTAAATTTTACCATCACCTGGTGATTGGCCCAATCTTATCCAGCTGGCTTTCATGCCGAAGGTAGAACTAGAACTCACAGTCTCCCAGTTTCTAACCTGGTTCCTTAACTCTGTGGCCCCCAACCAGTTCCATGGAGAAAGGTTTTTCCGCAGTTTGAAGTTAGAATGGAATGCAATGGAATGGAAGGGAAGGGAAGGGAAGAGAAGAGAGGAGAGGAGAGGAGAGGAGAAGAGAAGAGAAGAGAAGAGAAGAGAAGAGAAGAGAAGAGAAGAGAAGAGAAGAGAAGAGCATAATGAAAGAAATGAATAGAATAGAATAGAATAGAATAGAATAGAATAGAATAGAATAGAATAGAATAGAATAGAATAGAATAGAATAGAATAGAATAGAATAGAATAGAATAGAGCTGGAAGGGACCTTGGAGGTCGTCTAGTCCAGCCCCCTATACCATCTCAAACAGGTGATTGTCTAGTCTCTTCTTAAAAAACCTCCAGTGATGGAGCGTCCACGATTTCTGGTGGCAAGCTGTTCCACTGGTTGACTGTCCTCACTGTCAGGAAGTTTCTTCTTAATTCCAGCTTGCTTCTCTCCTTGATCAGTTTCCAACCATTGTTTCTTGTCCTGCCCTCTGGTGCTCTGGAGAATACATTGGCCCCCTCTTCTTTGGGGCAGCCCCTCAAATACTGCAAGACTGCTGCTGATGTCACCTCGGAGACTGTGAATTCTAGTCCCTCTTGAGGTTTGAAAGCCACCGGGGCGACTTCGACACCCATATGCCATATTGTCTGGGTTGATCCCTGCCACGGACTCAAGGCCACCCTCGTTTTTTTCATGAGTGGGACCCCTCTTCCCCCGGTGACCCCTTCTCTTGTGGGCTGCGGCCTCTGTGATTCTGAGCAATCAAGCAGGACAAGGGGATCTCCCTTTTCTTGAAACCGATGGACGGAATCCACCCGCTTTTCCGGTCTCCGACTTCACCTCTCCGGGCTGGTTCTCCAGCGATGTCCAGGTGTGGGGTTCCAGCAGTTCATTTCCTCCAGCCCCATTTGTTTCGAGAGGGCTCTCCCTCTGAAGATGATATCTGCCTGGCCAACACACACACACACACACACACACACACACACACACACACCCCGTTGGGTACAGTGGGACCCTTTGTCTATTCATTTAGAAAGCAGATTAACCCTCCCGCGTACGGTTTCCCGCGCAATGGGAAAGAGCCGGGCGAATTCCCTTCTCTTTCTTCACTTCCAAATAATGACCGCCTTTCATAAAGGGCGCTCCTTAAAATTGGGAAGGCACCCAGGAGATGTCAGCGACAAAGAAATTAAAAAAAAAAAAGACTGCCTTTTTTGTGTGTGTGATCGGCGAAGGGAAGCAGCCATCCGGGCCCCTTGGCTCTGTCTTTCCGTCTCTCTCTGTCTGGGGCTGCTCCCGCTTGTATTTTTCGCCTCTTTCGTTTAGGCATTGTTTGAAAAGCAGGGCTGTCTAAAAGACCCTTTGGTTTATGTATCTGGAGGTGCGTTTCCACCTTTCGGGTTCAGAGCTTTTTTTTTTTTTCCTCTGGCAAAAGGGGAAGAAACACAGACGTGCGCACACACACACACACACACACACACAAACTAAGGGCCTTTTATAAACAATTTTCTTGGCATCTTTTGCATGTGAGAGAGAACCTCTGAGTTGCTCTGGAAGTCTGTCTGTCTGTCTGTCTGTCTATCTATCTATCTATCTATCTATCTATCTATCTATCTATCTATCTATCCATCCATCCATCCATCCATATCTATATATCTACCATCCATCCATCTATATCTATCTATCTATCTATCTATCTATCTATCTATCTATCTATCTATCCATCCATCCATCCATCCATATCTATATATCTACCATCCATCCATCTATATCTATCTATCTATCTATCTATCTATCTATCTATCTATCTATCTATCTATCCATCCATCCATCCATATCTATATATCTGCCATCCATCCATCCATCCATCCATCTATATCTATCTATCTATCTATCTATCTATCTATCTATCTATCTATCTATCTCTATCTATCTATCTATCTATCTATCTATCTATCTATCTATCTATCTATATCTATCCATCTATCTATCTATCCATCCATTTCTATCTATCTATCTATCTATCCATCTATCCATCTATCTATCTATCCATCCATATCTATCTATCTATCTATCTATCTATCTATCTATCTATCTATCTATCTATCTATCTATCATCCATCCATCTATATCTACCATCCATCCCTATCTATCATCCATCTATCTATCTATCTATCTATCTATCTATCTATCTATCTATCATCCATCCATCCATCCATCCATCCATATCTATCTATCTATCTATCTATCTATCTATCTATCTATCTATCTATCTATCCATCCATCCATCCATCCATATCTATATATCTACCATCCATCCATCTATCCATCCATATCTATCTACCTATCTATCTATCTATCTATCTATCTATCTATCTATCTATCATCCATCCATATCTATATATCTACCATCCATCCATCCATCCATCCATCTCTATCTATCTATCTATCTATCTATCTATCTATCTATCCATCCATCCATATCTATCTATATCTATCTATATCTCTTTTTCTGTCTCAATCTCTATATTTATCTATCTATTTGTGTATCTATATCTAGCTATCTATTTCAAGATTCATAAGGCCATCCAACTCAGACAGTCTGTGATCCTGGTTGGCCAACAACATAAGCACAGTAACAAACAAACATAAATTATTGGTTAAATTTATTTGCCGCCTATAATGCCGTGGAGCTACTCTAAGCATCTTGCAATAAAGACAAAGGAAGAAAACGGAAGGAGAGTAAACAGAACAGAAGTAAAATAGAATAATAAAATAAACAATGAAAAAAAGAAGACGGTGACAATAATGCATCAATAGGGTAAGCAAAAAGATGGATGGGAGGAGACCAGAGAACAAGGTTTGTGTGTGTGTGTGTGTATGTGTGTGTGTGTGTGTGTGTGTGTGTGTAGAGCAGGGGTGTCAAACTCAATTTCATTGAGGGCCGCATCAGCATTGCGGTTGCCCTCAGGGAGCCGGGTGGGTGTGGCCAGGGTGGGCGTGGCCTACTGGGTGGGCGTGGCTAGAGTGCGTATGGCCTACTGGGTGGGCGTGGCCAGCTCTACATCCTTCGCATCAAGGGTGCCTATGGGGGCCTGGGCAGGAGTGGGACAGATCTGAGGGTCTCTGGCAGGAGGAGGGTCTCTGGGCCAGGGCCAAGGCAGCGGGGGCCGTTCCCTCACTCTTTCCAGGATGGCTTTGTGGGCCGCATGAAACCACTTCGCGGGCCGCATCCGGCCCCTGGGCCTTGTGTTTGACATGTCTGGTGTAGAGTCTGCCATCAATCCAGCAGCCACCTCCAGTGCACTTGATGTTACCTAGTTTGGTACTGAAACATCTGCAAGAAAACCACCAGGCTTAGAGAGCACCCAGGGCCTTTGACCTGCTTGAGCTCTTCTGCTTTCTTGGGTGGTTAGTTGAAGTGGGTCCTTACACTGTCTCGCTTAGCAACGGAAAGTTTGGATTCAATTTTGGTCACAATTCGAGGACTGCCTGTAGTCTGGAGCACTTCTTGGAAGCTTGCAATGCCCTGGAAGTTTCCGTTCTTTTACCTTGTGAGTAAGAAGTAGGAACAATCCTGGGATGGCGGCCAGGGCTTCTCTCTTTCACAAAGTTATGGGTAGTTAACAAGAGGAATTTGGACTGGAATATCTGCCGCTAAATGACCTGAGCATAAAATGTGACATCACGTGATTGCACTGCTTAGCAATGGGAGTTCTGGCGCTTTCAGTGGCCATTGTTATCTCCCTTCTCAGGGAGAAGGGCGGTATATAAATGTTATTAAATTAAATTAAATTAAATTATTTTATTTATTCAATTTTTTTATCCTGCCATTATTTTTTTTTACAAATAACTCCAGACCACAAACATATGCAAACACCTTCCTCCTCCTATTTTCCCCACAACAACCCTGTGAGGTGGATTGGACTGAGAGAGAGGGACTGGCTCCAGGTCACCTAGCCAACCTTCACGCCTAAGGCGGCACTAGAACTTACAGTCTCTTAGTGATTGGCCCAAAGTCACCCAGTTGACTTTCATGTCTAAGGCAGAACTAGAACTCACTGTCTCCTGGTGATTGGTCCAAAGTTACCCAGCTGACTTTCATGTCTAAGGCGGGACTAGAACTCACCGTCTCCTGGTGATTGGTCCAAAGTCACCCAGATGGCTTTCATGTCTAAGGCAGAACTAGAACTCACTGTCTCCTGGTGATTGGTCCAAAGTTACCCAGCTGACTTTCATGTCTAAGGTGGGACTAGACTCACCGTCTCCTGGTGATTGGTCCAAAGTCACCCAGATGGCTTTCATGTCTAAGGCAGAACTAGAACTCACTGTCTCCTGGTGATTGGTCCAAAGTTACCCAGCTGACTTTCATGTCTAAGGTGGGACTAGACTCACCGTCTCCTGGTGATTGGTCCAAAGTCACCCAGATGGCTTTCATGTCTAAGGCAGAACTAGAACTCACTGTCTCCTGGTGATTGGTCCAAAGTTACCCAGCTGACTTTCATGTCTAAGGCAGAACTAGAACTCACTGCCTCCTGGTGATTGGTCCAAAGTTACCAGCTGACTTTCATGCCTAAGGCAGGACTAGAACTCGCCATCTCCTGGTGATTGGCTCAAAGTCACCCAGCTGACTTTCATGTCTAAGATGGGACTAGAACTCACCATCTCCTGGTGTTTGTCGAAAGTCATCTAGCCAGTTTTCATGCCTAAAGCGGGACTAGAACTCACCGTCTCCTGGTGACTGGCTCAAGGTCACCCAGCCAGCTTGCATACTTAAGGCAGGACTAGAACTCACCGTCTCCTGGTGATTGGCCCAAAGTCACCCAGCCGACTTTCACGTCTAAGGTGGCAGGGCTAGAACTCACCGTCTCCTGGTGACTGGCTCAGAGTCACCCAGCTGGCAAAAGTTGTGGCTCTTGCAGCTCCCCGGATTCTCCAAATTCCTGGAGGGCACTAGGTTGGGAAAGATGATACTCTAGTGTTATTCTGGGATAGCTGGATAGGCAGAAAAAGCATGCGGTCATAGTCACTTCCAGCCCAGCTTGGCAAGCAAGCAAGCGAGGAGAAAAAAAAATGCCTTGTACATTACAAGTTTAATCCTCCATCCTTGGCTACAAAACCGAGCGCAGACATGAGCAAAACTACCGTCTCCAACAATTCAAAGAGGGGAAGATTTTCTCACATTTTTCTGCGAACGGAACACGAAAACGCTTTATTCCCAAGGCCGGGATGTGAAGACAGCAGATGTGAAAACCTCCTTAACTTCCAACCCAACTTTTCCAGATCTGATCAGGATAATTTATTCCTGGACTCCCCGAAGACCAACGAGGAGGGAGGGGGAGGACCTCTCTGTCTTCTTTCTTTCGCATAACTTTATCCATTAGAGGGGGGGGAATAAAAAAAGCACTTCCCCCCCCCCTCTTTTATCCGCCACATGCAACGTGTTGGTGGAATACACTTTTTGGCTTAACTCGAGCTGGCGTTTTGAGTTGCTTTGCAGAGAGAGAGAGAGAAAGAAAGAGAGAGAGAGAGAGAGAGAGAGAAAGAAAGAGAGAGAGAGAGAGAGAGAGAGAGAGAGAGAGAGAAGGGGGTGGGAAATGAGAACCAAACTCCAGCGGCTAAACCCCCCCCCCCAAAAAAAAAGACCAGAATTTATCTTTCCGAGGCGGAGGCAGAAACCCACGGGACTTCCCTCTTGTCTCCAAAAGCACGTAGGGCTTGTAATGAAGGGCTTAAAAAAAAACACACGCACGCACAAAAAAACACGGCAACGGCAGATGCTGCCTTTCAAAGATAGCCATAAATTCAAAATTGCATTTGTTTGCTTTAGGAGGGGAGATTGCTCCATCTTTGCAAAAACTAGTGTTTACCTAACCTTGAGCCAAACCTAGGGTAGCCAAAATATTGAGAGAGAGAGAGAGAGAGAGAGAGAGAGAGAGAGAGAGAGAGAGAGAGAGTTGTGAATCGTTCCTCTGACGTAGCCGTGGAGGGTTTTGGAGGCCGTGATTATAAAAACAAGAACGCCCGCAAGCTTTTCAATCTGGATGGAGTCTTTAGGACCACAACTGCTGTCGCTAAGGGAGGAGAGTCGTTAAGTGAATTTTGCCCCATTTTAAGACCTTTCTCACCACGCGTCTTGAGGGAACCCCTGAGGTTGTTCAGTTAGTAGGGACACGGTTGTTACGTGAAGCTGGCTTCCCCCCATTGACTTTGTCAGGAGGTCGTAAAAGGGGATCAGGTGACCACAGGACGCTGCGACCGTCATAAATACGAGTCCATGGCCAAGTGTCTGAATTTTGATCAGGTGACCCTGGGAATGCTGCAAGAGTCCTAAGTACGAAAAACGGTCCTAAGTCATTTTTTTTTCCCTTCAGTGCTTATTACAACATTTCCATGGTCACATGGTCAAAATTCAGAGGCTGGGCAACCAACTCATATTTATTTTATTTATTTATTTATTTAATTAATTTTTATACCGCCCTTCTCCCGAAGGACTCAGGGCGGTGAACAGGGCAATACATAATAAAAACAAGATACAAAAATTAAAAATTATTAAAAAGTAATTAAACAGCGATGCCCGTAATAAATTAGTACAGATTATAAATAAATTATATAAATAAATAAATTATGACGATTTGCAACGTCCCGGGGTCATGTTCATATTAGAATAGAATAGAATAGAATAGAATAGAATAGAATAGAATAGAATAGAATAGAATAGAATAGGAATAAGGAAGAGAAGAGAATGCAAGAATAGAATAGAATATAATGTAGGATAGGATACGATAGAATGCAGACTTAGAATAGAATAGAATAAGAATAAAATAGAATATGAATAAGGAAAAAGGAAAAAGGAATAGAATAGAAATAGAATAGGAATAAGGAATAGAATAGAATAGAATAGAATAGAATAGAATAGAATAGAATAGAATAGAATAGAATAGAATAGAATAGAATAGAATAGAATAGAATAGAATAGAATAGAATAGAATACAAGGGACCTTGGAGGTCTTCTAGTCCAGCCCCCTGTTCAAGCAGGAGAACCTATACCAGTGATGGCGAACCTTTTAGAGACCGGGTGCCCAAACTGCAACCCCAAACCCACTTATGTATCCTGAGGTGCTGGGTGGGCGTGGCCCTTTGGGTGGACGTGGCTGCAGTAGTAACGGCAGACTGGGTGGGACTAAAAAGTTCAATCAATCAATTCCAACTTTGCGAGATCTTTTTTTTTCCCCGCGAGAAGTTGAAATTGATTGATTGATTGAATCTTTTTTTTTTTTGCACACGGCGGCGGAGGCCTAAAGCCAAAAGGTTTTATAAAACCCAGCTTGAACGGCTAGGACTGGGGCGATGGTGTGCGTGCCCACAGAGAGAGCTCTGCGTGCCACCTGTGGCACCCGTGCCGTAGGTTCGCCACCACGGACCTATACCCTCTCAAGACAAGTGACTGTCCAGTCTCTTCTTTAAAATCTCCACCGATGATCACTTTTTGTGACCTTCTGCCAGGCAAAGTCAAAGGGGAATCCACTTAACAGTGTTGCTAATTTTAGACGCAACATGGTTCGCTTAACCACTGCGGCAAGCCAGGTCGTAAAACGGGGCAAAGCTCACTTCACAAACGTCTCACCTAGCAGCAGAAAAATTTGGGCTGAATTTGTGGAGGTCCTGAGTCCAGGACTGCCAGTACCACAGTGATCTGCTTAGCGACTAGCAAAAATCGGGCCCAACTTGCTTAGCGACTGACTGGTTTAAGCAAAGGGTAATTTGGGCCTTGATTTTGGTTGTAAGATGAGGACTACCTGTTGTGAAGTACTTCTTCTTCTTCTTCTTCTTCTTCTTCTTCTTCTTCTTCTTCTTCTTCTTCTTCTTCTTCTTCTTCTTCTTCTTCTTCTTCTTCTTCTTTTTCTTCTTCTTCTTCTTCTTCTTCTTCTTCTTCTTCTTCTTCTTCTTTTTCTTCTTCTTCTTCTTCTTCTTCTTCTTCTTTTTCTTCTTCTTCTTCTTCTTCTTCTTCTTCTTCTTCTTCTTCTTCTTCTTCTTCTTCTTCTTCTCCTCCTCCTCCTCCTCCTCCTCCTCCTCCTCCTCCTCCTCCTCCTCCTCCTTCTTTTGAAGGTTAATTTCTTCAAAATATAGATTGGTAGGGAAGTGGATTCGAGCAGCATGGCATACTCAGATCGGCCCGATTGATCTGCCTCCACTTAAGATGTGGCTCAAGAGGTGGCCGGGAATTTAGGCCACCAGGCACCTCGGCGCCTTCTGTCAGATCCGATGCATCAACCTTGTAAGATCCTTGGCCTGTCTTTGTGGAGTCCCAGACTTCCCTTTTATTCCTAAAAGGGAGCAAAGTGTAAAATCCATTTGGTGACTGCAAGGCAGTAGGAGTTCTTTAATTGCCCGGACCACCAAGCACATCTTTCTTGTCTGCATCTAGGCCGGCCTTCTCCGTTAGAAAGCTGTTGCTTCAACTTAGCTCTTTCATGCATTCCGCTACATGTTAGAAGTGACATAGGGACACGTGGGACATTGTCGCCGCAGCAAAGTCTTAGACACCGCTGGTTAATGTTTTTCCCGTGGCTTGTGTGCTTTAAGGAGTCTTGAACCACACGTGATGCTTATAGGTTTTTACCTGCTCTTCCCCAAACCCTTTTAAATAAATAACAGCTGAAGGGACAAAAAATAATAATAGAAAAAGCACGTGTCGGGTCTCCGTGACACAGTTTAATTCCTCTTGTCACATCACTGCTAATTGTGTTTGTAGTTTTAAATAAAGGAAATGTTTCATATCGATGCAAGAGACTATTTGTAGCTCAGGGTTGAAATGAGGGGTCTTTGCTGGTCTCTGAGTTTGGAGGTTTTGTTGCAGACGTTTCATGACCCAGCTAGGTAACATCATCAGTACTAGAAGAGAATGGGGGATGCAAAGAGGAGGAGGAGGAAGAGGAGGAGGACTGTGAGGTCCTTGGTGCTCTCTGAGCTTGGTGGTTTTGTTGCAGATGTTTGATGACCCAACTAGGTAACATCATCAGTGCTGGTAGGGAGTGTGGTTTGCTGTTGTTTATGTATAACTGCCTTGCCCTGTGAGTGTTTGTGGAGAGTGCTCTGGGTGGTTCTTTGATTAGGCAGGAGAGAGAGAGAGAGAGAGAGAGAGAGAGAGAGAGAGAGAGAGATGATAGAGAGAGAGAGAGAGAGAGAGAGATATGATAGATAGATAGAGAGAGAGAGAGAGAGAGAGAGAGAGAGAGAGATATGATAGATAGAGAGAGAGAGAGAGAGATAGATATGATAGATAGATAGATAGATAGATAGATAGATAGATAGATAGATAGATAGATAGATAGATAGATAGATAGATAGATAGATAGATAGATGCAGGGCTTTTTTTCTCATAGAACGCTCAGAACGGAGTTCCGGCATCTTTTTTGGATGGAACCCTGTAGGGTAGGCAAGGTCGGTTGTATGACATGTGTGAGTTCTGGCACCTTTTTCTTTTACAAAAAAAGCACTGGATAGATGTAGGCAGATAGATAGATAGATAGATAGATAGATAGATAGATAGATAGATAGATAGATAGATAGATAGATAGATAGATAGATAGATAGATAGGCAGGCAGGCAGGCAGGCAGACAGACAGACAGACAGACAGACAGGGACAGATGATAGATAGATAGATAGATAGATAGATAGATAGATAGATAGATAGATAGATAGATAGATAGATAGATAGATAGATAGATAGATGATGGATGGATGAAGGGGATAGAGAGTCCTTGGTGGTCTCTGAGCTTGGTTGGTTGTTTCCTTGCAGACATTTCATGACCCATCCAGGTTACATCATCAGTACCAGAAAGGCGTGAGGTTTGCTCTCTGTTGATATACTAGCTGCTTGCCTTGTGAGCATTGGTGGGAAAGTTCTTGGTCTTTCCTTGTTTAAGCTGTCGTTTAGCATTTGATTGTTTGTCTCAATTGGTGGTTAATTATTGGGATACTGTTTATTTCTTCATTTTCGGTCTAGTATTAATCCGATAGGGCAAGAAAACCCCACTCCCTTCTGGCACTGATGACATAGCCTAGTTGGGTCATGAAACGTCTACAAGAAGACAGCCGAGCTCGGAGGGCAGCAGGGAACCTAGGTCTGCTTGTCTGCCTACCTATCTGTCTGTCAGTCCATCCCTCACTCTTTGTCTGTCTGTCTAAAACAGTTTAATCAAGGAACCTCCAAGAAGAAAACAGCTCTTAACACCAACTCTGACAAGGCAAACCATGTTACTGTATATAAAACGAGAGCAAACCCCACTCCCCTGCTAGCCCTGCTGATGTTAGCTAGTGGGATCATGAAACGTCTGCAAGAAAGCAGCCAAGCTCAGAGAGCACCAAGGACCCCACAATCCATCTCCTCCTCTTCCCCTCTGCACACCCCACTCCCTAATAATAATAATAATAATAATAATAATAATAATAATAATAATAATAATAATAATAATAATAATAATAAAGTTGGAAGGGACCTTGGAGGTCATCTAGTCCAACCCCCTGCTCAGGCAGGAAACCTTATACCATTTCAGGCAAATGGCTGTCCAGTCTCTTCTTAAAAACTTCCAGTGTTGGAGCATTCACCGCTTCTGGAGGCAGGTTGTTCCACTGGATAATTGTTCTCACTGTCAGGAAATTTCTCCTTAGTTCCAGGTTGCTTCTCTCCTTGATTAGTTTCCATCCGTGGCTTCTTGTCCTGCCTTCAGGTGCTTTGGAGAATAGCTTGACTCCCTCTTCTTTGGGGCAGCCCCTGATGATGTTACCTAGTTGGGTCACGAAACGTCCGCAAGAAAACCGCCAAGCTGGGAGAGCACCCAGGACCTCAAATGTTTAATGACCGAACACTCCGCTTTCATCTGATCTGTATCAGCATATATAGGATTAAACAATAATAATGGTAGCCTACGAATGGCATTTTTATTGCTTTGGAAGGGGTTTCGTTTGTGTGTGGGGGGGGGTTGGGTTTTTTTTAGTCGGGGTTGCCTTTTGCTGCCATATTTTGCACATTTTGCAAGTCTTTTAGCCTGAAAAATGAAGCACTGGTGTAAGTAAGTAATAGATATACTGCTCAAAATAATAATAATAAAGGGAACAGAAAATAAGACATCTTACTATTTTTTTATTGAAAAGTTTTAAAATACATTTTTTTAAAATAGAAAAAACTCCCTCCCCGCCCTCCCCTCCCCTCCCCTTCCCCCTCCCCGACTTCCCAGAGCTGAATACAGGGTAATAAACTTACAAACTTACGCTAAAATATGCTAACAACAAAAATAAAACATTAAATTCTATCGCACTTTAACTCTCCATAATCATAACTATATTACTAACAAATAAGAAATAACTAATAATACATCATATAAAACCACTACTTATTCAAATGCTAAGTGAAACTTTTTGGCCCCGTATTTATTCTGGTCCCGTATATATTAGGGACCAGAATAAATTATTTGGTCCCGTATATATTAGGGACGCGGTGGCTCAGTGGGTTAGGACGCTGAGCTTCTCGATCAGAAGGTCGGCAGTTTGGCGGGTTGAATCCCGAGTGACGCGTAGCAGAGTGAGCTCCTGTTACTCGTCCCAGCTTCTGCCAACCTAGCAGTTCGAAAGCACGTAAAAATGCAAGTAGAAAAATAGGGACCACTACGGTGGGAAGGTAACAGCGTTCCGTGCGCCTTTGGCGTCTAGTCATGCCGGCCACATGACCACGGAGACGTCCTCGGACAAGCGCTGGCTCTTAGGCTTTGAAACGGAGATGAGCACCGTCCCCTAGAGTTGGAAACGACTAGCACGCATGTGCGGGGGAACCTTTACCTTTACCTTTTATTTATTCTGAATATATTCAATCCATCTTCTCCATTCCACAATATATCTCTGTTGCGATTGTTCTTTCAAATGTGCTGAAATCTTTGCCATTTCCGCCAAGACATCTTACTATTAAATACAGTACATTGTGTTGTTTAAGTGTTCCCTTTATTTTTTTGAGCAGTATATTTTTATACTATCCTTCAGCTGTAGGAATCTCTCTCTCTCTCTTTCTCTCTTTCTGTGTGTGTGTGTGTGTGTGTACACACAGAAAATTATTTTTAGACTTTCTATCTATTCTTTCTATTCTTTCTGCCTACGGCACCCCTTCGCTTTTGAGGCGGTGGCTCCGTCCCCTTCGCTTTCCACTCCCCTCGTCCCTCGTCCCCTTCGGAGCGAACCAAAAGGCAAGAGCGATTATACGATTTTGTATTTTAAGCATTTTCATAATCCAACCTAAATTGGCCCACCCAAGGATTATGTCTGTCTTTTTAAGGATGTGTGTTTATGCAGGTTTTTTTTTGGGTGAAAGATTGCAGAAGCCTAACCACCACTTTGGAAAGCTGAGCCAGACGAAGGGGTGTGTGTGTGTGGGGGGGGGGGGGGGAAATCAGCGTACAATTTGGCACTTAAAGAGACTAAATGATTTCCTTTTTAGCTGCTGATTTCTACTGGGAAATGTATCCTTGGACTGGAAATTACATCCGGAAAAATGTTTATGTAGTGGAAGGGGTTTTTTTTTTCACCCCACCCCCCTCTCTCCCTCTCTCCCTTCAAATGACTGATTATTCCTCTAACCTTTAACACGCAACCCAAAATATAATTTTGTCCCCCTTCTTAACTCTTTCCTGGCCTGAGCATTTTTACTATTGACTTAGGACGGGGGAAATGCAGCTAGTAAAATTAGCTCTATGCCTTCCCCCCCCCCACACACACACACCCCTAACGTAGCATTTCCGTTCCGCTTATCTGCTCCAGACCCTTCCGGCGGGCCTCCTCCTCCTCCTCCTCAGATGGGGAAATCTTGTTGTGATAAATGTAGATTAAACTCAGGCTGTGGAAAGGGCCTAAGGAAAGGAAAACGGGTAGACACGGTCCCTATTTGGTCCTCCTGGCATGAGAAGAGGCCCGGTCCGCCGTATTTAACCTGACATGGCAGGAATCTCTCTCTCTCTCTCTCTCTCTCTCTCTCTCTCTCTCTCTCTCTCTCTCTCTCTCTCTCTCTCTCTCTCTCTTCATTTTTAACAAATAGGCTTGTCAGGGTTAGTTTTTCTCCCCTCACCCACTTTTTCTCCAAAATGTCTTTCCTTTCCTTTCCTTTCCTTTCCTTTCCTTTCCTTTCCTTTCCTTTCCTTTCCTTTCCTTTCCTTTCCTTTCCTTTCCTTCCCTCTTCCTTTCCTTTCCTTTCCTTTCCTTTCCTTTCCTTTCCTTTCCTTTCCTTTCCTTTCCTTTCCTTTCCTTTCCTTTCCTTTCCTTTCCATTCCTTCTTTCTTTCCTTTCCTTTCCTTTCCTTTCCTTTCCTTTCCTTTCCTTTCCTTTCCTTTCCTTTCCATTCCTTCTTTCTTTCCTTTCCTTTCTTTTCCTCTCCTCTCTTTCCTCTTCCTTCCCCCTTCCCCTTCCCTTCGCTTCCCTTTCTTTCCCTCTCCTCTTCCTTCGCTTCCCTTTCCTCCCCCCTTTCCTTTCTCTTCCTTCTTCTCCTTCCCACTTTCCTTTTTCTTGCTTTCTTTCGTTCTCTCCCTTTTCTTGTTTTCTCTCTCTCTCTCTCTCTCTCTCTCTCTCTCTCGCTTTCTCCCTTTCTTTTTTCTTTCTTTCCCCCCCCACCCCGCTGTTAAAGTATTTCAGGGACATCTTCTGCCTTCAGAGGCAATCTATTTGGAACAGCAAGTCTACCTGCAGTTCCACGGATGCCTTCTGTTAAGCTGAGGACCATTAATTTGACAATCTTTATATTCCTTGGCAGAGACAGTATAATAATAATAATAATAATAATAATAATAATAATAATAATAATGATGATGATGATGATGATGATGATGATGATGATGATGATGATGATGATGGAAAGGACTTTGGAGGTGATCTAGTCCAACCCCCTGCTCAGGCAGGAATCCCTATACCATTTCAGGCAAATGGCTGTCCAGTCTCTTCTTAAAAACTTCCAGTGTTGGAGCATTCACAGCTTCTGGAGGCAGGTTGTTCCACTGGCTAATTGTCCTCACTGTCAGGAAGTTTCTCCTTAGTTCTAGGTTGCTTCTCTCCTTGGTTAGTTTCCCTCCGTTGCTTCTTGTCCTGCCTTCTGGGGCTTTGGAGAATAGCTTGACTCCCTCTTCTTTGGGGCAGCCCCTGAGATACTGGAAGACTGCTATCATGTCCCCCCTCGTCCTTCTCTTCGTTAAACTAGACATCCCCAATTCCAGCAAACGTTTTTTCTATGTTTTAGATTCCAGTCACCCGATCCTCTTTGTTGCTCTTCTCTGCACCCTTTCCAGAGTCTCAACATCTTTTTTACATCGTGGTGACCAAAACTGGATGCCATATTCCAAGTGTGGCCTTACCAAGGCATTGCAAAGTGGTATTCACACTTCACGTGATCTTGATTCTATCCCTCTGTTAATGCAGCCTAGCACTGTGTTCTTTGTGCACTTCTGTGCACTTCTTTTCCTTTCCCCTTTCCTTCCTCCCTCCCTCCCTCTTTCTTTCTTCCTTTCTTTCTTTCTTCCTTTCTCTTTCTTTCTTTCTTTCTTTCTTTCTTTTCCTTCCTTCCTTCCTTCCTTCCTTCCTTCCTTCCTTCCTTCCTTCCTTCCTTCCTTCCTTTCTTTCTTTCTTTCTTTCTTTCTTTCTTTCTTTCTTTCTTTCTCTCTCTTTCTTTCTTTCCTCAGCAGAACCTGGGGTGGAAACTCTTGACCTCTTTTTCTGCAGACATCTGGAAATCGGCAGGCCTTCCTCTACACGGATTTTGCATTTACATCATGCCGCTATCTGGTTAAAGTTTTCTTATTGGGGGAGACACCAAGATGCGGTGGGAGGGGGAGGGAAAGTGGGGGGGGAGAGAGACACCAAGTCAGAAGTGGGGAGGGGTGGGGGGGGAAAGAAAAAAAACACAACAACAACCAAAAACCCAGCCACCCCCTGGGCCTGTCAGAAGGTTAAGTGTCGGCGGCTGATGCAGCCTTGTTTCTTTTGCTCCAACACATGTTGAACTCCGAAAAGCTGAAGCGGTTCCCAAAAATTTGGTAACCATTAGGGCAACTTCCGAAAGCCAGTTCCGGATATCCAGCCTAAGGTGGAAACCGGGGGGAAGGGAAGGGAGGGGGAAGGAGGAAGGAGGAGGCACGGAGCCCTGGCCCTGAAGAAGTTTCCACCAAAGGGATTTTGGAAGTCTGGCAGCCGATGCATCGCAAGGAGCCGCTCACGCAAAGCTGAAGCTATACAGGAAGCGCCTTGGAAAAGCCTGGGTTGGGCAGGGGGAATCTTCCCCACCGCCCGGAGCTGTGAGCGTTTTTTACGCATCGGAGGCCAAAGAACGCCGGACCAGGCACCTGAGGGGTTTGGGAGAAGAGAAAGGAAATTAAAAGGATCATTTAAGTGGAACAGGACCAGATGCATGCGTATATATATATATATATATATATATATATATATATATATATATATGTATGTATGTATGAAGTCCTCTCTCTCTTTCCCCCCCCAAAAGGAATGCTGAAAAATATGGAATTCTTTGAAGTGAAGGAACGTAATTATCACAAGAAGGGGCTTGCAGAAGGGAGGGGGTTACCCTCTTTCCTCTTACGTCCCACCCCCTTGATTGCAAAACCTTCTGTGCACCAGGCGCTCCGTTTTGTCCCTCTTCATTTTAATTTTGCCTTTCTTTCTCGCCGGCTCCGGCAGCTTCAGAAACAGGCGAATACAGCCGCTCCTCGACTTACGGCTGCAACCGAGCCTTAAGTACGCCATTATATTTTACTGAGCCAGCCTAGCGAAGATGCCTCTTCTTGCCAGCTAATTCATGCCAGGCCCAGAGTGAGGAGCCGAAAGGGGTATCGTCCACTAGAGCCTTGCCCTGCAATTTCTCCTACAGGCAGTCCTCGGCTTACAACCACAATCTCCGTGGCTTCGTTAAGTGAGTTTCACCATTTTACGGCCTCTCTCGTCGCCGCCGTTAAGCAAATCCCTCCGGTCACTGAGCTAGTCGCCTGGTTCTTGAGTGAATCCGACTTCCCCCCTTGACTTTGCTTCTCTGAATTCTGATCACGTGACCACGGGGATGCTACAATGGCTGTGTGGAAAAGGGTCATAAGTCACTTTTTTCACTGCTGTGGTAACTTGGAACGGTCACTACAGGAAGTGTCCAGAGTCAAGGACTGCCCGTTTGAAATTTGGGGTACAGGTAGTTCTCGACGTAGAACCACCATTGGGGGCTAGAATTTTCTGTGGCTAAGCAAGGCTATTGTTAAAGGGTAGTCCCGACTGATTTTATGACCTTTTTTGGCCATAGTGGTTAAGCAGTTGTAAAGCGGGGCAACTGCTTTAGAGAGACTGAGGACTGTCTAGGGCAGGGGTCTTCAAACTTGGCCCTTTTATGACTTGAAGACCCCTGCTTGTGGACTTCTACTCCCAGAATTCCTCAGCCAGCGTGCCTGGCTGAGGAATTCTGGGAGCTGAAGTCCACAAGTCATAAAAGGGCCAAGTTTGAAGACCCCTGATAGAGACTTTAAGGGGAGTGGACTTCAGCTCCCAGAATTCCTCGGCCAGCGTGCCTGGCTGAGGAATTCTGGGAGCTGAAGTCCACAAGTCATAAAAGGGCCAAGTTTGAAGACCCCTGGTCTAGGGCCTGGCATTTCCTGGAGCCCTTTCTTTTTCCCTCCGTTCCGAGTGGCAGAAGCAGTGGCCAAAGCAAATATTCCTTCCCACCCACCCCCTACACTTTCTTGTTTATTTCTCATGCCATTGGAGAAATTTCCCTTTTCCTCCTGGGTGTTCTAACTCTCACTTTGCTAACTGCTCTTCATGCAGGGTTGCAATTAACCCTTGGCAGATGCCTTCTCCAGCTGCTTGACACAGAGTAGTGTTATAACAGAAGAACCGAGCTGGAAGGGACCATGGAGGTCTTCTAGTCCAGCCCCCTACTCAGACAGGCAACCATATACCATTCCAGAGAAATGGCTATCCAATCTCTTCTTGAACCAGGGATGAACTTACAGAGCTGGAGAAGCTTCTTGGATGAGAAGTGAAACGCCTTCAAAGAAAAGCAAGAAAGCCCAGATGCCTGATGAAAAAGCATCTTTGGGACTTCCAGTGATGAAGCAGCCACAATTTCTGGAGCAACCTAGAACTAAGGAGAAATTTCCTAACATTTAGAGCAATTAATCAGTGGAATTAATTAACAATTGTCGATAAGAAAGACAAAGAAGTCTGGATAGTGGACGTGGCAGTGCCTGGAGACAGCAAGTGGAGAAGATAACAAAATACAAAGACCTACAAATAGAAATAGAACGACTGTGGCAAAGGCAAGCAAGGGTAGTACCAATAGTAATAGGTGCTTTGGGTGCAATCCCAAAACAACTGGAGCACCACTTGAACACCATCATCGGCACTGACAAATTCGCCATCAGTCAATTGCAAAAGGCGGCCTTGCTAGGAACCGTTTCCATCCTGCGACAAGATTTGTAATACCATCAAACATCCATATCTGCCTATCCCAGGTCCTTGGGAAGGACTCGATAGGTAGACAAAAATGCCAAATCCACTGAACATCTGGCTGTCTGTGCAATGATTAATAATAATAATGATGATGATGATGATGATGATGATGATGATGATGGAAGGGACCTTGGAGTTCATCTAGTCCAACCTCCTGCTCAGGCAGGAAACCCTATACCATTTCAGACAAATGGCTGTCCAGTCTCTGCTTAAAAACTTCCAGTGTTTTAGCATCCACCGCTTCTGGAGGCAGGTTGTTCCACCGATTAATTGTTCTAACTGTCAGGAAATTTCTCCTCAGTTCTAGGTTGCTTCTCTCCTTGATTACTTTCCATCCGTTGCTTCTTGATCTGCCTTCAGGTGCTTTGGAGAATAGCTTGACTCCCTCTTTTTGGGGGCAGTCCCTGAGAGATTGGAACGCTGCTATCATGTCTCCCCTCGGCCTTCTCTTCATTGGACTAGACGTACCCAATTCCAGCAACCGTTCTCTATATGTTTTAGCCTCCAGTCCCCTGATCATCTTTGTTGCTCTTCTCTGTACCCTTTCTAGAGTCTCGACATCTTTTTTACATCGTGGTGACCAAAACTGGATGCCGGATTCCAAGTGTGCTCCGATCTTCCTCAACACTTCGGACATTCTTTAAGCTTTCTTGGTGTTCTTGCCTTATAAGATGGTATTTTTCCAACCATACGTTCCACCCAGCCTTAGCATTTCCATACATATTCTCCACACCTATTTGGATGATTTTAAACACTCCACCAACAACAGCAAACCCACATGTACAATCAAACATTCAATCAGTCGAGCAATCAGTCAAAACATTCGGCTGATTTAGCTGACAGCTTCAGTTGGCAAGACGCTCGTGCTGATTGGCACGATCTTGCATTCTTCTGGGCCTCTCTCCCTCCCTTTTGGCTGGAATCAGAAGTGGAAAATTTTGGCTACCCTGTGCCAACCTGAAGTGTAAAGAACACCCCATTTTTCTGGACATGTTTTACCTCTTTGGAAAGGGAAGCAGTTTTATAAGTGAACAGATTGTCTGCCTTTCTGTTACAGTTGCAGGACTGTGGAAACCCTAGTAAGACCACATCTGGAATACTGCAACCAGTTTTGGTCACCATACTACAAAAAAAAGATCTTGAGACCTTGGGAAAAAAATTCAGAGAAGAGTAACTAAGATGATCCAAGGCCTGGAGACTAAAACATACAAAGAACGGCTGCAGGACTTGGGTTTGGCTAGTGCAGGGGTAGGCAACCTCGGCTCTTTTATGACTCATGGACTTCAACTCCCAGAATTCCTGAGCCAGCCATGCTGAGGAGAAATGGAGAGGTTTCCATGCTGAGCCATGCTGGCTCAGGAATTCTGGGAGTTGAAGTCCACGAGTCATAAAAGGGCCAAGGTTGCCTACCCCTGGCCTAGTGTAAAGGAAAGAAGAGACATGATAGCAGCATTCCCTTCTAGCACTGATGATGTTACCTAGTTGGGTCGTGAAACGTCTGCAAGGAAGCCACCACGCTCAGAGATCACCCAGGACCCGCACGGTTTAATCCTGAGCTCCCAGTATTTCCTTCCATTGGTGCCGCCTACAGTTCCCCGCCATCACCAGCTTTCCAATTTGTGTCCAAAATGTGTGACCCTTTCCCCCTTCTGCTTCACAAAGCAAAGAAAGGGATTGGCAACCCCAGCTCTGAGCTGCGAGACCTGCCAGGCCGCTAGAAGAGAGAGAGAGGTTTGGGCTCCATCGTCCAGCTTGTCTCACGATGGGTGCCATGCCACTTGCGCTCTCTCCTTTTTTCCTCCATCGTCCCAGTTCTTCTGGGTGTTGCAAAGCTCATTCTTCAGCCGGCCTTGGTCCTTGCTCTCGTCAAAAGGCATTATTGTCAGCCACCCACTAATTATCAGGAAATTTATAGCTGCATTAAGTAAATGTCACTTCACCGCAGTGGCCTGGAATGAGAGAGAGAGAAAGAGAGAGAGAGAGAGAGAGAAATATTTTTGCTCTGAGTTAGCACCATGAGCAGAGAGGATCTTTGCAAAGAGGCTGCGGGCATTTGGCATAGCCACGTTAGCGTTAGCAGACACAGAGAAAGGGGAGCTAAAAAGACCATTTCTTGCTTCCTTTGTCTGTTAGCTCCTCTAAAAGTGGGAAGAAAGGAGGAGAAACGGAATATATCAAGATGGAAACCAGACCTTAATTTTACCCCGTGATATTTTACTGACTCAGCCTGGCAAACCTGCCTTTTCCTGCCAGATAATTCCTGCCAGCCCCAGAGTTAGGATAGGAAAGGCATATCCCCCAGCCGAACCCACCCAGATCCTTGCCTTGCAACTTCTACTACAGGCAGTCCTCAACCTACGACCACAATCAAGCTCAACGCTTCCGTCGCTAAGCGAAACATCGGTGAAGTGAGTTTTGCCCCGTTTTGCGACCTTTCTTTATCACGCTTGTTAAGCGAATCACTGCAGTTGTTTAAGTTAGTCGCACGGCTGTTAAATGAATCTGGCTTCCCCTCCATTGACTTTGCTTGCCTGAAGGTCGCAAGGGGGTGGGGGGTGGGATCACGTGATCCTGGGACCCAGCAACCGTCATAAATATGAGTCAGCTGCCAAGTGACCACGGAAGATGCCGCAACGGTTGTCGGTGTGAAAAACTGGTCCTAAGTCACTTTTTTCAATGTCGTCGTAACTTCCAACAGTCACGAAAGGCACAGTTGGAAGTCCAGGCAGGGCTGCCTGTATTTTTCCTGCCAGCCCCATAATTAAGAGTTGAAAGCAATGTCCTTGACCAAAATCCACCCCAAATCCTTGCAGCTTCCGTTAAGTCCTCGACTTACGACCACCATTCAGGTAAAAAAAAATTCTGTTGTTCAGCAAGGCAGTTCTGAAGTTGACCTTGGCCCCATTTTGCGACCTTTTTGCCACGCTTGTTAAGCAATTCACGGCAGTTGTAAAGTGAATCTGGCAGTCGTTAAGCAAACCTCGCTGTTCCCCATTGATCTTGCTTTTCGGAAGCCGGCTAGGAAGGTTAAAAAAAAAAAGCAATAGCACTTAGACTTATGTACCGCTTCACAGTGCTTTATAGCCCTCTCTAAGCGGTTTACAAAGTCAGCCTATGGCCCCCAACAATCTGGGTCCTCATTTTACCGACCTCGGAAGGATGGAAGGCTGAGTCAACCTTGAGCTGGCCAGGATCAAACTCTCGGCAGTGGGCAGAGTCAGCCTGCAATACCGCATTCTCACCACTGTACCACCATGAGAAGGAAGGAAGGAAGCAAGCGATAGCAATCGTAATCGCAATCGCAATAGCACTTAGATTTATATAGTGCTTTAAAGCCCTCTCTAAGCGGTTTACAAAGTCAGCCTATTTGCCCCCAACAATCTGGGTCCTCATTTTACCGACCTCAGAAGGATGGAAGGTTGAGTCAACCTTGAGCAGGTCAGGATCGAACTCCCAGCGCTGGGCAGAGTTAACCTACAATACTGTATTCTGGCCATCGTGCCACCGTAGGAAGGCAGGAAGGAAGGAAGAAAGGAAGGAAAAGAGGGAGGGAGAGAAAGAAGGAAGTAGGGGAGGGAGGGAGGGAGACAGAGAGGAAGGAAGAGAAGGGAAAAGAGGGAGAGAAAGGAGGAAAGGAAGGAAGCAATAGCACTTAGACTTATATACCGCTTCACAGAGCTTTGCAGCCCTCTCTAAGCGGTTTACAGAGTCAGCCTATTTGCCCCCAACAATCTGAGTCCTCATTTTACCGACCTCGGAAGGATGGAAGGCCGAGTCAACCTTGAACCGGTCACGATCGAAGTCCTGACAGTGAGCAGTGAGTTAGCCTGTAGTACTGCATCCTAACCATTGCGCTGCCGTGGCTCTTGGCCACATGTTGATTGATCACTTGACCCCAGGACTGTGCAACTGTCTTAGGTACATGCCTGTTGCCAAGCACCTGAATTTTGATCACCTGACCATGGGGGGGGCGGCGGGTCTTGCCGTGGTGATCACCTGGTCTCCACCGATTGGCCTCTCCCATTGCCCAGGTGGATGAAGTGGGGAGGGAATAGATGACCTCAAAGGTACTTCCCGACGCCTTGATTTCGAGAATAAGGGGGGAACAGAAGGACTCCGAAGCCAATCCTGAACGTGATCGGACAGTGCCTATCCACACGTCCGTAGGAGAACCAGCTTCGGGCTCACCTCTGTTGGTAAATTAATAAAGAAGCATTTTGCTCCTGCATGGGAAGTTTTATACCCCTGCCTTTCTATCAGAAACGACCTTATATAATTAGATACATTAGGGCGAGATGAATTTATAATAGATGTAAGCTTAAGACGGTCGTGGGGTAGTGCATGATTTAATACCCCATTAATGGTTTAATACGGGAGCGCATTTTGACAACTGCTGACGGAGGAAAAGGTTCTTCTCTTCCACCAGCACCCCTCTAAATTTAACCCAATTGATCGCTCTGAAGGATCTATTCCCTATTCCCTATTCCCCGACCTCCGCTCCTTCCGGCGCGACCTTAAAACCCATCTCTTTAAGGAAGCGGGCCTGGCCTGATGGGATGGGGTGGGTTTGTTATTATGACTTTAATTTTAAATTTGTACTATTTGTACTATGGGCATTGTTTAATCATGTTTTAATCATTTTAACTTTTGTATTTGTCTTTTACGTATCGCCCTGTTAACCGCCCTGAGTCTCTTGAGAGAAGGGCGGTATATAAATTAAATAAATAAATAAATAAATAAATATTTGCTACCGATCAGAGGGAGGCAGAAAAATGAGATAATACCTTATAAAAACGGCTCTTTCTCACTCGATAACAGCTGGCAGTTTTTCAGACAAGTCCTCCAGGGCAAGAGTATTAATTTCCGGGATGTTTCTCCAGATTTTGTCTACAGGGCAAAGGGTACAGGTAGTCCTCGACTTACGGCCACAATTGAGCCCTAAATTCCCATTGCTAAGTGAAACATTTGTTAAGTGGATTTTGGCTGGTTCTACGGCCTCTCTTGCCACAGTTGTTTCCCCCATTTTACTTTCCTTGTCAGAAGGTCACAAAAGAAGGTCACATGACCCCAGGACACTGCCACCGTCGTAAATATGAACCAGGGGCCAAGCGGGATAGCAGTGTTCCAGTATTTGAGGGGCTGCCAGAAAGAAGAGGGGGTCACGTTATTCTCCAAGGCACCAGAGGGAAGGACGAGAAACAATGGTTTGATCAAGGAGAGAAGCAACCTGGAATTAAGGAGAAACCTCCTGACATTGAGGACAATCAAACAGTGGAACAGCTGGCCTTCAGAAATCGTGGGCGCTCCATCACTGGAGGTTTTTAAGAATAGATTGGACACTTGTCTGAGACGGTATAGGTTGTCCTGCTAAGGTGGGGGGGCTGGACTAGAAGACCTCCAAGGTCCCTTCCAGCTTCTATTTTTCTTCCTAATTCTCTTCTCTTCTGTTCCATTCCATTCCATTCGTCTTCTTCCTGTTTCTATTCTGTTCTATTTTTCTTCCTAATTCTATTCTATTCTATTGTAGTCTAGTCTAGTCTAGTCTATTCCACATTCTTTTCCCTTCCGTTCCATTCCATTCCATTCTTCCTCCTCCTGTTTCTATTCTATTCTATTCTATTCTATTCTATTCTATTCTATTCTATTCTATTCTATTCTATTCTATTCTATTCTATTCTATTCTATTCTATTCCATTCTACTCCACTCCACTCCACTCCATTCCATTCCATTCCATTCCATTCCATTCCATTCTATTCTATTCTATTCCATTCCATTCTCTATAAAGATTCTATTCTATTCTATTCTATTCTATTCTATTCTATTCTATTCTATTCTATTCTATTCTATTCTATTCTATTCTATTCTATTCCATTCCATTCCATTCCATTCCATTCTATTCTATTCTATTCCATTCCATTCCATTCCATTCCATTCTCTATAAAGATTCTATTCTATTCTATTCTATTCTATTCTATTCTATTCTATTCTATTCTATTCTATTCTATTCTATTCTATTCTATTCTATTCTATTCTACTCCACTCCACTCCATTCTATTCTATTCTATTCTATTCCATTCCATTCCATTCTCTATAAAGATTGTTCTATTCTATTCTATTCTATTCTATTCTATTCTATTCTATTCTATTCTATTCTATTCTATTCTATTCTATTCTATTCTATTCTATTCTATTCTATTCTATTCCATTCCATTCCATTCCATTCCAATCCATTCCATTCTCTATAAAGATTCTATTCTATTCTATTCTATTCTATTCTATTCTATTCTATTCTATTCTATTCTATTCTATTCTATTCTATTCTATTCTATTCTACTCTACTCCACTCCACTCCACTCCACTCCACTCCACTCCACTCCACTCCACTCCACTCCATTCTATTCTATTCTATTCTATTCTATTCTATTCTATTCTATTCTATTCTATTCTATTCTATTCTATTCCATTCTATTCCATTCCATTCCATTCCATTCTCTATAAAGATTCTATTCTATTCTATTCTATTCTATTCTATTCTATTCTATTCTATTCTATTCTATTCTATTCTATTCTATTCTATTCTATTCTATTCTATTCCATTCCATTCCATTCTCTATAAAGATTCTATTCTATTCTATTCTATTCTATTCTATTCTATTCTATTCTATTCTATTCTATTCTATTCTATTCTATTCTATTCTATTCCATTCCATTCTCTATAAAGATTCTATTCTATTCTATTCTATTCTATTCTATTCTATTCTATTCTATTCTATTCTATTCTATTCTATTCTATTCTATTCTATTCTATTCTATTCTATTCCATTCCATTCCATTCCATTCCATTCTCTATAAAGATTCTATTCTATTCTATTCTATTCTATTCTATTCTATTCTATTCTATTCTATTCTATTCTATTCTATTCTACTCTACTCTACTCTACTCTACTCCACTCCACTCCACTCCACTCCACTCCACTCCACTCCACTCCACTCCACTCCACTCCACTCCACTCTATTCTATTCTATTCTATTCTATTCTATTCTATTCTATTCTATTCTATTCTATTCTATTCTATTCTATTCTATTCTATTCTATTCCATTCCATTCCATTCCATTCCATTCCATTCTCTATAAAGATTCTATTCTATTCTATTCTATTCTATTCTATTCTATTCTATTCTATTCTATTCTATTCTATTCTATTCTATTCTAGTGAATTTTGATCATGTGACCATGGGGATGCTGCAACGGTCATAAGTGTGAAAAACAGTCAGAGGTCATGATGATGATGTTACCCATCATCTGCAAGAAACATCTGCAAGAAAACAAGAGCATTGAGGACACACACACACACACACACACACCAGTTCAATCCTGAGCTACACATATTCTCCTTTGTAGGGTCATAAGTCACTTTTTTCAGTGCCTTTGTAACTGAAAGATCACTAAATGAAAGGCACTGTACAGGTAGTCCTCGACATACGACCATAATTGAGCCCAAAAGTTCTGTTGCTAGGTGAGACATCAGGTAAGTGAATTTTGCCCCATTTTACGACCCTCCTTGCCACCCTAGTTAAGTGAATCACTGTAGTTGTTATGTGAGTCACACGGTCGTTAAGTGAATCCGGCTTTCCCCCATTGACTTTGCTTGTCAGAAGGTCGCAAAAGGGGATCAGGTGACCCCGGGGCACTGCGACCAGCGTAAATATGAGTCAGTGGCCAAGTGTCCGACTTTTGATCCCTTGACTGTGAGAATTTCCTTTTTTTGTTTTCAGCGTCATTTTAACTTTGAACAGTCACTAAATGAGTGGCTGTAAGTCGAGGATTATCTGAACAGAAATATCACACTGTGACTTCACAAAGTTGTGAGGTATTGCCGTATTGGCATTTGGTCAAGTTGAGGATCAAAGAAGAATTACAATCCTTTTTTTTTGTTGTTTTTAAATGCAGCTATGATAAATACTGCTTTCCAAAAATAACTTTGAATCAGAACGGTGGAAATAGAGATTGAAAAATGTAAAAAAAAAAGTCTACCCACCTTATCACTTAAAATATTCACATTCCTCCCTTTTGCCTGTACGTTGAATGAAAGCTTTCCATGCTGTGGAAAAACACCAACATTAGCTAGGAGCGTGGTGGCGAACCTATGGCACGCGTGCCAGAGATGGCACGCAGAGCCCTCTCTGTGGGCACGCGCGCGGTCGCCCCAGTCCTAGGCCTTCAGCTGGGTTTTATAAAACCTTTTCGCTTTAGGCCTCCGCCGTTGTGTGCAATAAAAAAAAAGGTTCAATCAATCAATGTCAACTTTTCACGAGAAAAAAAAAAGATCTCGCAAAGTTGGAATTGATTGAACTTTTTAGTCCCACCCAGTCTGCCGTTACCACCGCAGCCACGCCCACCCATTGGGTCACGCCCACCCAATGGGCCACGCCCACCCGGCACCCGAGGATACATAAGTGGGTTTTGGGTTGCAGTTTGGGCCCTCGGTCTCTAAAAGGTGCACCATCACTGATCCTAGGATATCTAGGATAACTGAAGTGGGCTATTATTTTACGCCGATTCCTGCATTGTCCTCTTGCAGTTTTAACTGAATATTTAACTGAACTTATGTACAGCGAAAAACTACTCTGTCTTGTAACTACATATTTTTTCCACCCTGGCATCCAAAGAGCTACTTAAGTTCTGCAGTGTCCTTAGGGCTCTCAATTTTGAAGATCATATACGAACCGTGACCAGGGGAGCTTTTGCCCAGGTTCGCCTGGTGCGCCAGTTGCGACCCTACCTGGACCGAGATGCCCTACGCACAGTCACTCATGCGCTCGTGACCTTCCGTTTAGACTATTGCAATGCTCTCTACATGGGGCTGCCCTTGAGGACCATTCGGAGACTACAACTGGTGCAGAATGCGGCCGTGCGAGTTATGATGGGGGTCTCCCGATACTCCCATGTAACACCTCTACTCCGTGAGCTGCATTGGCTTCTGGTTGCTCTCCGGGTGAGATTCAAAGTGCTGGTGATGACCTCTAAAGCCCTAAATGGCTTGGGTCCGGGATATTTGAGGGAACACCTGCTGCCATCAAGTTCCCTTCGTCCAGTGCGCTCGCAGAGGGAGGGTCTTCTCAGGGTGCCGCCGGTAAAAGATTGCCGGCGGATAACACCCAGGGAGAGGGCCTTTTCTGTGGGTGCGCCTTCCCTCTGGAACCAGCTGCCCGTAGAGCTCAGGACTGCCCCTGACCTACGCTCATTCCGCCGGGACCTGAAGACTTGGCTCTTTGAGCTCTCTGACCCAGGCTGAGAATTTTAACTGGGGTTTTATTTTCAGGGATAATTTAATCTTTTAATTCTCTTTTAACTTTGTATTTTATATTGATGTGATTTTAAAATGCCCTGTAAACCGCCCTGAGTTCTTCGGGAAAGGGCGGTATATAAATCTAATAAAATCTAAAATCTAAATCTAAATCTCTTCCTTCGTTGTTTTCTTGCAGACGTTTCATGACCCAACTAGGTAACGTCATCAGTGCCAGAAGGGAGTGGGGCTTGATATACTAGTGGCTTGCCCTGTCACTGTTGGTCTTGCTGGTTCCTTGATTGAGTGTGGTTTCCTGATTGGGGTATGGTTGACTTCTTGATAGTTTGTCTCGTAATAGTCTTTTCCTAATGTAATTTCATAGCACAGAGACAGACTGAGCCGTAGTTTCAAATGTGAAACTGTGAGGATCTGACACCAAGCCATATCCGAAAAGGCTAGAGAATTCCTGGAAGCCTGGCACTCAGACAAATCGACCATCAACAGGCACATAGGGAGAAACAATATCTACACACCACTTGAAAGAAACACTCAACAGAACAAAAAGACCCAAACACCTCCTCACCAGCAATCAATACCTGGATGACTGGAGATTCACATTAAGATTAATACCAGACCACAATCAAGAAGTAAGGCAACACCCTTGAGCTACGAATATTCTGTTATTACTACTTTGGTTCATGTAAGAGACTATTCCTAACCCAGTAGAATTATGGATTTTTATGTTCATTAGACAATGCCAGCAGATCCCTAACAGGTGACAGTGTACCAGAGATGGAAGGGACCTTGGAGGTCTTCTAGCCCAACCCCCTGCTCAAGCAGGAGACCCTATACCATTTCCCACCAACGGTTGTCCAATCTCTCCTTCAAAGCCTCCAGCACCCACAATTTCTGGAGGCAAGCTGTTCCACTGGTTAATTGTTCTCACTGCCAGGAAATTCCTCCTTAGTTCTCGGTTGCTTCTCTCTTTGGCCAGTTTCCATCCGTTGCTTCTTCTCCTGCCCTCAGGGGCTTTGGAGAATAGCCGGACACCCCCCAGATCATATATGTGCAGAATTTTGCTAGCCAAGTGGTAGCGGCTGCAGACGTGCAGAACGCTTTGTAAGGATTGGATTCACGAGGTGAATGCACAAGGTCCCCACGAATGGAAATGTGACCTAAGGTTGCCATTTTGGTCTGTTGTCCAATCTTTCTAGCATCCTCCTTCCTTCCCCCCTCACATTTCTAACAGGGAAGGGAAGTTGCGGATCTGTTGTGTCCATGTTTTGTAATAATAATAATAATAATAATAATAATGATAATAATAATAATGATAATAATAATAATAATAATAATAATAATAATAATAATAATAATAATAATAATAATAATAGGAAGGGACCTTGGAGGTCATCTAGTCCAACCCCCTGCTCAGGCAGGAAACCCTATACCATTTCAGACAAATGGCTGGCCAGTCTCTTCTTAAAAACTTCCAGTGTTGGACCATTCACCACTTCTGGAGGCAGGTTGTTCCACTGGTTAGTTGTTCTAACGGTCAGAAGATTTCTCCTTAGTTCTAGGTTGCTTCTCTCCTTGATCGGTTTCCATCCGTTGCTTCTTCTCCTGCCTTCAGGTGCTTTGGAGAATAGCTTGACTCCCTCTTCTTTGGGGCAGCCCCTGAGATACTGGAAGGCTGCTATCATGTCCCCCCTCACCCTTCTCTTCGTTAAACTACACATACCCAATTCCAGCAACCGTTCCCTATATGTTTTAGCCTCCAGTCCCCTAATCATCTTTGTTGCTCTTCTCTGGACTCTTTCTAGAGTCTCGACATCTTTTTTACATGGTGTTGACCAAAACTGGATGCAGTATTCCAGGTGTGGCCTTGCAATTTGGGCTCGTCTGGCCCTTTCCTCTCTGCGGATCACCCCCGGTTTGACATTATTCCTGAACTCTCCAGCTTGTCTGCCCGCTTCCCTCGGTTGAGGATGTCAGGAGTAATTGGGGCCAGATGCTCGGAAAGCTTTTCTCTTGTTTTGTTGTTTTACCCCAGACAAGCAGAGTTTTAATACAAGTTTGACCCAGGGTTACAGCGTTCTGAAAATGCCTCCCGTTTGTACACTTATTTTATATTAAAACAAAATAACCAGAGAAGGAGGAAAATGGGAGAATGCATTAGGAAGGTATCAAAGGCCGTCCTCCACTTAACGATCACGAATTGAGCCCCAAATTTTCAATTGCTAAGCAGGACAGTAAAGTTCAGTGAACCTGGCCCCATTTTACGACCTTTCAGTTGTTAAGTGAATCACTGCAGTCGTTAAGTCAGCAACACGGTTGTGAAGTGAATCTGGCTTCCCCCGTTGACTTTGCTTGTCAGAAGGTCGCAAAAGGGGGACCACGTGATCCCGGGATGTCATAAATATGAGTCAGTTGCCAGGGGTCTGAATTTTGATCGTGTGACCACAGGGAAGCTGCAAAGGTTGTAAGTGTGAATGAAGGTCATAGGTCACTTTTTCAAGTGGTGTTGCAACTTTGAACCTTCACTAAGTGAGATGTTGTAAGTTGAGGACTATCTGCAGACTATTGCAACCACATAGCATCACCACAGCACCCAAGCCAGCTAAAACCCTCTAAAATATCCTAAGTAAACTCCAAGACCCAGGAACGCCAGAACAAAAAAAACCAAAAAAAGAGCCTACAATATACAATGTAAGAACTGCAACAGCCACTATGGGGGACAAACAGGCAGAGGATTAGCAGAGTGCCTCTACAAGCAACAACTTGGCGACCCCCAGGGGGAGAGCGTTCTCTGTGGGCGCGCCAGACCTTTGGAACAGCTTACCGGTTGAGCTCCGGACGGCCCCCGACCTTCGCTCCTTCCGGCGCGATCTTAAAACATTCTTTTTCGAAAAAGCTGGCCTGGTCTGACGGGGTGGGGTTGGGTTTTTTAAAATTAGTTTTTAACTTAATATGTATTGATTTCATGGGCATGATGTTTAATTGGTTTTTAATGGTTTTTTAATTTTTGTATCTGATTTTTATTGTGTATTGCCCTGTTCACCGCCCTGAGTCCTTCAGGAGAAGGGCGGTATAGAAATCAAATTATTAAATTAAATTAAATTATTAACTAGCAGCCAGAAGACATGATGAAAATTCCTTAATTGCACAACCCACAAAGGGACTTCACCATAGTTTCAACTGGGAAACTGTGACCATCCTAGACCAGGCCAAGGCTAAAAACGTGAGATAATTCCTAGAAGCCTGGCACTGAGACGTATCGGCCATCGACGGGCACATAGAGATAAACAACATCTACCCACCATTCAAAAAAGGCAATCGAAAAGCCAAAAAGAAGACAGAAAGACCAAAATACTTCCTGACAGTGAGTACCATCAACCAGTGGAACAGCTGGCCTCCAGAAATCATGGGTGCTCCATCACTGGAGGTTTTCAAGAAAAGACTGGACAGTCACTTGTCTGAGATGGTATAGGTTCTCCTGCTTGAGCAGGGGGCTGGACTAGAAGACCTCCAAGGTCCCTTCCAGCTCTGTTCTGTTCTAGTCTAGTCTAGACTAGTCTACTTTAGTCTATTGTGTTCTATTCTGTTCTACTCTACTCTACTCTACTCTACTCTACTCTACTCTACTCTATACTTCCTCTTCAGCAGTCAGCACCCAGATGAGCAGAGATTTAACACCAAGGTTAAGAGTAGACCAGCAACCAATATGTAAAGGATACCCAATCAAGAAACCACCAGTAAATAAGCTAAGAGTAAACAGCAGCCCGATCAAGGACACACCAAGACTACTCCTTCCAACACTGACAGGGCAAGCCTCTAATATATAAAAATAAGAGTGAAGCCTACTCCTTCTAGCATTGACGATATTACCTAGTGTGGTAATGAAATGTCTGCATGAAAACCGCCAAGCTCAGAGAGCACCAAGGACCCCACAGTTCAAAAAATATCTTCTATCTTCTGTGACCAAGGAACCAGCGAGAAATCTCCCACCAACGCAGTGAGCCACTAGTAAATAAACCGAAAGCAGTCCCCACTCCCTGCTAGCGCTGATGGCGTTATCTAGTTGGGTAAAGAAACGTCTGCAGGAAAACAACCAAGCTCAGAGAGCACCAAGGACCCCTTAAAAATAACCCTGAATATATATATATATATATACATATATACATACATACATATATACACACACACACACACACACACACACACACATATATATATATATACACACACACACACACACACACACACACACACACACACACACACACACACATATATATATATATATGTGTGTGTGTGGATCCTTGGTTTTTCGGGTTTTTCCCCGCGTAGAACTAAAGGTGTGGGCGCAACGTTTCGACGGAGTCTCATCCGTCATCATCAGGCTTTAGCTTCCTTCTTCTGGGATGACGGATGAGACTCCGTCGAAACGTTGCGCCCACACCTTTAGTTCTACGCAGGGAAAAACCCGAAAAACCAAGGATCCACATACAGGCACCCGCGAAAACCTCAGAAAACATATATATATATATATATATATATATATATATATATATATATATATATATATATATATATATATATATATATATATATATATATATATATATATATATATATATATATATATATATATATTAATTTAATTTAATTTAATTTAATTTAATTTAATTTAATTTATTAATATTTCTATACCGCCCTTCTCCCGAAGGACTCAGGGCGGTGTACAGGGCAAGAATAAAACACAGAGATTTGCAAAAAATAAAAGATAATTAAATACATGCCCGATTAAAAATACAGTTAATACATCGTAAAAACCCAATAAAAATAGTAAAATGACCCCACCAATCCCCCCTCAGGCCAGGCCGGCTTGCTCGAACAAGTATGTTTTCAGATCGCGGCGAAAGGAGCGAAGATCCTTATCCTTATATATATATATGTGTGTCTGTGTGTGTGTTTTCTGAGGTTTTAGAAGGGACACGGTGGCTCAGTGGGTTAGGACGCTGAGCTTGTCGATCAGAAGGTCGGCGGTTTGGCGGGTCGAATCCCGAGTGCCGCGTAACAGAGTGAGCGCCTGTTACTCGTCCCAGCTTCTGCCAACCTAGCAGTTCGAAAGCACGTAAAAAATGCAAGTAGAAAAATAGGGACCGCTCCGGTGGGAAGGTATATATATATATATATATAAAAGGTGCTGCGCCCCTGAATTTTGTCTGCTGGCTTGACAACACCATTTCATCCGTTGAATGTATATCGAGCGTGAGTTTTTAAACAACTAATGTTGCGTGTTTTTTTCTCTCCTCTGGACATATTAGCCCCTCCTGAGGGACATTAATGGCCCCTTGAGTAACTGGAGCAAAGATTATTCTCCTAAGCTCCCAGCGCTGCCATGTGAAATTCCACAGCCCTGAAGTATTTTCACCGTCTTAAAAAAGATTTTTTTAAAAAACAAAAATATTATTACAAGCACATCTGCTCTGACAAGGAATTCATGGAGTTTTCCATCCAGGGAATCAAGTTCACGTCTTTATCTGTTGAGCTTTAGCTTTGCGGCTGCTGACATATTTTCTGATTATTCACGAGTGAGCGTTTTGCCCGTTGTAATTCCTTCTTGTTTATAGCCACATAGCATTGCTTTTCGTGCTTTTTAAAGCATTTTGTTTCCCTTTGTTTTCATACATTTAGTAAAACAGAACAGAATAGAATAGAATAGAATTAAAACAGAATAGGATAGGATGGAACGGAACGGAACAGAACAGAACAGAATAGAAAAGAATAGAAATAAGAATTAGGAATAGAATAGAATAGAATAGAATAGAATAGAATAGAATAGAATAGAATAGAATAGAATAGAATAGAATAGAATAGAATAGAATAGAATAGAATAGAATAGAATAGAATAGAATAGAATAGAATAGAATAGTTGGAAGGGACCTTGGAGGTCTTCTAGTCCAGCCCCCTGTTCAAGCAGGACAACCCATCTCAGACAGGCGACTGTCTAGCTAGCCTCTTCTTAAAAGCCTCCAGCAATGAAGCACTCAGGACTTCTGGTGGGCAAGCTGTTCCACTGGTTAATTGTCCTCCCTGTCAGGAAGTTTCTCCTTAATTCCAGGTTGCTTCTCTCCTTAATCAGTTTCCAACCCGTTGTTTCTTGTCCTTCCCTCTGGTGCTTTGGAGAATAACCTGACCCCCCCCCCCTCTGCCTTGTGGCAGCCCCTCAAATACTGGAACACTGCTATCATGTCTCCCCTGTTTCCACTTTTCTTTAGACTAGCGGCTAGCCAAACCCAATTCCCGCAGCCCTTCTTCGTACTTTT